>NC_141155.1:66653681-66961181 GCF_053477565.2 Lygodium microphyllum
CCCTCCTCTCTCTCTCTCTCTCTAATATTTTTTTCTCCCTCTCTCTTCCCTCTTTTTTCTCTACTCTTTTTTCCCCTTTCTGTCTCTCTCCCCTTTTTTTATTTTCCTCTTATGATCTCTCTCCCCTTTTGTTTTCTCCCCCTCTCTCCTTGTTTTTTAATCTTCTCTCTCCTCTTTTCCAAGCCCCTCTCTCTTCTCTCTCTTTTCCCTTTCTCTCCCCCCTCTTTTTCCTTTTTTTGTTTTCTCTCTCTTACATTTTCCTTCTCTTTGCCCTCTTTTTCTCTCTCCATGATGTTTTGCTTTCTCTCTCCTCTTTCATCATTGCTTTCCTCTCTCTCTCTCTCTCTCTCTCTCTCTCTCTCTCTCTCTCTCTCTCTCTCTCTCTCTCTCTCTCTCTCTCTCTCTCTCTCTCTCTCTCTCTCGTCAAAAACTATGCCAAAAAATATTTAAATTTAAAAGAGACCTTTGTCTTTCCTCATTTTCCCTCTTTGCCTCTTGCTCTTTCTTCTTCTTCTTCTTCTTCCTCTCTCTCTCTCTCTCTCTCTCTCTCTCTCTCTCTCTCCTTTTTTCCTCCTCACTTTCATATTTTTTATCCATGTCTCTTACCTCTTTTTTCTCTCTCCTTTTTCCCCTATGTCTTCTCCTTTTTTTCTTTTTTTCTCTATTTGCCCTTTTCTTCTCTCTTCCTCTCTCCATGCTTTTTTATTTTCTCTTATTTCATCATTGCTTTTTATTGTCCTCTCTTTTCCTTCCCCCATCTCTCCCTCTATTTTCTCTCTCTCAAATTATATGTTTCCTTTTCCCTCTCTCTCTCTCTCTCTCTCACTCTCTCTCACTCTCTCTCAAGTCAAAAACTATGCCAAAAAATGTTTAAATTTAAAAAACTATTTTCTCTTTCATCCTTTCCCCTCTTTCACTCCCTCTCTCTCTCCCTCCCTCTCTCTCTCTCTCTCTCTCTCTCTCTCTCTCTCTCTCTCTCTCTCTCTCTCTCTCTCTCTCTCTCTCTCTCTCTCTCATTTTATTTCTTCTCTCTATAGTTCTCTCTCTTTGTGTTTATATTCTCTCTCTCCTTTTCTTCTCACTTTTTTTCTTTGCTTCTATCACTCTGGGCTTTTCTTCTCCTCCCCCTCTTCTATTTTCCTTCTCTCTCTCTCTCTCTCTCTCTCTCTCTCTCTCTCTCTCTCTCTCTCTCTCTCTCTCTCTCTCCAAATTCTTTTTATTTTTTTCTCTTCTCCCCCCTCTGTCTCTCAATCTTTTTTCTCCTTCTCTCTCCCCTCTTTTCTCCCTCCTCTTCCCCCCCTCTCATCTTTTTTTTCCTCTCTGTCTTTCCTCTTTTTCCTCTCTTCTTTTTTCACCCTCTCTCCTCTTTTTTCTTCTCTCTCTCTCTCTCTCTCTCCCCTTTTCTTCTTCTTCTTTGTGTCTCTCTCATATTTTTTCTTCCTCTCTCTCTCTCTCTCTCTCTCTCTCTCTCTCTCTCTCTCTCTCTCTCTCTCTCTCTCTCTCTCTCGTCTTTTCCCTTCTCTCTCCCTCTCCCTCTCTTCTTTTCTTTGTCTTTCTCTCTCTCCCCTTTTTTTTCTTTTCTTCTTTTTCTTCTCCCCCCTCTCTCTCTCTCTCATTGCCTCCCAATTCTTTCATCTCCTCTCTCATATTTCTTTCTTCCTCTCCCTCTTTCCTCTTTTTTTTTCTCTCCTCTTTTTTATTTTCTTCTTCTTCTTCTTCTTCTTCTTCTTCTTCTCTCTCTCTCTCTCCCATTTTCTTCTCTCCCCCTCTCTCTATGCTTTTTTATTTTTTCTCTAAAGGCTCGGGAAGGGGGTAGGTTCAAGAAGCCCTCTAAAGGCCTCCCGAACCTACAACCAAAATATTAAATTAGTAGAGATTAATGTTCAACAACGTTGGGGAACAGGGGACTAACACAAGAAGGAGCAAATAGCCATCATGTGGAATTTTATTATGCAATATGATTAATTTCTATAATGCAATTAAGTCCTAAGGGTATGAACAAATTTGACTTAGGAAATTAATATTATAATGGATCAATTGCAAAAAAGGAGGTCTTCTCAAAAAATACTAATAAGTGATAATGTAGTAACCAAATCATCAGGTGGGAGGAATATAAGTGGAAAACTATAATAAGTCCTATGATAGAAATCAATTAGGAGTATTACTTTTAAAAATAAACTCATTAAGGGATTAGGTTGACCTCAAAGAAGATTTGGTAGTCTTGCGGTAAGCACCAAGAATAAATCACCATGAAAGTCCACTTTGAGAGAACCTGCCCTATCCCATATAATTATTGGGACCTTGGCATGGTGGGTGGTAACTACAAACCACCGACATGCTAGGGATTTGGTCCCATAGTACAAACCTTTCAACCTATCAAGGCCAAAAGCCCTTCTTTGTCAAGTCTTAGAAGAGGAAATTTTTTCTTATTACCATGCTTACAACTTGCCAAAGGCAAGATCTAGTAAACCCATTTTTGGTGAAGTTCTTAACCAATGCTCATAGGTTATCATCATAAGTCGTGCCCACATGATTTTTAAAGTAGAGGATAGGACCAATAAGGGATATGATGACCATGTGGGACCATTTAGAAGGATGGTTGCTTGCTCGATGGATATATATGTTACACGTGAAGGAGAAATTCTTCATTTTAGCAAAGGTTTTTAAGGTGGTAAGTCCATTAGAACAATAAAGCTCCATATTCAAGAAGGTGGTACTGAGGGAGGTAAAGTCTCATGCGTCAAGGAATAGAAGGGAATTTTCTAAGAAGTCAAACTAGAACCCCCTTATAGATAGCAAAGATGGAGTTAGGGTTATCACTAAGAAAAATGGCAAGGTTGGGCACATTGATCAAAAGCTAAAAAGAATAATACTAAAGGTATGTAAGAAGTGTTTAAGAATGTCATGCCTATTTTGCTAGGCCAAGTCTTTACAAAAATTGTACTCAAAGAAGGCTAAAAAGATATTAAACCATAGTGGTGAATAGTTGAATCCCACGGGGATACCTTTCTTTTGTTGTTTAATAGTGGTGAATAGTTGAATCCCATGGGGATACCTTTCTTTTGTTGTTTAATAGTGCCATCAAGAGTAGTGAAGGTATTGTTGATTATCCAAGTGTTTTGATATAAACAATCTTCTAATGAGAGGATGCACTTTGGACGACTTACTATTAGTCCACACCACAGTGTTATTGTAGATAGAGAGAGAAAAAAAATTGTGTGCTAGAAGGCCCATTTTATAACGGTGTTGATAACCAAGGCTAGAATCACCTTCATGTGGGATGTTCTCTTAGCATTTCTTTATGTCAGCTAAGAAGATACTAATTATATTGTCAGGTAAGTTGATGAACACTTATTGGCTACAGTGTGTAATCCAAAAGGATTGGATGTTGGTCCCAATTAGAAGGGCTACCTTTCTATTAAGTTCAACACATCTCCACATAAGTATCTCTTTGCAACAAGAGAGGATTTGAGCAAGGATAGAGCTGTGTTGTGAATAGACACAATTAGAGGCATTGATAAGCCATCTAAACTCGCTTTTATGGGCTTTGAAGATAACCAATAGAAATGAAAATTTATCTAAAGAGTGACTCCTCTCTAGATTGAGATACTTAAGTGAATCAAACACCATTTCATTGATAGAGGACTCATCCAAATCACACGAGTCAAATTCATCTCAATTGAACATTTTCTTTGAAAGGGATATAATCAATTGTTTACAAATGAACGAAGGATTGTTGGGGGTTTTGTCCAAACCTACAATGTAGAACTCCTTCTCAAATGAGGAAATATCATTAGGTTGGGGACCATAGGAATGCATAGCATCAGCCTGCCAAAGATTTTGTTAATACTAACTTTTGGGATATCTATGAGGAAAACTGACTCAGATAGATACTTGAGTCAATGTTGAGTATTTTCAAAAACTCCTTGAACCCAATAAGGAGAGAGTCATGCATTCTTTGACATTAAAACTTCTAGTAGGGATATGGTTAATCTCTTTGGAAACAAGAAGCCTAAGATTAGCATTTGCAATAATATTGAGGTCAATAGTAACAACACGATGAGTGTTTTTGAAGTAAAATCTTTGATCATAGGATGCACAATTACAAAAAGAGTGGTGGAGATTACAAAAGTTTGAAGTAAAATCTTTGATCATAGGATCCACAATTACAAAAAGAGTGGTGGAGATTACAAAAGTTTCCATGGGCTTGTAGATAAATTCTCTTAAAGATGATAGAAACCTCCATCCAAGGATGAGACCATAAAAAAGGCTAGGGGATAAATGATGATTAATTAAGTAGAAGAATTCCTTGAAGTAGTTTTTTGATTTGACTAGATCCAACAATCCACTACAAAAAGTGATACAAGTCTCTTAGCATGAGACTTGACAAGTACAAGAGCTTTTCTAATGTGAATGGACTTACGAAATCTAAAGATCGAGTCCATGTATGTGCCTAAAGATACCAGCGTTGTGCTAACATAGGCTACTTTCTTAGCGGCTATGGCTTCCATGTGTTCATGGTATTGGCATTAGATTGAGGTTGCGATAAGATTAGAAGACACACAAGGACCCCTATGATACTCAAGCCACACTACCCCCACAATCATCAATGATTACCACATCACAAACCATACCCTCATGCAGCTTATGACCAAGGCATAGTCCTTGGCATACTTGGTAATGAGGCTACTAAGGCTTTGTTTTCATTGTTTGGCTATGTGCAAGAATTGACCGGTTGCCTGAAGGAAACTTCTAAGAAGGTCACCCATCCGAATACTATCATCACCCAAGCAGGCTTAATTGCAAGATAACTACCCATCAAGCTAAGACTTGTTATTGGTCCATACCATAAAGAAAGTTTTCAAAAGCTTTTTTTGGAGGAGAAAAATAGATTTTCGAGCACCTCCCACTTTTGAATTGGCATATGCCTCTAGAGTTCTAATTCATTACTTCTGTAGTTTTGTGAATTGTTTCATAGTGAAGACATTGAGAGTAACCGGCAATTTCTCTCTCTCAATTTCAAGAATCACATCATGTCCTCCCCATCATATGCACAGCATGATGAGTCTACACACATGCATGAGGATGAAGTCATGAATGATCTAGATGATTTCAATGCACTTCAACTAGTTTATAAGAGAGAATATGATTCCATGTGACTGGCACAATAATATTAAAGAAACATTTTGACGCTCTGTCAAAAAAAAGTGACCAAGATGTTGAATCTTTTACAAAACTTTTATGCAAACATATTTTGACATCTCAAATATGCCTTTTGCTAACAGTCTTGCTCTTGGAGCTACTCTATTAAGAGGGCCATTTCAGGCACTAAGGCCTCTATTAATTTTGCACTACAAGGATACGGAAATATAGCGATGGCCATTTCCGACGCAAATTAGCGGCGTCGCTATTTGCGTCGCAAATAAATAGCAACAATACTCATGTGAAAAAAAGCGGCCCGAAACCCAAGCACGGCATTTTGCGCGAACGAATGAAAGAGGGAGCGAAAGGAAGAGCGAACTGCATCTTTCGTTTGAGAGGGAGAGGGAGAGGGAGAGAAAGAGAGAAAGAAAGAAAGAGAGAGAATGAGAGTTTCTCACCGCCGCCGCCCGCCGTTTGCGAAGAAGAGAAGGAAGTGTACGGAGGGCGAAGAGGACCCACCGAATCCATCCTCAGGCCTTTGCGGTGAGTGCATTGTTCCCTCTTGGTTTGTTTTTGTTTTTTCTCATTTTCTTTTGCTTGTTTTTGTTAAAAATATGTGTACTAAGAGAGAAAGAGAGGAAATGAGAGAGGGAGAGGAAGAGAGAAAAAGAAAGAAGGAAAGAGAGAGAGAGAGAGAGAGGGGGGGGAAACATTAAACATAATAAAGAAAGAGAGAAAGAGAGAGAGAGAGGGGGGGAGAGAGAGAGAGGAGAATGAATGGATAAAAAACAAAGAGAGGGTAAGATCATGTTCTTTAATTTCTTCTTTTCTTATTTGTAGTAGTAGTAGTAGTAGTAATGGTAGTGGTTCTTTAATTTCTTCTTTTCTTGTTTGTAGTGATAGTAGTAGTAGTAGTTCTTTAATTTATTCTTTTCTTGTTTGTAGTAGTAATAGTAGTAGTATTCTTATTTTTTGTAGTTGTAGTAGTAGTAGTAGTTTTTCTTTTCTTTTCTTGTTTTTTGTTGTTGTTGTTGTTGTAGCAATTGTTGTTGTTTTTTCTTCTTTTCTTCTTTATTGTAGTAGTAGTAGTAGTAGTAGTAGTAGTAGTAGTAGTAGTAGTATTCTTATTTTTTGTAGTTGTAGTAGTAGTAGTAGTTTTTCTTTTCTTTTCTTGTTTTTTGTTGTTGTTGTTGTTGTAGCAATTGTTGTTGTTTTTTCTTCTTTTCTTCTTTATTGTAGTAGTAGTAGTAGTAGTAGTAGTAGTAGTAGTAGTAGTAGTAGTAGTAGGAGAGAGAGAGAGATGTTTTGTTAAGGAAAATGAGAGAGGAAGAGAGAAAAAGAAATAAGGAATAAGAGAGAGAGAGAAATAAATATACAACATAATAAAGAAAAAGAGAAAGAGAGAGGGAGGGAGTGAGAGAGGAGAATGAATGGATAAAAAACAAAGAGAGGGTAAGATCTTGTTCTTTAACTTCTTATTTTCTTGTTTGTAGTAGTAGTAATAGTAGTAGTAGTAGTGGTGGTGGTGGTGAGATCCGGTGAGGTCCTGTGCAATACCACGAGACAGGAAACACTCCGACATACATTAATTTGTGTGTGGATGGAGACTTTACATACGTTAATTTTGTTGAGTTACAAGAGAATAAATCCCTTCTCAAACAAATTAAGAAAGAAAAAAATAATGATAACAAAAACAAATTGTTTGTCATAACGTAGACCAAATGGAAAACAATGAAGATCATGATGTTCAAGATCGCGAGCGTATCTTAATCAACGTGTCCTATGTCCTTGCTCTCAATGTAAGCTGGCAATTAGACGAAAACGTTGATTGTCTATGTACGACGCTTTGACGAGTTTAAATCAGAGATCATTGATCAAACGATCTCAAATTTTGAGCAAACGGTAAGAAAAGTGTATATCAATCATGCATTGTATTTGTAAACTAATTGAATATCATATACAAAAACACTGGGTGTGGCCGGCACCCTTTGCGGCTAGTTAGAAGAGTTTGTGGGCGTGCGATGAACGGAGTGCCTGAGTCAATCCACTACTTGGAAGGTACTACCCAATCTATACCGTCAATACCGAGGAGACATGCAACCTTCCAGACTTTCCTACAATCTTGGAGCTTGAAATGGAGACAATGATCGATGTATTGATGCCCATGGATGTCGAGACATCTGATCCGCTTAGAGAGGAAGCATCCATATCATTATATGATGGGTGCCGAGTATCTCACCTGAAGACACTGCTTGCACTCCTAAGTGTGCAAGCAAAATACAGGTGGAGCGATGTGAGTGTGATCGATGTGAGTGTGATCGAGTTATTCAGGTATCTTGTACGTACGCTTTGTTGATTTCTTTTTGGCAGTATCATAAAAAAAATTGTGCTTTTTCAAGGTGTTTTATGATTTTTTTTCCAGGTTATTAAAGTATCATATATTACCACTTACAAATACCATGCCTGCGTCTCGTGATGATGCACGACATGCTTTATGAAAGCTTGGTATGAACTACAACAGCATCCATGCATGTATCAACGATTGCATATTGTTTCAAGGAGAATACGAGACTATGGAGACATGTCCAAAGTGTGGTGCTCACAGGTATCGACAGGACTTGGGCAAACCATCCCTCAAAAAGTTCTTAGACACTTTCCGCTTATCCCCCGCATAAACCACATTTTTCGTACGTCCGACATGGCAAGCTTGACAACGTGGCATGCACAGAATAGAGCCACAGATGGAGTTCAACAAATATCAGCAAATTCACACACATGGAGCCACATTGACTCTACCTTTCCAGGCTTTGCCTGAGAGACAAGGAATCTTCGACTCAGTCTTGCTATGGATGGTGTGAACCCATTCGTTCTGCGCCTAACTTCTTATAGTGTGTGGCCTATAGTCCTTGTCAACTACAACATCCCTCCATGGCTTTCTACGAAGAAAGGACATCTCATTCTTAGCTTGCTCATTCCCGGCCGCTACAAAGTCGAAAATATGGACGTGTATCTTTGTCCATTAGTCGATGAGCTTAAGATTTTGTGCAAGGAGGAGGTCACCGTGGAAGATATGAGCAAGCGTGATGGTCGACGGTCCGCCAATATTTGAGCCATTCTCATGTGGACCATGCATGACTTTTCGGGATTAGGAAAGTGCTCAAGTAAGTAGGCTTTTATCCTCATTGGTAATATCTATCATAGCTCATTCAAGTTTGTATTCACTGGATAGAGGTGTTGGGACATGTGTGGTTACCTTAGGTTATCATGCATGTCCATTGTGTGGGCCACAGTTAGACTCTCGAAGGTCATGAACCATGAAGAAGATAGTATATCAAGGACACGCCGCTTTCTTGCCAGAGGGTCATGAAGTCAGGGAAGGTTTTCTTGGATAACCTCTAGTACGTATGAACATCCAAAGCTGGTACGAGTGAAAAATGGTCCACACGGAGTCACATCCAAACGGAATGTGACGGTTCTCAGTTTTCTATGAGTTGTTGTATTGGACCCACTTACAGATCAACCACTTGTTGGATCCCATGCATATTTTCAAGAATGTAGGTAACTTACTATGGGACCACATCACAAGAAAAAGAGACATTGCATGGGCACGAATGGATTTGAAGGAGGTAGGCAAGATGGAGGTGCTTTGGCCACAGTCGAGTGCTGATGGTCGCTTGCAGCTACCTTGTACTCCTTGGGTTTTGTCCACTAAAGAAGAGCGCATATCAGGGCATTTCTAAAGACAACCAATTATCAGGGCTAAAATCCCATGATTGGTATAAGATATGTCAGGTTTATACTACGAATGGATTGTAAGTGGTCTGCGTATTTTGCTATTTGGAGTGTAGTTGTTGTTCATAATGCTTCCTCATTTGTGGCAGTTTGTAACCGATTGCGATTACAGGATGCCTTACTTTGAAAATACGTGGGGCGATTTACAAGTTGTCAAATTTAGTACAATGGATCTCACATAAGGAGATCAAGACATCCTCTATTGAATCCGCAAGGCGGGGAGTAGTGGAGATGGTCTGTCTCTTTGAGAAATACATGCTCACCAGCATGCTCACAATATAAATCCACCTTCTTGTGCATCTTGTAGATGAAGTGGAGATTGCTGGACTTGTCCATATGCGATGGATGTTCTTCTTGGAGCGCTTCATGAAAACCTTGAAAGGCTTTGTGCAACAATGAGCTCGGCTAGAAGATAGCATGGCTGAAGGTTGGTTGGTGTCTGAGGCATTGGTGCATATTTCACAGTGGCTGCCAACGGTGTATTCAGACAACAATATGCTATGGTCGCTGATGGACAGTGATAGACTGACCGGAGATGTGGTGGTGCGAAATGGAGTAGAAAAAAGAATGAATGTTACAATGGAGGAGAAAGTAAATTGCTTTTGTATGTTACACCATGTCTCCATGGAGACGTGGCTCGCTAGATATGAGCAAGCCATGAAAGATCAAGAAGAAGTGCGATCTAAATTTCGACGTACTACGTACCATCGACTGATTTGATATCCCAAGGGCATGGAGGAGATGCTACGGTTTATGTCAACATGATGGTTGCATGGAGCTTTGACCGCAGTGTCTCGCAAAGGGGCAGAGGTCTCAACCGAAGAGTGGTAATTCTCGAGGGGATGTAGTCCAAAGGTGACGACGTGTTTAGGGTTTGTCGTATTTACTTTTTATATGTGACAACTAATTGAGTGTTTCAATGTATAGTATAAAATATATAGTGCGGCGTGGTCGCGTGGATGGCATTTTCGCGTGGAGCGTATTGATAAAATGCGCTCCACAACAGATTGTGGTATCATGGCAAAGTTCGAGCAAGAGAGCCGACGACGAGCAACGGATCCAAACACCGTTATAGATGAGATGGAGTATTTTGGAAACTTACAAAGTATTATCACGATGGATTATCGTAGCTTCTCCATGATCCTATTCGATGTGCACTGGTTCAAAGTGGTACTTGAAGGAGCTAGAGCAACAGTTCGACGAGGTCCATCTGGATTTCTCGAAATAGATTCCAAAAAAAGATGGACGGTTTTGTGAAACATGTTTGTGTTGCCGGCCCATTGTGAACATGTGCATAAACTCACGTTTTTTAAAATTTTATTACGACATGGTACATGTCACAAAAGTTAAATCTCTCTTGTATATGATTTTGAACATGTAATTTTCTATCCAAACCCTTGACAATCTCGATGGTGGTATGTTATACCTTTAGCTCCCCAAAGTGCGAGAGTATATGATCAAAGCAATGTTCCTAGCGTAGATGAGGACAGTATGCAAATAGAGGGGTCAATATTACAAGGGGTGGAGGCTGCCGAAAGCTTGAAGCATATAGAGGAGCCAGAATCGGGTAACAATGATGGAAATACAGGAGTCCAATAATTCTTTGAGAATGAGGTATCCTAGAGCTAATCATTGGGGTATAGGAGACCCGTAGTGGGGCCACAGTGATAAGCTTAGGGCACAATGCATGACTCAAGGCAAGAAGTGATGACAGTGTAGCTTCTTTGGATACAGCTATTCCTGGCACAATTAGTGAAGGAAAGAAATGGGAGAAACATTTGAATCTTGGAGAACCCCACAACTGACTTGGAGAAACCCACAATTGACTTGGACATTGGCTTCAAGAGCAGAGTATGAACTTGGATGCTTCTTTCAGTCAACAACTAAATGTTTCAATAGAGTTTGATGGGACACCACTACATTGTGTGGGAAGTCTACAAGTTCAATGTCAATTGAAGCTAGAATTTCTATGTGGAAATCTCCCATTTACCACAAACAATGATGCTATAACTTGTGGAATCTCATCAAGCTCAGATGCAACAAATGTTTTCACAATAAGTGTCCAAAATGAGAGGAACATTACACCCCGCTACAAGATGCTCCCTTCATAAATAGTCTTAAACACTCTTCTCTTGTCATGGAAATTCATAGGAAATGATGTTTTGAAGAAAAGCAATACCAGTGATTCAAGCAAAAACTTGAATGCAAGTAGAGAAGGTTCACAAAAGGATCATAATCACAAGTTTTGGAATTCCTTTTATCCCTCACTTTACAAGTCTAGTATGAATGGAAGATCAATGGGAGAGGATAACGATAGAAGAGAATAGCTTTTTTTTATAAAGGAAAAGCTACAAGCTTTTAAGACCATGAGCAAAGGAGATATGCCGCTGTGAACAAAAAATAAGGGAGAATTATTACTGATGTGGGCGAAAGATTGAACAAAGCTTTTGGAGAAGGGCACGCTATCGTGCTGAAAAGAGGAGATGAAGAGAGGAAGCCTCAACAAACACTACTGGAAACCAACATGGTCGTCGAGCTTAAAAGGCGAGGCTTGCCTCCAATCGAGAAGAATCTTACTTCCTCGAACCTCCACGTACGTGTTTTCGGGTTGATCCAGAAGAAAAAGTTGGCGATGAGATCCCAATGCCCCCGAAATCAAGTGCTAGTGCACAATATGAAATTCCTCATTGTAGCATTCTCTTTACCTACCATAAAAAGATTTAAGGAATATGAAGATGTGTTCATTTAGATTTGTTGCCTAGTTTTACCTTTTGAACATATTGCAATGCACAATATTGATGGTGTACTAGGGGATTTAATCCATTTGATGTGACCACCTTATCTACTTAGTGCTAGTGAAGCTAGCAAAGCAAAGAAGCGATTTATCATCTCCCTAATTTCTTCAATTGAGTCACTCTCCTATCGATATCTCCAATGAGGATTTATTTAATCAAGTTCTTCTCCATGGGCTTCACTTATATAGTTGGTGAAGATGGTGGATGGATCCATGCATATATGCACATGCTATTTGCAATCATAATAAAGAATAAGTATCAACTTCTTAGTATTGATAAGTTGATCGATCAACTAAGGAGCACAATACACTAATAAGATTAACTTGAGGTCAAAGTACGATTAAATTTGGGTAGGCACATAGGATGTGCCCAAAATGGTATTTTGAATGCATTTCAACCATTATGAGTTTTTGTTTATGCCCTTCAACAACCTAACTAATCCTTGTGCAACCTTCATGACACTTATGGATAGTGTGTTATGCCCATATTCCCCCCCCCCCCCCCCCCCCCCCCCCCCCCCTTCATTATATCCTTAGCCTTATTTTGAAGAAGAACATTAGAAACATGTTTGTTTAGTCTTTAAGTTGCTCGAGGATCATAAACTCTATGTAAAGAAAAATCAATGTGAATTTTCCAAAGAGGGAGTTCACTATCATGGCTATCTATTAAATATATAAACCATACTTATATAATATAACATATAATGCACCAAACCTACACAAGAGTAGGTGATGTTGCTCTAATATTAGCTAAAGCAAAACTAGAACATGAAACATCCTCAACAACATCTATTTCTACTATAATCTAAGGTGGATTGTGTAAGCAAACCTTCCAACATGTGACATAGATTTACCCAAAGGTTGTCAACTAAGGTGGATTGTGTAGGCAAGCCTTGCAACCTTGTTACATGTCATTTTGTGCATAGCTTGCCATCCTCATGATAGATGCAAGCAGGGGTTCCCATACATTGTTTCAAGCCTAATAAAACCCTATAAGCATAAAATCAATAGTACACACGCACACATATATCCAACCCAAAACTATAGCAACTAGGATGTAAATGCATATCCAATGTATACTAAATGGACATGATGCTATAGGTTACTAGATCTCCTTCAAGATTGAAGTAGGCATCATAGTCACCAATGCATTAAAATATGCATCCACATATTGCATCAAGAACACCTTGAATGCATTTGAATGGCTATACAAGCCAAAAACATTTTCTTAAACATGCATAAGCTAAGCGAACATCAAATCATGTATATCTACTTATCATTACCTTTAAAGGCCTCCACAAGGCAAACTATCGTCATAAACACAAGCCACATAGAAATGTAGCTTCTGAAGTGCAAAGCCCAACTCCAACTCCTAAAACCAAATAGCATAAACATTTTTGTTGATGCTTCATAAGTACACTAAGCAACATGTATCCTTGGTTGCATGCTACTAGGCTAAATCTAAAGTTAGAATGCAATCAAATAGAGTGGTATAGAGCAACTAGAAAGGCCACAAATTGTGCAATATGTTTGATACAACAAAGTAAAGGACCTTGAAAGCCACTTTTGAGAGCAAATGTTTGCCATTCTTGCCATTCATTGGTGATGAGCTATGCCTCATATTTAGAAACTTGCCATAGGAGGGACTATATCAAGATAACTACAACAAATAAACACGAATGGAAAAAAATTCAAAGGACCATTGTAGTATTTTTCTAGGCCCCATGGACCAAAAACAATCCTTGAAAATAGGCAAAGCGACATAACATAAGAGGGTTGTGGCATAGGGGCAGACATAAGCCTAGACCATATGTGAAGCCAACTTGTAGAGATCCTGCACCAAACCTGTAGTGTCACCAAGAATACTCATCTCTTTTTACAATGTCATAAACCATACTAATTTGCAAGGATTAGAAAAAGTCAAGCAAAGACATCATGTTACTAAAAATTAAAATTCAACGAAGAGGATGCACTTGTTCTTGATTGGTAGTGTAGGCATAAATGACGTCTACAATGCAATCTTAATCATTCAAGGCTTCACCTAACACTTTATAGAATAATCTACAATTGACATTAAATTGCCATTCACGCTACTCATAGTGTACATTAGAAAGGCCACATATAGCATTGGCGAACAATGCTATGCTCTTCTTTGTAGCTATCACTACTCGTGAGAATGCACACCATCCTTTCTATAAAAGTCTAGATAGAGTTTTGTAGTCTCAATAGACTAACCATTACAAGAATCTAAAGTTCATTGTCATTGATGAGGTGTCAAATTGTCGATAAAACATTTTCAAAAGTGATTATGCATGGTTGAGGGCAATAAAGCATAATCATAATAAGTCATTTGAAGGAGCTTCCTTGTCCTCAACCTATACATCACTATTGGTGAGGATGACCTTGATGCCTATTATAGGCAAGCTTAATTGGCCCAAGATTGGGAGTGGGTAGTATGGCGACATATTTTGGATAAGCCTTGTGTGCAATGCATGGATATCAAGTGCTTTGAACTCTCCCAAGCAATGCAACATGCCAACATCTAATTCACTTGTGTTCTAAATGTAATCCATGTAAGTATGCACGTGTTGAATAAAATATTGTGAATCAATTACAGATACATGTGCAAGCTAGCTCAAGCACCATTACATACTTGCTCTACGTAAAAAATAAAGAAAGATAAACACAATGAGCACGTCTTTAACATCGTGCTTAGGGAAGAGTATGTGTTCACGAGAAATGACTATTGTAATAAGGCATGCAACAAAACATTTACCATACTAGTAAACCCCAACCTAATAGGTAGATTTCACAATAAACTTTTCCTCAAATGTAATATGATCATTGAATTAAGTGTACAAAACATCAATATACTTGTTTATTGTGATTGATGACTTCGATTAAGAAGCATACTTCTCCACTTGTAAACCTCTTTAAGGGATTCCATGTTGCACAATAGTCAAGCCACTAACACCACATGAGTGTAGTGTAGACCATATTTATGCAAAAACTTAGATAGCCTATACTCTCTCATGGTACAACTTATTGGTATTGGTCCAATCTCGCTAAATTCTACACGTGCCATTTTGACCTAGCCCCTTCCTTCCACTCCTTCTTTTAATGTGTGTGAATAGTCTATAGGTACTTATCCACTCTACACCCCTCATCCTTATTTTACTCCCTTGCTTTGACTTTTCCATCAATCTATGATTATTAGGTTCTTAAGATGGACCATATCGGGATTTCAAAATGTTTATAATTACAATATAAGGAAATAACCACACATTTTCTTATTATATTTTTCTTTTTCCTCCCACTAGCAATACAGATTGAAAAACAAAGAAATTTTAGAAGTTGCAAATGTAAGGAAATAATATTTCAAATAAGGGAGCCCATTTACACAATGCAAGTGATAATGATGAGTCCTACATGTGTGTCTATATCTAGTATCCCATATAAAGTGAATTTTAGTTGACAAGACTCGCATATGAAAACAATGAAGGCGATGGATGATTTTTGGTCATGTTCTTAATAATTAGTCTATTTAGCTTTGTAAAATACTCACATAACGTTTCACTTGCTTTTTTACCACTTACTTCTTCCTTTTTGTGGGGGTGAGTGGGGAACGAAATCAAGGCCTAGGATTCTCTTCTACAAAGCCATATATGACAAAAAGTTTTTGAGATTATAGCCCTTGCATTGTCTCTTCCTCCTCCTCCTCCTTCTTATCCTTCCCTTTTTGCTTTCCTCCTCGACTAGAATGAGTTGTAGAGGTGATGAACATCCCAATCTACAAATCATCAAAAACCTCAAATTTTATCGAATGGGTATGCACATGGATTTGAGAGAGAATGACATTGTGAGACTACATAGAGAGTCGGTTACCTCTTTGATGGAGGATTTTGATGCAAGGGAAGGGGAGAGATTCATAGTTATTGAAGGTTCTAATGAGACTTGATTTACAATTTCCATATCAAGGCATTTCACATGTATGGAAATAAAGTGTGCATTTATAAGAAGAGGATTTGGTTATCTATGAATTCCAATTAGATGTAATTCTTGCGATAGATTTGGAAGTAGGAGTCATTATGTAGGGTGAAAGTATTTAGAAGAAAATATTATCATACTATAAATAATAGTGAGAGCAACATCTCAAAAGGTTCCATCTCTATTTATTAGCTAGTCTTTAGCAAAAAGAGAAATTTAAAACTAAAGGTAGAGGTCATGCCAAAGGGGGGAGTAGGAGAAACCCTTAGGCATACCACAAGATTTTTTAAAGTACTAAGTGGTGTGAACTTATGTTCAATGAACCAATTATTAACCAAAATAGTTTCATCCAAGTTGAAGGAAAGAGTTCTTCATGTCTTGGTATAAGAACCTCTATACCATGAAGTAGGGAACTCAGTACCATTTAATAGTGGTAGCTAGTATATCATTTTCTCTTTGCATTTTCATGCAAAGCTTTTCTACAGGAAATCCAAAGTGAAGCGAAAAAAAAACAAAGATTTATAATACCCATAAAGAAACAACAAGTATGCTTTGAAAATGTTATCTCGGTATTGGTTTAAGATCTAAATATGAGAAATGTTCTATGCTCACAATGGCCATAAAAAAGGCAAAAAATGCCATGTTTACAATGATATTGGAACACAAATGTAATATATCCACCCCCTCCCCATATGAATGGGGGCTTTTTTTTTTTGGGGGGGGGGCAAATGATAAAAAACAAAAGGTTAAATTAGCCTTAGTGTAATGGATAGGTAGTCCCATTTATTCAACTCTAGCCATATTTTTAACTTGACATCATTATTGAAATTGACACAAACTAATCGTCATCATCATCATGGAGATTGAAGTAGGATTGATCATCTTCAAAGTGAGATGAATGCATTATGCCAGTACTCACCAATTAAAACAGGTAGTGATGAATTAGATAATGAGAGAAAGGATGAGTTTTTGATTGATTAACAAAAACGATAGAAGCAATAACTTTAGGGCTATATAACAGCCTTAAGATAAATAATATTAACTATTTTCTCTATCATTTCATCCATGCTGCTATCCACGAGAGAGAGAGAGAGAGAGAGAGAGAGAGAGAGAGAGAGAGAGAGAGAGAGAGAGAGAGAGAGAGAGAGAGAGAGAGAGAGAGAGAGAGAGAGAGAGAGAGAGAGAGAGAGAGAGAGAGAGAGAAAGAGATTTTGGAGGGCAAAGGAGGTTTCAATTGTCGCAATGCTCCATATCCTTCATCTTCCCTCTCCTATTCTCCACACTCCTCATCATCAATGAAAATCCCATCATCTACCATTACCCTCCCCAAGTCCTCATCTTCCTCCCAAGATTGGAAGTCCCCCTATCCTCTCAATGTAGTTCATAATTATTGTGTTTAAAACCTACACCCCCTCTGCCCTAATCCATAAGAAGGCCCACACCTTGAAAATTTTAAGGATTCATATTGTATAAAGATCACATTCTAACCAAGGCCATAATTTTATCTAGCCACACCATCTATCAACCCTTGTTCTCATCCCCTTGTAAAGCCTTGGATTTGAAAGATATGCGAACCTTGAGATTGACAAAGGCCAAATGGAGTAGATCAAGTGACACAGCTGTAGAGCTCATGCATTCGAAATGGCTCCAAAATGGTGCAACATTGGAATAGGACAAGAAGTAGCACTCACAAGCAACATTGCACTAAGTCAAACTCAGATGCCCCTTGTAATAATGCTTGCAATGTTGCTTGCGAGTGCTACTTCTTATGGTTCTTTGCCACTTCAATAGATGGATTTAAAGTTGACACTCTAAGAGGGGATTTTTGAAAGGAGTATCCCGTCCCATGATGGGTCTTTAATTCGAGTGTTACATGATAAATTCTATTATAGTTTGCACAAATTTGATACCGATAAATGATAGTGTAATTACTAGATAGGAAAAGAAATGGTGCCCAAAGTAATACGATTGAAAGATTGTTAGATATTCATTCTTTGCCTTACACTCAAATATGATGCTAAGTTGTACTTCTTTCCAATCTTGCTAAATAGCATGATCAATCAAATCTACATTGGGATCTTTAAAGAGAACTAGATCCCAAAGCAAATAGGTTCAAAACGTCAAATTGAATGGATATTGGGTTATTTCCAACTAAGCTAAAAGATTCAAGCGTTGTCTATATACCTATTTCAGTTGAGAATTAGTTATAAAAGCATTAGTTGGGAAAAATAAGTACATCTTGACAATAGGGATATCATTTCCTCTTATGAGTAAGGGTTTAAACCTTACCCTAAAACTTAAGATGAGTAAGGGTTGAACCTTACCTTGAAACTTAAGATAAAGGATATATAAGTAGATCAATCCCATAAAGACATAGGGGATTTTACATGCTTTTAGGATTTCCTCTCAAGGACCCTTGCATAAAGAGGCTCTATATAGCCTTACAAGTCTGAAGTTAAAGCATTTTATGCCCAAAAAGAGAGACTATGGCTTAAGTAAACCATAAACTCCCTTAAGTCCAAGTACTCGAGTTAGAAGAAATAAGGATTCCTAAGGAAAGGAAATCGAAACTAATCTAAGATGCCAAAAAAATCAAATGACTAAATTCTTTATACAAAGAGTTAGGCTAAGGCCTTCCTTAAGTTCATGGTAACTTGACAGAACCAATGGAACCACAAGTTGGAAGGATGGTACTTAGAATAATTTGCATAGATAGCTTCTCGAGGATTGTTTGATGCATTAGAAAGGGTTGCTTGTGATTGTGTATTTTGATTAAAGTTTATACTAATCAAATTAAGCTTGGATATGTCTAGCTTCCCCCCCCCCCCGAAGGCTATAGGCCTTCAACAAAGGGGTTATTATTGTCAAGTCCAGATACTAAGATGTGAGAGGTCTCTTTGTAGGAATAAGATGTTAGCTAGGAGACAAGGGTGCCAGTCGGGCTTTGGTTGTAAATCCCTTAAGCATTTAGGGTTTGCCTAACCCCTTTGCAAGCATGGAATGGCTCTCTTAGAAGGCCCTAATGCTAGTCGAGGGGGAATTAGTGGTATCTCACTTTTTTGGTGGAGTTCTATATATGGACGATTGATTTGAAGTAAAACAAAATTAGTTAGCTTGAAATAAGAGAGTTTTCAATGAAATTATTGTTTTAAATCATTTTCATGTTAGAAATCATTTTCATGTTATGACTAAATTATGTAAATGAACCTTGTTTCTAACAGGTCAATTAAGAAACTTGTTTTTATGACTTGAATTAAATAAGATAGGTGATTAGATAATTAGGTTTTGTTAAGTGGAGGGTGGATCCTTAATGAATCCGTCCTATAATTGAATGGTCTTGGTTAATTGAGAGGTTTCCCTAAAAAGTGATAGATTAGTAGAATTAGAAAGGGTTAAATATTGATCATCGTAGGAAATTAGCATAGATCCCAAGCTCATGTCATTTTAGGGTGATGCTTTGCCTTATGGACAAAGGGGTCAATACATTAGCTCCCCCTTGTTTCTCACTCTATTTGAACCAAATGCGACACAAGTTTGTATCAATTCGGGTTGACTTGCATAAGCAATTGCCTATAATTGACGCTAAATAAAACATTAGGCGACCTTAGCAATTATTCAGATCCTTGTTTATAGGTCGATCCTTGTGGTTATGGAGTGGAGCTTCCTTTGTGAGAGACTCAAGCGATCCTAGAAAACAAAGTTCGTGATATTCCAAGGGAGCTCTCGATGGTGTCGCCTAGGTCTACTTAATGGACTACTGGAATCATGTCGTCAAGGGTTCGGTAGATAGGCACGTCACTATAACAAATAGCATCACCGAAGAAATCTTTGCTTCACAAAAATGTCTCAAGATAAAGCGTGCTTTACTTGCATATTTGTCTAACACATTCATAGAAACAATAGATGTATGTGTATATATCTTACACACAAGGGACAAAGGCGAAAACACATGAGAAAAATCCTATGTAGATATCACTTTTTTTAATCAATGCGTTAGTATGTAGAAAGAGAGAAAAATTCATTTCTAAACTAGTAACCACAATAGGAAGAGAAATGTGATAGGTAGAAGTGTTTTTTTTATTTCAAAACGAGACATCATCGTGCGTTTGAACCAGAACGTGTACATGCGGTGATATTTACTCATTGCCATCATTTCACCTCAAGTGTGCAAGGTAACAAGGAAGCCATGGCAAATTGGGATATGCCAAAAATTGTTTTATTTTCCAATTTGTTCTGCTTTCTTTGGTAAAATTTGTGCCAAGGCCCAAGGGGGGGACCCTTATTTATTTAAAAAAAAAAAAACAAGAAATTATGTGCCGGGGCCCCGGGGCCCGCCCGGCACGTTCTCCTTTCATGAGTCGAAATTCAGACAAAGCAGGCATGCGGACAGAAGAGGAGGTTGTCGTATCGGCGGGTGTTTGAACGCCGTGCGATGGGTTGCTGGTGCAGGGTTGCGCTCCTGCGTTCCTCTGCGAGCTCCTGCAGGCACTGGCGCCCGCCAAAGCCCGAGAGAGCGGTGTCGTGATTCCAGATGAGCAATTAGAAATGCCCCCGTCCCAATGAGCTTCCATGGGAGCGAGTCTTGCACAAAGAGAGGACGCCGCCCGCACAAATATCGTTCCATGTGGTCCAAAGGCAGACACTCCATCTTATGCTTGCCCCGGCCTGATGGAGTTTGCAAGAGTATCCGTCCTCGCTTTCCTGCCACTCTCTCGCAGGTTAGTTGATTCAACATTTCTCATATGAGGTCAGCTTTATCCAGAACAAGTGCCTTTGTGTCCCTCTAAACAAGCGGAGAGAGAGAGAGAGAGAGAGAGAGAGAGAGAGAGAGAGAGAGAGAGAGAGAGAGAGAGAGAGAGAGAGAAGCCAGAATATGAGACAAAGAAATTAGTACATTTGACCATGATGTCTAACAATGAAAAGAAAATCATGGCAACCGCTGATCGTTATGAAGTGGGTGTCTTTGGAGGTTTAGATGTGGACTTTGAGTCTCAATAAGCTTTCTTCTATGGTGGAGTATGTCAATAGGCTTCAACAATTGTAGATGCAGGTCCAAAACAGAGGAAAGGTGATTACCTTAGAGGACATGGCGATTACTTTTGCAGTTATCACCTCAATTTGGTGCATTCTATTCTGCCTTAATTGCTTTAGGATGGATATATACCCTTAAGTGGGAGGAGTTGACTCCGATAGTCTTGGACTAAGAGGAGTAACTCAAAGGTCAGAATGCTCCCAAGTCGAAAGCATTGATAGGTTAGTCTTCCCAACAAAAAGAAAAATAATAATTTAATATTTTGATTGTTAGGTATCAAGTGGAACACGTGCGCAGGTTATCAAGGCCTCTTGACATGGTGTATCTATTGGTTGCAAATATGTAGGCAGTTGGGATGGGCTATGTTTAGGACATGCAGCATGGTGGCATGAAATAACTAGGAAACATGTAGGAGACAGCCAGCAGGTTGTTAGGTACATGCACATGAAGGATTGGCAACGATGGATTTGAGAGATAATAGTGATGATCCAACAGGCAGTAGTTCACAAATTGCTAGTGACGGGCAGCAAGACACATGTGTGGCGAGGACAAGCAACAACCAATTGATAGACAGATATCGGTTGCATATATGATGTGACAGAACCTGTCGGGCAATAACAGGCAGATAGGAACTGTTGGGCTGCAATGTGGGACAGCTGGTGAGGAGGAGAGTAGTCGAGCTTAAGGCTCAACGGTAGCTCATGCGGCAATGGTGGCAATTGAAAGATATTGCTTTGATACTGTTGTTAGGTTAGGGTTAAGTGCGCACGCGCAGACACACACACATATACACACTCACAGTGAATGAGTGAACATGCGTTTTGGAATGTCGCATTCACTATGTGAGAATGATATGAAAGTACAATCCCTAAGGTACTACAATGAATGAGTGAATAAGAGGAGAATATTTGAATGTCACATTCACTATGTGAGAATGATATGAAAGTACAATCTCTAAGATAGTAAATACTACACCCATTGATGGGTGTTCACACGGTGAACCAATCCTTCTCTAGCTAGAAGATGAAAATTGCTTGTGGATAAGGGAATGTTCTCACCAAAACTTAGGAGGATCATGATAAGTGTAACAGTAATGCATGCAATGCATGGGAAAATCTATCTTGCTATCTTTGGCACTGTATAAATTTCCATACACAGTTAGATTGGAATGGTCCAAAGTATGTAAAGAAAAATATTTTCTAGTGCATTTGGTACTTCTAGTATGTTAGGTATACACGAGGGGCTAGTCAATAGAATGCAATGTTGCATATTAGCTATGTTGGAACTGTAGCAATGTGAAAGCATAAAGTATCACAATATTCAAGAAGGAAAAGGGCCTAGAATCTAGTGATGGATGCAATGGATGGAGGAGGATGACTTGGTAGATTATCCTAAGTGATGCACTTAAGTGATGTGTTTCCATTAGAGGCCATGTTATAGGGATATGAAATTTTGAGACGCTTTAATTTTGTTGATAACATTTGATAAGTTACTAATTAAATATGTAAGATTGTATAGCACATGTGATGCACATGGCAATTATTTTGTGGTAATAGGCCAAGAACCTTTGTCATGAGGACATGTATTTTTGAAACCTCACTTATCATATGGATTAATTTTTAATCACATGGTTAAGTAAATGTTGCATATGAGGTGTAACTGGGGTTAGAGTAAATTTACAAGCTTGGGACCCGAGGATATCATGGGATGTCAAAGACCAAAGTTGCTATAAGTTATGTTACACAGGTACTTAGTGGTGTTTGGTGCGAGTTGTTGGCCTAGGTTATTTATTTGGCCATAACGTTGATAACACTAGAAAAGTGACGTTTAATGGAGCCTAATGGCAATTTGATAGTCAAAGATGGCGCAGAGACACTCGGGAATGGAAGTTTTTTAGCCCATTTAATTATTGGCTAGTTAGATTATTTTTTTGGGTACGGAAATAATGATTAGATTAATAAAAATTAATATTTAATTATGGATAATGTTGAAAAATGAGATTAGAAGGTTGTCACTTGGCAAAACTTGCCCATGCAAGTGGAAAAAACGTTTTTAGGGGCTAACGGAGTCTATTCCAACCATTGTGAGAGAGGAGGAGGCTGTTAGAGAGCAAGAAGAGATTGTTGATGTGATTTGTAGCCATTGGGGGTCAGTCCTACAATATGTAACAGTAGTTTGGAGCCCTCCAGGAGCAAGTGACAACAGCCCTTCCAAGGTCCTTTTGGTGTAAATGATAGCATATAGGATGGGATAGCAGTCTGTTTGGTCGTCCTAAGCTATAGGTGACAGCTTCCATGACTATTTGATAAGGCGACAACAGTAAATGATTGATTTTCTTTAGTTCTTTGTGAAGAAAGTATAAATTTTATCTCTCCTCAACATTCTCTCTCATCTCCAAGCCTTTCTATAGCCTTAGTCCGAAGATTACAGCATTGAGATCACCATAGGTTGGGAAATTTGATTTCTTTGTTGTAAATCCTAATCTGTAGTAGAAATTAGGGTTTAGTAGCACCCTTGGGAAGTGTGCCATAAATTGGAAGCTTTAGACTTGGATTCAATAGGGCTGAAGCTGTTTACAATCAAATTTAAGTGGAGGGACCAACCAATCAATGAATTGGGGGCATTTTCCATCTCCATCAAAGTGGATGAAGGCCAATTGATTGCCCAAATCAAGGGGCAAATTAGATCGAAGACTTGCTGTCATTTTGGACAGCAAGAGGAGCTGGAATACTGAAAGGGATTGGGAAAATCCCATTGTACATCAAATTCTTCTTCCATTAAGTTAAAGAAATACCAAAAGGGGTGAGTTTTGGGGCCAATAGGGTGTCCATTGTCCCAAGATTGTGAGTTAATTTGCATTTCTCAATTTTGTAATAAATGTTGTTGATGTAACTAAGTTGTAATTAGGGAATTACTACCCATCCACGGAAGGAAGGTTGGTTTCATGGTTCCATTGTTGGGATACCATCAAATCCTTTGAATTGGTGGGCCCGAGGCACTCGATTGTAGCTTGGGACTATTGTATTAGTGTTTAAATTGCTCTTAGCAGTAAATTACAGCAAGCATGTCTTCACATGGTGATATGGGATCAAGTGGAGAGGATGTATCACTCCTTGGTTAGTCACGTAGTGAAGGGGAAAATGCAATGACTAATGTTGGGGATGGTTCTTAGCATAGACAACAAGCTGAAAGTGTGGGAAATGACCCAAATGTGGAAAATGACCCAAATTGTGAAGCTTCACCAAGTACCTTTTGGAAACCTTACCCTTGATTTACTCTGTGTGCTAAAATCTGTTGAGATTGAAGTTTCCCATTCCACGTTCCTCATTCCATGTGGCTATGCCAAGGACCCCAAGGATGCAGTGGGTGTGAAAGGCAAAAGTTGTGACAAGTTATCCCAGCTAGGCTTTGGTGGTCAGTCGGTGTTAATTTTGACCCTAGGATAGTTTTTTGTTTATAAGTGTAAATGGTGACACTAGGGACTAGCATTAATTATCTAATTAATGCGAGTGTAAGGGTCAATAGAAGTTAGAAACCACTCCAGGTTGCAAATGGCCTAGCCAATTTAATTATGGATGGGCATATTTAATTTTGGGCAAGATCAGAAGGTTTGAAATTAATTTTTAAAATTATTTAATTCTGAAAAATTAATTTAATGGTTAGATAATGCTGAAAATTGGGCTTAGAAGGTTGCCATTTGGCAAAAATACCCATGCAAATTGAGAAAACGTTTTTGGGGTTTGATCTTAGTCATTTAGATTAGTTTTCAGGTGGAGGAGAGAAAAAAGGCTGTTGGTCCATTTTTTGAGCAAAAAACAGTAGATTATAGTAGACAACAACCATTTGGAGCCATCAACAGGCAGCCCATAGCAGGAGAAGGCCATCAAGGGCTGGCGATAGCAATTTTGGTGTTTCTAGGCTACAAGTGACTACTTTTCTTGCTGGTTGAATCAGACAGTAGGTAGATTGGAGGGTTTCTCCATGGGAAATCTTTGAATTTTCCTTTTTGGCATGCTCTCACCTCCTTCAATCAATTCTCAGAAGATCTTATCTTATCTTAGCCATTTGGAGTAGATCTTAGGACAATTTGTTTGGATAGCAGAGGGAATTCTACAGTAAACCCTAAGTTTTTGCAAAAATTAGTGTTTAATAGCCACCTCATCAGTAGAAGGCATTGCACACTAAATTCTGGACCTGAAATTTTTGGAATTATAAGGGAATCTAGATGCCAACCTATCAATTGTGAATTTGGGGCAGCATTTGGCTTGGGTGAAATTCAAGGGGCAATTTGCCCAATTTTTGTGTCGACTGTGTCTACGGTAAGGGGCTTTTGGATCAAGCTATCAGCCAAGGAGATTGTGAAATCCGATCTTATACCCAATCTATTAGTCGATAAAGTTAATAAAGTTAAAGAAATACTAAAAGGGGCACAAGTTTTAGGGCCAACAAGGTGTCTATTGTCTAAGAATTTTAAGGTAAATTGTGCATTTTCAGTTTATGTTTATTTATTTATTGCTGTAATTAAGTGCTTGATCAGGAATTACCACCCTATCCGAGAAGGAAAGCTCGCTTCATGGTTCCATTGTCAGGATACCACTTAATAATTTGATTTGGTGGGCTTTAGGCACTTGATTGCAAGCCAAAGCTGTGTGCTATTACTGATTTTTGTGTTCAGCTGAGAAATTACAGCAAGATGTCTTCATACAGTGAGATCGAACTTAGCAGTGATGATGCCTCTCAGTATGGATATTCACATGGGAATGAAGGAAATACAATAGCTCCCAAACGTGTCAATGAAGTAAAGCAATTGGTACCAACTGGAAAAGGAATGCAAATGTAAGGCTAACGTGGAAGTGCCAATCCAATGGATTTTGGATAGCTGGACATGCATGCTATGATGGGGCAGCTAGAATACTTTGGTAGTAGCGTGATTTTTCATGCTATGGTTGGACAAGGATCGCATACTGGAATATATGGCACAAATCCCTATGGTATGCAGTAGCCAATTCATGGTGTGCAAGGCCCAATGTATTCAAGTATGGCTGGAAATGTGTAAAACCCCATGTATAGGGGCATTGACTTGATATCTAGGGTACAAAGTAGCATGTTTGGTAATGCATTTGCACTCCCAAATGTTTATTGGGCTTAAGGAACGAGTGTTGGTTATGTAAATGTTTGGTTTGTTGTTTGTTTTGATGTAAATTCAGCAAATGCTCCCTTTTTATAGCAGCCAATGTATGATAACTTGACGCCCAAAGGGGCAGCAAAAGACTATGATAGGGGTGGAAAAGTAGTGAAGTTTGAGTCCATCAGTGGTGCACAAGATAGGCTGAAAGCTTCGACTTCCATTCAATAGTTTGATGTAGTCTATTTAGGGGGAAACTTCAACGAATCTTCAAAGATTTCAAAAGTTAGTGAAACCAGCCTTTCTTCTCAGAAAGGGTGGTAATGATCTCATTTAACATTAATTACAACGAGCATAACATTCACGTAAATTGAAAATGCACACTTTACCACTTTATCTTGGACATTGGACATTGTGTTGGCCCTAAAACTAGCACCCCTTGCGGTATTTTTTAATCTTATGTTGCAAATGAAAGGAGTATAGCTAAGATAATTTGATATTCTCCACTAATCTTGATACCTCTTGTTGTTAAAACTGACCATCAAGCCTCCAAATTAAATTTCCCCTTGATTTGCTTGGGGATTGGCCCTTACCTTGCTCTTTGAAAGATAAATTTAGCCCCAAATTTGATATTGGTTAGCTAATTCCTTGAATCTCCTTGAAATTTCTTAGTTTCAACTTTTGGAATTCAAGTTCTAGGCCCTTAATTTTGCGCATGCATCTCGAGGTGGTTGTAAAACCCTAATTTCCAGAAAAGGATTTACAAGGGAGATTGATTGAGATCTCTTTCTTTGATGACTCAAATGATTGAATTTTGTTGAGATAACTTAAGAGATGGCTGGGGGATGAGAGAGGATGCTAGAGAGAGAATTTTCAAAGTTTCATTGCGAGAAACGTTGAAAAGCTACTATTGCCTTGCTCAAACAGCCATGGAAGTTGTCACCTATAGGTTAGGACTGCCAAAAAGATTGCTACTCTCTCATATATGTTGTCATTTGCACCAAAAGGACCTGTTGCAAATCACATCAATAGTCTCTTCTTGCTCTCTAACAACATGGGCAAGTTTTGCCAAGTGGTAGCTTTCTAATCCCATTTTTTAGCATTATCCAGTTTATTAAATTAATAGATATTAATTTTAAAAATTAAATTAATAAATATTCTAATATTGATAAAATTAATTTTAGTAGCCAATAATTAAATTGGCTAGGCCAATTTGTCTTCCAAGTATCCTCGAGCAATTATTGATCATTAAATTGGTGTCAATTAATTAATTAATGCCCAATCTCTAATGTCACCACTAATGTTAGTGGCCAATAAATTGGTCTAGGTCCAAATCTAACACCAGGTACTACCTAGTACCTATTAGGCATAACTTATTACAACTTTTGTCTTTGATAGCCATTGCATTCTTGGGGTCCTTGGCTTGTCACCGTGAAGTAAGTGCCATGTGTATTATAGGTGCTTAAAAACCTTGCACATTTGATTAATAACTTAATCAAATGGTATTGGCAAGATTAAAGCATCTTAAAATTTCACGTCCTCGTGACAAGTAGCCACTTTCTTAAAGGGGAATGCATTGCAATGGTGGTCTTTCTTTTGATGCAAGGTAGAGCATCGTCAACATGGGTACAATCCAAGCAAATATTTGCATCAAATTCGTTGACAAGTACCTTTGAGGTGGACATCATGACAGCTTGGAACAAGCTTGATTCTAAGGAATGTAAAAATTTGGAGCAATATAATACGAAGGTTTGGAGTGCATTGCTGCCCATTACTTCTTATCGCTCCATACCTGTTTATGAGCAAGTAGAAAAATGTATTTGTGGGTTGCCTAAAGGAATTAGGGATTTTTGCATTAAATGCATTGTCTCTAGCATGTCTTAGTTAATAGAGATTGCTGCTACAGTAGATGCTTTGCTATGTGGGAAGGGTTCAGGCTTCCTAGAGAGTAGGGAGAAGCTGAATAAAAAGTTATTTAAGATTGAGAAAAGGGGTAGATTTGAAAATCAGCATGAAAAGAGGTCAAAACAACAAAAAAAGATCTTGAAAACATTGGCACAATGAAGGGAATTGATGGTTGCAAATAAATGCTTTAGTTGTGAATAGGAGGGTCACATTGCAAGGGACTATCCTAATATGTAGCAAGCTGGAAAATCACAAAATCAAGGATTTTCTAAGGAAAAAAAGCTCGGGATTGATGCTTGGTGTTGTTAGTGATCAACCTAATGATGATGCTACTAAGTTGTGAAGAGTATTGGGTGAAATTAGGAATCAGCATGTATTGATATTCTTTGATAATGATGCACGAGTTGAAACCAGCTTTCTTTTTTGGATAGGGTGGTAAATAATCCGATTTAATACTAATTACAGCTAGCATAAAATTCATATAAACCGAAAATGTAAATATTACTATCTTAATCTTGGACATTAGACTCCTTGTTGGCCCCAAAATTGGCGCTCCTTGCGGTATTTCTTTATCTTATATTGCAAATGGAAGGAGTATAACTGAGATTCTCTGATTTCCTCCACTAATTAAAATACCTCTTACTGTTAAAATTAACCAAGAAGCCTCCAAACCAATTTGCCTCTTGGTTTGCTTGGGGATTAGCCTTTACCTTGCTCCTTAAAAAGACAAATTCAGTCCCAAATCTGATATTGGTTAGTTGGCCTTCAGAATCTCCTTGAAATTCCTCAATTTTAGCTATTGGAATTCAAGTCCTAGGCCCTTAATTTTAAGCACGCATCTCGAGGCCGTTGTGAAAACTCTAGTTTTTCTGTAAATTAGGATTTACAATAGAGATTGGTTGAAGTCTTTTTCTTTGATGGCTCAAATTGTTGGAAAATGCTGAGATAACCTGAGAGATGGTTGGGGGATGAGAGAGGATGTTGTACAAAGAGAAATTTTAGAGTTTTATCATGAGAAACGTTGAAAAGCTACTGTTGCCTTGCTCAAACAGCCATGGAAGTTGTCACCTACAGCTTAGGACAACTAGAAAGATTGGTGCCTCCTCATGTATGTTGTCATCTACACCAAAAGGACCTTGGGCTGCTGTCACTTGCTCTTGGAGGGCTCCAAATTGCTGTCATATTGTGTAGGATTGATCCATAGTGGCTGCAAATCACGAGCAGTCTCTCCTTGCTCTCTAATAGTCTTCTTCTCTCTCACAATAGTTGGAATGGACTTTCATCAACCCCTAAAAACGTTTTTTTTCACTTGCATAGGCAAGTTTTGCCAAGTGATAGTCTTCTAATTTTATTTTATAGCATTATTTAGCTTATTAATTTAAAAAAAATAATAAATTTAAAAATTAATTCAGTAATAATCTAGTGCTAAAAAATTTAATTTCACAAGCCAATAATTAAATTGGCTAGGCCAATTTATCTTCTAAGTATCCTTGAGGATTTTTTAGTCCTTAGACATGCATTAATTAATTAATTAATGCCTAATCTCTAATGTCAATTGACCTTAGTGGCCAATAAATTGATTTCGCCAAAATTTGACACTAGATACCATCTAGTACTTGTTAACTATAACTTATTACAACTTTTGCCTTTGATACTTATTGCATCCTTGAGGTCCTTGGCCCATTACCATGAAATAATTGCCATGTGTACACGTGCTAAACAACCTTGCACATTTGATTAATAATTTAATCAAATGCTATGAGCAAGTTTAAAGTATCTCAAAATTTTATGACCTCGTGACATGAGCCAAGTTCATTTTTGTAGACATGGCAGCTTGCCTAGGCATCAGAGAGGATGAGATGGGACCCATGGGGGAAGTTGGAATGGCATGTAAGGGTTATGTGGAGCTCGTCATGCCGCTTATTGGAAAGCTTTGGATGCATATAGAGGGATATGTGAACAATGAAGAGTTCTTCATTGAAAAGCCCTAAGTTTTGTGATAATATTTGGAGAAATTTGAAAGGGAAATAAATATGTTGATAAGACTTTGGTAAATTTGAGTGATTATATGAAAATTTGACTAAAAAAGCAAAATTTTCAATTTCATGCGAACAACCCCTTGATCAAAGCTTTGATTTTGAATAAATTAGGGTTTTAGTAATACAACTTTATTTGTGAAAAAAAAAAGATGATGAACAAGCTGGAGACATGAGGCAATGGCGAAGAAGTGGCATGACGAACATCAACGGTAGCATGTGGAGAAAGATAATGATAGAAAGTAATGTGGTTGGGATTGTTAGCCAGAGTAGCATGCAAGCCGGAAGAGTAGTGAAGCGATGGATAGAACTTTGATGCATGCAGTAGACACCACCAACCGAATCATTAGGAGATGCACGCTAAAGATGTGTAGTGCAACACTTGAAGCTCTTGGCAGGTGATCTTGTTGTAGCTGGGGGATATTGATGTGTTCTATGGCAGGCCTCATGGTATAGTAACAAGCAACATTGGTCATGTGGCAGAAGGCTTGGGTGATGGCTGGAAGGACCACACGGTTGTGTTGGATAGGTTGGATATCTCCTCTTCTCTTCTTTTTTTTCATCTTCTTGCTTTTACTATTATTAATGGCAAACAACTATCTCATAGGGCAGATTGTGATAGGGAGGTTGACTATTGAGCTGATGGTAGATTTGTGGCTGTGATACCACTGTTGTGTATGGACCTAGCAAGCTATGGTGGATGAAGCTCCATACTATGGATAGAGAGAGAGAGAGAGAGAGAGAGAGAGAGAGAGAGAGAGAGAGAGAGAGAACTCAAGACTAGGAGTTAGATTTGTCAGAAGTGGATGCAGGGATGGAAGAGTGGAAAACTGTTGTCATAGATTGTTGAACTCGAGAGATAAAGGAAAGAGAAACATTGCAAAAGAAAATAACGTTGCACAAAGAATTGAGAAGCATCTCTTGAGAAATGGAATCCATATACCAAGATATGAGACAGTACAGACCCAATGTGAGTCACTGGCTGTGAAGGCACTGGCACTTGCTCCTCTCCCTCTACTAGAATTTGTCAGATGATGAATGTGATGACTGTGGAGGAGTGCGTGAAATACATAGGCAAAATTAATGCTATATTTAATGTTGGTCAACCAGCATAAAATGCTAAAATAGCCACCATAAAATGCCAGATTAAATGCCTAAATAATCTAGGAAATAGATTGGTACCCTAGCCCGCTGAATCACATGCACAAACTCAACCATGAATTGACAAATCTCCTAATACCCTCTCTTAGATCATGGGTGATTTGATACAATATAGTATACAATGGTAATGTCCCATTATAGTACATATAACAAAGACTACTGGAGTAGAACCATGGATACCCAAGCAGTGGGTGCGCAAGCCACCACCAAGGTGCATCAGAGAGAACTTGATGTCGATGTCAATCATATCAACTCCTGAAAATAGAGAAGAATCATATCAGCTCTCAATATCTATTAAGAATGTCTTGTAGTAGCGTATAAGACCAGCCTTTCAAAAATGCCTCTAAACATATCTGACCATGGATTTCCTTGGGACACTTGGGTCAGACAGCCAAAGTGTTCCCTCATGTGAGCTTAGACTAGGAGTCAATTCTGCTCTTTGTCAAAGAACCGGCTCATCATGAACCTGGATGTCAATCCTAGTTCTAGGATTTGAAGCTCCGAAGGCAATGCATCAGGGAAACCCCTCTCGAGAACTTGCGCACTTGTGTACTTGTAGAGATGAGGTGTGGCTGTCCCATCTCACCATCCTCTCACACTTCCTCTCTGGCATTGGAGAGTTGTGAGGGATGACTGCATCATCTTTGCTAGTAACTTGTAAGGGAGGCCTTTGCAGCCATCGTTGGGGCCACATAGTTGGAGCCTAAACCTGGACTTGGAGATGAGGAAGACTCGCCCGTCAAGAGATTCGTCACCATGCATCACCATCCGTTCTTGCTCTTGCTGTAAAGTTGCTAATGTCTTGTAGTCCTTTTGGAGGTGTCCCTTTGTGCAACAATAATAGTACTGAGACTTCTTCTTCTGCTGCTGTATGGCACCTCTCTCTGAAACTGGAACATCTGAAGCACCAAGTGATAGCATCTTCATAGAAACTTGAAGTTGAACACAACAAGTCTCCTAAATAACACTGGTAAATGAGTAAATAATGTTTGCATGCTGACCATGAGGTGGAGATGCCGGAGGAGCCATGAGGAGGGAGGTACAGAGAAGATGAAAGTGAGCTTCAGGTAGAAGAGTATGCTAGAAAGACAAATGCACAAGGATTGCATGAGTCCTTTGCAGTAAAGAAAGCACATAAAGAAACGAGCAACATCAATAACTAGAGTGTAGTGATGAGAACATGACAACTGGATATACATGAACCCTCTCTAAAGCTGAGCAGTGTATCACGAAAGGAAAATATGGACCAAACATAGCCAAAAAACAGCTTGAAACCCATTGTTTGATTGTTATCCCTCATGACTCTCTAGTGCCAGAGAGGGAGTGTGAGAGGGTAGTGTTGATGGGACATCTTAGTCTCATTGATATGTAGTTATAGTGGACCCAGAGTGCAACTTCTGAATTCTAATAGCTTTTGGAATCCTAGAGTTGGGATTGACATCTCGGTTTATGGTGGGCTGTTTTGCTTGATTGAGAGGTTTGAGCTTACATGAAGCGACACTTTGGCAGTTTGTCCGAATGCGGGGAATCCATGGTCATGTGTGCTACGGCAGGGCATTGGTAACATGCATTGAGAGTTGCCATGGCTACTATTTGTTTTCAGGGATTGGTATGATTAACATCGACATGGTGTTATTTTGAGGCACCTTGGTGGTGGCTTGAGCACCCAGAGCTTGGTTTGTGGTTGAGAGAGAGAGAGAGAGGTTTGGAAGCTGAGAGAGATAGAGGGAAGGCTACCATAGCTGCTACAATAGTTGATAGACCATTTCCAGCCAGCAAAAACTCTCCAAGATTAGGTGACATGCCTTGAAGAGGGTGTAGCAATAGGTGAGAGACTAGAGCAAATTGAGGGCTGTTTTAGCCAAACAACATTGTATGAAGGTTGATGGCTGAAAATTGCACTGAAAGAATAAGGCTGAATGGTGGCCAATCGGTCTATTTATAGATATTGAAGGGTGCCTCAAAAAATTAGGGTTTTGGGGGACCACTAAACTCTCTCAAACCACGCACCAAATTTGTGTTTTTCATTAATTAAGCATGTTTTGGGGTTGTTAAAAATGCTAATCAGCCATAAAGTGTGTTTTAGCTCAACATCGCTAAAGGGCTATGATGAAGGTGGCAAAAGTGTGAAGTTTGAGACTTTCATTGGTGCACAAGATAGGCTGAAAGCACTAACTATTATTCAGTAGTTTGATGTAGCCTATTTTGGAGGCAACTTCATAGAGGCATCTAAGATATGCAAGGCGGCGACATTCTTCATTGCAGTGGTAGTCTACACTTCTCATTTAGCGAAAGGTACCTACCACTTGGGTCAAGTTCAAGCAAATTTTTACTTCAAATTGGTTGACAAGTATCTTTGAAGTAGACATTGTAACAGCATGCAATCGGTTGGATTTCAAAGGATTGCAAGAACTTGGATTAGTATAATAAGAAGTTTTGGGATGCTTTGTTGCCCATTACTTCTCATCAGTCAATACCCCTCCATGAGTAGGTGGAGTAGTATGTTTGTGGTTTGCCACCAAAGTGTATATGGGATTATTGCATAAAGTCCACTGTTTCTAGTATGTCTTTGCTCATAGAAACTGCTACTACAACTGATGCATTGCTGCATGGAAAAGATGCAGGGTTCCAAGACATTGATGCAAAGTCACATGTCAAAGAGGCTAAGGCTGAGAAAAAGGGGAGGTTTGAAATAAAGGCTGAAAATCAGGGAAGATCTGAAAATAGGGCTGGAAAGAGGAACATATGATAGAGAAAGAGTGCGAAAAATGATGCATGACATAAGGAATTGATGGCTACAAATAAATGCTTTATTTGTGAGAAGGAAGGGCACATGGCAAGGAACTATCTTAATAGGCAACAAGCTGAAAAAGATAATTGGGGAAAGAAAGGAAAAACCATTACTAGTTTAGTGTATGATATAGTGGTAGATTAGCCCAATGTTGATAGTGCTGAACTTTGTAGGACGCCGGGCAAACTTAGAGATTAGCATGCTTTGATTTTTCTCGATCCAGGGGCACGATCAAATTTCATCTCTCTTGATATGGCAGCTTGTTTAGGCATCGGAGAGGATGAGATGGGGCCAATGGGTGAGATTGGTGTCACAAGGATGTGAAATTTCGAGATGCTTTAATCTTGTTGATAACATTTGATTAAGTTATTAATCAAATGTGCAAGGTCATTTAACACATATGATGCACATGGCATTTATTTCATGGTAGCAGGCCAAGGACCTTGAGGATGCAGTGGGTGTCAAAGGTAAAAGTTGTGATAAGTTATGCTGGCTGGGTTTTAGTGGCGAGTTGGTATCGGATGTGAACCTAGGATAGTGGTTTGACAAATGAGTGTCGCTGGTGACACCAGGGATTAGCATTAATTCCAATCTAAGAGTCAATAGAGGTTGGGGATCACATCAAGTTGCAAATGGCCCAGCCAATTAAATTATGGATGGGCACATTTAGTTTTAGGAAGGGTTAGAAGGGCTGAATTTAATTTTCAGGATTTAATACTGAAAATTAATTTAATGGCTAGATAATGTTGGAAAATGGGTTTAGAAGATTGCCACTTGGCAAAAATGCCCATGTAAGATTGTAAAACGTCTTTGGAGGTTGGAGAGAGGGATTTAGTGCATTTAGCCTGCAAAAGAGAGGAGGGAGAGGTAGCTGGTCTGATTTGCAGCCATTGGAGGACCTTTTGAGGTAGCTAGGGGTAGGAGTAGACCCAATTGGAGTAGATGACAGCAATTTTGGCCTTCCTGGGATTTGGCGACAGGAGCTTGGAACTTGTGACAGCAGTTTGGGCCCTTCTGGCAGTTGGTGACAACATTAAATGCTGCCCGGTACATGCATCAATCAGATTTTGGGCCTTTCTCTCAAAGAACTCTTGAATTTCTCTCTTTTTTGGCATGCTCTCACCTTGTCCAGCTTGTGCTCAGTCAATCTCAGCATTTCTCAGCCGTTTGGATCAGATTTTAGTTAGATTTGGTGGACAGTAGAGAGATCTTTGCTGTAAATCCCAAATTTTTGCAGAAATTAGGGTTTGATCGCCACTTTTGGACCCGTGCCAATTGGGGAAGGCATTGTGCATTGAATTCAGCGCTTGAAATTTGTGTAATTGTCAGGGAATTTAAATGCCGACCTATTCATTGTAATTTGGGGTAGCATTTAGCCAGTTGGTGGTTCCATTTGTGAAAGTCCTGGGTGAAAATCAAGGGCAATTGGCTTGAATTGATTGCTGATCGCTGCTACAGCAAAGGGGCTTTTGGAACGGCAAAGGAGTGAATCTCAGCTTGTACTCATTCCATTAGCAATTATGTTAAAGAAATACTGAAGGGGTTGCGAGTTTTGGGGCCAACAGGATGTCCAATGTCCAAGATTATGAAGGTAATTTGCGAAATTTAAGTTACGTTCGTTTGCTGATTACTGTAATTAAGTGCTTGATCGGGGAATTACCATCCTTTCCAAGAAGGAAGGCTGGTTTCAATTGGTATGGCATGCAAGGGACACGTAAAGCCGGTCACTCCTATCATTGGAAAGCTTCATTTGCACATTTAGATATGTTTAGACAGCGAAGAGTTCTTCATTGCTCCTTTGAAGGGATGTGATGTCTTGCTTGGTATGACTTGGTGGCATCATGTGCATGCATTGATTAATGCTCACGATAAGATTGTGACCCTCTTTTATAGAGGCAAAGTTCATACTTTGGATGTAAAGTTGAAAGGGGAATCTGTCCTTGTTATATTTGCTTTTGCTATTTCCAAAGTAATGAAAAATCATCTTTTAAGTCACTTGGTTTTCACTAAGGATAAGAGTGATAATGAAAATGTTTAGAATGTGACTTGTTTGGACAAAGATCGCATGCCAATTTTGCAAATGTATATTGATTGCTTTTCTCAATCACTTTTGAGACACTTGCCACTTGAAAGACCTGAGGATTATGGCATAGATTTAATCCCTGGCAGTAGCTCTCCTAATAAGCCACCTTACAGAGTCTACAGCCTAGCAAGAGGAGATAATGAGTTAGGTTAATGAGCTGTTAGAGAAAGGGCTGATTTAGCTCAATTCATCTTTGTTTTGTTCTCTAGTGTTTCTAGTGCAAAAGAAGGATGGGTCATGGTGCATGTGCATCGACTATCGTGCTTTGAATAAAATCACGATAAAGAACAGATTTCCGATCTCTAGAATCGGTGATATCTTGGACAGATTGCAGAGGAAGCCATTTTCAGTTACATAGATTTGAAAAGTGGTTACCATGAGATTCGGATTAGGCCCAAGGATGTATCCAAGAGAGCCTTCCGAATATCTTTTGATTTGTATGAGTTTCTTGTCATACCATTTCGGCTTACAAATGCTCCTGCCACGTACAATAGAAAGATGAATCACAACATCTTACGGTAGCATAGGGAATTTGTGGGCAAATTCTTTGATGACATGATTGTCTTTTTGAAGAATGGGGACGAGCATTGTAAGCATTTGGCAGTAGTATTCAATGAGATGCATAGGCATCGGTTGTTGATGAATGAGAAGAAAAGTGAATTCTTTTTGCATGAGATTCACTTTTTGGGCCACATTGTATCGGCTGATGGCATTTGTTTGGATCCTAAGGTTGAGGCAGTTCGTTCATGGGCCATGCCCACATCTTTGGAATGTTCATGAGATCCATAGTTAGGAAGTATGTACAGACCTTTGCTGAATTTGCTTCTCCATGGCATGTTTTGCAGAAGAAGAATGTGCCATTCCGATAGTCAACAGTGGAAATTTCAGCATTTAGTGCATTAAAGAATAAAATGATTTCGGATCCTATGCGGATAGGCGTGTAATTACTTATGAGAGTTGTGTTTTCCATGGTGCAGTGAGAAATTTATAAGTCTTTGAGAAAGAGCTCTTGGCTATAATTCATGCACTTTCTACATGAAAACACTATCTTTTAGGGGTTGCTTTCACGATGTAGGCAGGCCATCAGACTTTTCGCTACTTCTTGACTAAGGCGAAGTTATTTGAGAAGTATATGTGGTGTGCAAACTTCTCGTCTATGTTTCACTTTCAGATTGTACACATCGATGGCAAAAAGAATGTAATGACTGATGCACTGTCTCGTAAGCCTTAATTATCAGCTATCAACATGGTTTATCACACTGAGTTGGATGCCATGAAGCATCAGTATGTTGTTGATTTGGACTTTGCTAATACATATGATCAGCTTTGCAATGGTTAGAGACATTACCACTTTGTATTTTGAGAGCGCGCTCCCATCATGTGTGGACAACTATGTGTCACAGAGCAATTGAGGACTAAGGCGATGACTGAGAGTCATGCTCCTTCTTATGCGGGTCATAGAGGTATTGATGCCACAGTTAAGGCAATCGAGAACTTTTTTTATTGTCTAGTTTTGAGGCATGATGTTGAATAGTTTGTCAGGATATGCATAGAATGCCAGAATGTCAAGTATGATAGGCAAAAGATGTTAGGTTTATTGTAGCCCTTACCTATTACTGATAGGTCTTGGTAGAGCATTGCTATGGATTTTATCTTTGAGCTTTCACACACACACACACACACACACACACACACACACACACACATATAAATGATGAGATATGGACTATTATATGCAGGTTCAGTAAGTAGGCTTACTTCATTCTAGTGAAGAAAATGATTAAGGTTAATCATATGGCATGCCTTTTTATGCAACATGTGTTTGAGTACCATGGTATGTCAGAGTCGATCATTAGTGATTGTGACCCATGGATGACAAGTTTGTTTTGGAAAGGATTGTTTGAGAATATGTGCACAATGTTGAAATTCTCTTCATCCTTTCATCCGCAAATTGATGGTTGGTCTAAGGAGGCTAACTTTACACTTTTAGATATTTTGAAGTGCTATGTATCAGACCAGAAAGTGTAGTGGGAACAATATTTGCAGTTGGTTGAGTTTGCATATAACACACGATAGTTCCCCTTGTAAGGCGCCTTTTGAGATGGTAGAGTGTGGTAAGAAAGTACCCCCTATTTTGCACACGAAAGATAAGATCTTTGAGGCTGATTGCTATGTGGAGAGAATGTATACAACTTATCAGAAGGTAAAGTATGCGTTTCAAAGATTAGATGATAAGCAAAAGAGAGCAGTTGATTGTCATAGGCATGCTTAGTACTTTGCGAAGGGTGATTATGTACATTTTGAAAAGGCACGGCTGAAAAAGATAAAGGACAAAGTGAGATTATATCGAAAGCTGAGAATGTGATACTATGGGCCATTTCAAGTGTTGGAGAGGATCATTGATGCATGTTATAGAGGATGAAATTGCCTCCACACTAATGGATACACAATGCCTTTCATTTGAGCTTGCTTAGGCCCTTTGATGGTGATGTGCCAGAGGATGTATTTACTAAAATTCAGCTTGAGGTTGAAAAGCTTGATGAGATATTGATACCAGAGTAGATTTTGGCACACAAAGAGTAGAAGATTAGAGGTAAAGTTTCGAGACAATACTTGGTGAAGTTTTAGAACTATTCACCAATGGATGCCGAATGGATGGAGGAGGAAGACTTGGCAGACCATCCTTAGTTGTTGCAACTTTACCTTAGTTAGAGCCGACTTTAGATTGGGCTTAGTTAGGTTCAACAGAGCAGGGGTCCAGAGTAATACTTGATGCTCGTTAGGGAGCTAGCACCTTTGCTCCTTAGACATGGATAGCTCTGTGTTGGGTTTGACTCACGCCTATGCTCATAGAGGAGCGTCAGTGATCTTCAGTAGGATATTGGGGCACTTTTTACTCTCCGTACGAGAGGTTTTTCCCCCTAGATTTATTCCTTTTATTTTATGTGCATATGTTACATAGTTTTAGGCACTTATCGTGTTTCACACACCTTGGGTGTGAACACCCTCTTACAACCCTAAGGTTCAAGGGTTGTAATTTGTACTTGCATCTTACACTTCAGATTATTGGATTGGGTGTCGTGCTCTCACACTCTACATTGTCTACTTCACTCTTAGGTGAGCTTCGATTTCTTCTTGTTTTTACATTTGGTATCAGAGTAGATTTCAGCCCCACCAGCTGAGCCGCCATTTGTTGTCCTCAGCTGAGCCACTAGTGCAGCTGCTACTTCTTGCGCGTGGTTGTGTAGGAGCCTGCTAGCCCAGCTTCTGCCTGTCTGTCTACGCCGCCACCAGAGCAGTGCCTTGTCCTCCCTGCGGGAACTTGTCCTGTGCACCGCTGAATGCCTAGCCCCAGTCTGCTGCCTATGCCCGCAACAGTGCAATAGGCGCCTGCCCCTTGCGCCAGATCCCTGTGCATTGCCTCTAGTGCGCTGCCTGCTTGGCCTTAAACTGCTCGGCTGCGCCTCCACTTGGTGTGGCTGAGCGCTACTTGCACACTTGCACGACCAGCTCCGCCCCTGTCCTGTGAGCTGAGCTCCTACAACGCTCGCCAAGTCTGCCAGATCTCCACGGGTCCAGCTTTGCTCAGACAGAGTCAGAGGTAAAAAGAAAAAATATAAAAAAAATATTTCAGATTTGATCTACAGAAAGGGGCTTGTGCGCGGGAAGCATCTCTTTGTTTCAACAAGTGTCTGGGACACATTTTACGCAGAGATTTTGTGTAACTTTGGATCAACATTTTGGGGTTTTTGTTGTTAGCTCAGAGATTAGCAAATGTACATCTGTGACAGTCTGAAATAGACTGACTTTGTGCATTTTGGGACAAGAAATTTTGGGGCTTTTGCATTTTCAGTGCTGTTGAACATTAATTGCACCTTGGACAGTGTGCATTTTTGACAGTTTTGACAGTGTGTTTCAATTTGCTAATTACAGCGAAGTACTTGCTGTAATTTTTGGAAATTCTGAAATCTCTAGGTTGGTCCAACTTGACACATTGCTCTTTTGCTCTCTGATGAGCATCATTTATCATGGCAAATCAAGGAGATGATGTATTTACTCACGTATCCAAGGAGGATAGGTTGGATGGTAACAAGTATTCCCTTTGGTCCTTCATGATGAAGAATGTGCTGAATGCGAAGAATCTTTGGGATTGTCAACGGTGAAGAAGTTAGGTCCAGAGTTGTGGCTTCTACTACTCCTTTAGGAGGACGTGGACAACAAACAACTCAGCCTGTTCAGCTTGCTCCAGGTTAACCGCTTTTCCAAAGATCAGTAGCACAAAAGGCATGGGATACACGAGATGCATAGGCTTTGTTACTAATTGCATTGGTAGTTCAGCGATATATCATCCCTCACATTTGGTCTGCAACTTCTTCATGAGAAGCCTAGCTGACCTTAGAGCAGATGTTTGCTGGAAAGAATGAGACGTGCATCTCTTTCTTGAAGAAAGAGATTGAGATAGCGAAGATGGACGAGGGTGATTCTATGCAGGATCATCTAAATAAAATTCAGGACTTATATGAGCAGCTTATGAATGTAGATGAGTATTACTCAAATGCGCAGATGATATCTACTACCTTGAATTCATTGCTGCCCTCGTACTTGGCCTTTCATACGGCCTTGAACCTCACCATGAGGATTGCCCCACAGCCACTTACTTTCCTTCAACTAGTTAGTTTGCTCTTAGAGGAATAGCAAACATGAAAGAACAGTGGTATGGATGTTATAGCCTGTGAGTAGGCTTTTCTAGCAATGCAGAAGGGCAAGGGCAACCAAGCAAAGAATGCTCCGCAGAGCTTTGGGACTTCAGGCACTTCACAGGTCAATAAGAAACGGGGGGCCACGCAAGCCAAGAAGGGCAAGTGTCACTATTGCAAGAAGCCAGACCATTACATCACTGAGTGTAGAAAGCGTATAGCTAAGGAGAAGAAGAAGAAGTCAGGGATGCCTGTTTCTGATGTACCTTCTATTGCTATTGAGTCCGCGTTCTTTGTTGTAGATAGGGACTATTGTTTTTACTCATGCAGTTATGACTCTTCTTGTGCTGATAGAGCATTTAGCTCTACTAAGGGTGGGGGCACATGTTTTTTTGATAGTTTTGCTTCCAGGCACATCACATCTTATAGAGATTTGTTTGCTTTTGTTATTGCAGCCCTGGTTGGCAAGTTTGTGTACTGTACTAACAATGCATCATACCTTGTTAGAGGTATTGGGGAGATTGTGTTGACAACCATTGATGGCTCTATTTTGTGCTTGCAAGATGCCTTGTTTGTGCGAGGTATAACGAAGAATTTGTTATCTATTTCTTCTTTGGCAAGGTGTGGTTTACGGGTCACCTTTGATGATGACAGATGCATGGTGAGAGATAAGGAACACATGACTTTGGTTTTGATTGGCACTCTATGTCATGGGTTATATGAGTTGGATGCTTTTTCAATTGATCAGTCAGTCTATCTAGCATCCACTCTTACTCCTGCTATGTCACAGGTGGAGTTATGGCATGCTCTTATAGGGCATGTAAACTATGGTAGCTTGATGCTTATGCAGCGTACACAAATGCTTGATGATTTACCTCTCTTGGAGAGACCTCCTTAGCACTTATGCAAGGGATGTATCTTGGGGAAAATGCCATTTTTCGTTTTTCCATGATGTTACTTTTAGAGCAATTGTCAAGTTAACAGATTGTGCACTCAGATGTATGTGGCCCTATGTAGACAAAGTAGTCATTGGGTGGCTATTACTATTTTGTCACTTTCATTGATGACTTTACTCGTTTTTGTTGGGTCTACTTTTTGGTGAAAAAGTCAGAAGTGTATGATGCATTTTTGACTTTTGTAGCACTTGTTGAAAATCAATCTGGCTGTAAGGTGAAGACTCTCCGTTCGGACTGAGGGGGAGAATACATGTTCTCTATGCTGAATTCTTTTTTGAAGCAGAAGGGCATTGTTCACTAGTACACTATTGCTTATACTCCACAGCAGAATGGGGTTGTAGAGAGAAAGAAACGGTCACTCATGGAGATGGCCAGATGTATGCTAAAAGCAAAGAGCTTGCCACATAGTTTTTGGATGGAAGTAGTTATGTGTGCTTGCCATGTCTTGAATAGGTGCTCCACCAAGGCATTAAAGAATGTCACGCCTTTTGAGGCTTGGAATAGCCGGAAACCTTTTGTTGGGCATTTTTGTACTTTTGGGTGTCTTGCATTTGCACACATTCCCAAGGTACTCAGGAAGAAGTTGGATAACAAGGTTGTTAAGGTATTTTTGTGGGGTATAGCAATGAGAGCAAAGGATATAGATTATATGATCCTATCTCTAAAAAGGTATTTGTTAGTAGGGATGTGGTTTTTGATGAAAAATTAGAATTATCCCTTGCTAGTTTTGACACGTATTAGGTTGCCAGTGATGTATTTGAAGGGCTGCTGCCCAATTCTTTCGGTGATATAGCTAGAGCTTCAACAAGTCAACTTAATGTTCAGCCAGCTACTTCATTGGGTATTGCAGAAAATCAGCCCATGGCTGATTTGAATGCCCAACAAGGTGCTGAATTTGAAATTCAGCAAGAGCTTGTACACAGTCAGGAGGCTAGACAAATGTCTAGATGGTATTTGCAGACTATGAAAGACAATCATTTGGATGCTCCTATTGCTGGTTGTACTAGAAGGCAAACTCGTATGCATGATGGTGCACATAGCATGGAGTTTGTTATGGTAGCAGATACATTTGATAATGAGGAGCCTAAATGTTTTGAGGATGCACAACATAGTGTGAATTGGATGGTAGTAATGCAAGTTGAGTTTGATTCCATCATAAAGAATCAAACATGGGATTTAGTGTCTTTGCTTGTTGGGAAGAAAGCCATTGGTACAAAGTGGGTCTATAAGCTAAAAAGGAATGCAGATGGATCGATTGACAAATATAAGGCCAGGCTTGTGGCCAATGTCTATGCACAGAAGAAAGGCATTGACTACGAGGAGACATTTGCTCCTACCTCCCGCATGACTACCATTAGATGTATAGTTGCTTTGGCTGCCCATTATAGATGGACTGTGCATTAGCTCGATATAAAGACTGCATTTTTACATGGGGAACTTCAAGAGGAAGTGTATGTACAACAACCCATTGGTTTTGCACCTGAGGGATCCGAACACTTGGTCTGTAAGCTGAAAAATGCTTTATATAGCTTGGAACAAGCTCCTCGAGCTTGGTATGCAAAGATTGATGCCTTTTTACTCAGCCAAGGGTTCATAAACAACTCATCAGAGTCTACCCTCTAGGTATGTAAAGAGCAGGGATCCTTGCTGGTCATATGTCTATATGTTGATGATCTTTTGCTTACAAGGACACATGCTGATCAAATTTCAGCATTCAAACAAAATTTGTAGCAAACTTTTGAGATGTCAGATTTGGGGCCTTTGCACTATTACTTGGGTATTCAGTTCATTCATGATGCTAGAGGCATTGGATTGTCACAGTTGAGATACATTGGTAAACTTCTTGAGAGGTTTGGCTTACAGGATTGCAAGCTAGTTTGTACACCAATGGAACATGGATTGAAGTTGTTATTGTGTGATGATAGTGACTTGTTTGACATCCATACATATGCTCCAGTAGTTGGATGTCTTATCTACCTATGCAATACAAGGCCGAACATATAGTTTACAGTTTCAGCCTTGAGCAAATATATGCATTAGTCACACATGTCACATTGGCAAGTTATCAAGTGTGTTTTTTGTTACTTGCAGGGTACTAGGACTCTTGGGTTGCTTTATGTCAAAGGGGGACCGCTGTACTTACATGCTTATAGTGATTCTGATTGGGTTGGTGATATGATTCTAGTCACTCCACTAGTGGCCATTATTTCTTTCTTGGCTCATCTTGCATCTCTTGGCTTAGCAAGAAACAATCCACTGTTGCCACATCGTCATGTGAAGTTGAATATAAGGCAGCTTTCACTACCACAGTTGAATGCGTATGGCTTAGACGCTTGTTAGCTGACTTGGATGTATTTGTCACTGAGCCTACTCCTTTGTTTACCTGCAGTCAGAGTGGCATTGCAGTTGCACGGAACCTAGTGTTTCATGCACGCACGAAACACATTGAGATCCATTATCACTTTGTCAAAGAGAGGCTATATACAGGTGATATCAGCCTTGTCTACTGTCCTATCACCAGTAATGTGGCAGACATCTTCACCGAAGCTTTTCCTTGTGACAAATTTGAAGCATTTTACAATGCTTTAAATTTTATCTCCTTTGGTGGATGACCTTTGTATCTTGATCACTCTTCACTCCAAGGGGGTTTGTTGGGTTTGACTCACACCTACGCTCACAGAGGAGTATCAGTGATCTTTAGTAGGACAGTGGGACACTTTTTACTCTCCGTACGAGAGGTTTTTTCCACTAGATTTATTCCTTTTATTTTATGTGCCTATGTTACATAGTTTTAGACACTTATCGTGTTTCACACACTTTGGGTGTGAACACCCTCTTACAATCCTAAGGTTTAAGGGTTCTACTTTGTACTTGCACCTTACACTTCAAATTATTGGATTGGGTGTTGTGTTCTCACACTACACTATCTACTTCACTCTTAGCTGAGCTTGAATCGTTTCATGTTCTTACACTCTAGATATAGTTGATCTTGGATGTATTCAACATGCATTCAGGGTGTTGTAGCTAACAGTATGTTTGCCAGGAGATCACTAATTGGTGTCTTAGGCACCATGTTTGGTATGCATATGGTATGGCTTATTATTTGCAGCTCTGAAACTGTATATTTGCATCAACTAATGATCATCAGGGGTTGATTATCGAATGCTGGTTTTTAGTGTATGGTTATTAATTTTCAGTGGTATTTAGCTGATTTTATGGACAACAACATATGTTATGATGCATTGATGTTTCAGCCATGATTTATGCTATATTATGGTTTAGTTTTGTTAGATTAGTTGAGCTCATGATTAATGGATTCATTGCATGATAATTTGGCAATGTTTTTGAGATTCATTGTGGGTCTTATGTTATGCTATGTTGGCTGGTAATTTCCAGTATGTGTTGGGCATATAGAATGGTTGAACAACAGTGCATAATGTTGTGTTGACTATTGTGGAAATTCTAGTGTAGTACTTTGCTTTTGATATATCTGACAGTGCAATAGGGGACGATTGCAAGGATTTTAAGGAAAGGGCTATCATGAGGACATGCATTTTTGCAATCCTCACTTAACTTATGGATTAATTTTTAATTACATGTTTAAGTAAATGTTGTATATGTGGGGTGCAATTGAGGTTAGTGCAAATTAGTGAGCTTGGGACTTCAGGGAATCAACAGATGTTCAGACAAAAGTTGTAGTTAGTTATGTTGCACAGATACTAGGTGGTATCTGATGCCAGTTATTGGCCTTAGTCATTTATTTGTCCATAAGTGTCAATTGGTGACACTAGAGATGTAGTGTATAATGGTACTTAATACTGATTTGAGGGTCAAAAATGTCACAAGGATATTCAGAAGATCAAGTGGTCTAGCCAATTTGATTATTGGTTGGTTGGACTATTTTTTTGGGCATTGAAATAATTATTATATTAATTTTTTGTCATTTTAGACTGAAAATTAAGGTAATAATATGGACAATGTTGGAAATTCAGTTTAGAAGGCTGCCACTTGGCAAAACTTGCCCATGTAAGTTTGGAAAAGCTGAATTGAGGCTGAAGGGAGAAGGAAATCTTGTTTTGCATTTTACAACTGTTGGGAAAAGAGGTTGGGCTACTATTGCCTACTTTTGAGGGCATTTCTCAGCCAGTGAAGATCATTTTGTGAAGACACTTGCATATTTCTCAAAAGGGAAGCTAGTGATCGCGGTTGATGCAATTTCGCCTGAAGATTACAGCCTCTGATGCTCCCTTTGTTGTTGGTGAATCCATTTGGGGATGGAAAATTGGGTTTGCAGCTCGATTTCACTAAATTCTCACGACGAAACTTTGAATTTTCTCTCTCCTCAGCATTCTCTCTCATTCCCAGCCATTTCACAGCCTTGCTTTAAAGATCTCAGCTTTTGGACCCTTAGAGGTTGAGGAATTTCAGTTTTCTCTGATGTAAACCCTAATTTATAATAGAAATTAGGGTTTAGCAGCTATCTCAAGAAGTGTGCTAGACATTAAAGACTCCAAGACCTGAATTATTTAGGGTTTCAGTTGAAATCAGGTGGAGGACTAGCCACCCATCAAATCTGGGGCATTTCCATTTTTCTTGAAGTGAATGAAAGCTACTTGATTCCTCGAATCAAGGTGCAAATCAGATTGAAGTCTTGTTGGTCACTTTGGACAGTAAGAGGAGTTTAGATTGCGAAGGGGATTGGGAGAATCCCGTTGTACATCAACTTCTACTTCAATAAAGCTAAGGAAATATTGAAAGGGGTGCCAATTTTGGGGCCAACCAGGTGTCCATTGTCGAAAGATTAATAGGTAAATTTGTATTTTCAGTTTTGCAATAAATGCTTAGTGCTGTAATTAAGTTGTGATTAGGGAATTACCACCCATCCATTGAAGGAAGTTACAGCATTGCTCCTCTGATAATTGTTTGGCTCTCCCTATATACAGTCCATTCTCCATTGCATGAGAGAGGAAAGGAGAGGAGGGAGGAAGGGAGGCTATATAAATCTGGTAGTGATTGCATGTGTATGATGTTGTAGGGGCCCAATATTGTGGCTAAAGAAGAACATGAATTTCTGTCATGGTTGAAGAAAAGGCAAGAGCATGAAGCATGCTCTCTAGTTACCATTGGCACATCTTTGTATGGAAGGTACTTAGTTCACAGCTTCACTCTTACTTTTTTTGTTGGTTTTGTGGAACAAGTGATCAAGGTGGATTTTATGTTTTCATGTGTGTGTCCCTTTGCTTTTCATGGGATATACAGTTTGTAAATAAAGGAATGTAGGAGAGTTTTGCATTTTAAACCTTGCTTGTGAATTCTGTGGTTTTCCATGTGCAGGGTGCTCTATACTCAGATGTACCATTGACAATGTGTGACATAATGGTCATTACCTCTTGAAATGTGGTGCACAAATGGGAAGGCAATCATATCTCTATGCATGTGTACATTCTTTGTGTTTGCAACACATCTTGAAACTGTCTACGGGGCAATAAGTCTGATCATAGGCTTGATTTGAAATATTTATCTATAATTAAGCATCTGAGATGTTTTCATATCCGGAGGTTTTGGGGCACATTCTCCCCTTCATTCCTCTTGAACTGGGGTGCAGAGTTCCTTGAGAGTTTTGTACATGTAGGAACTCATAGTCAACTTAAGGAAGACTTCCCTGAACACCATTGACATATTGAGGGAATTGAGTGATGATAATATGTCACCATATGTGTATTTGGGTTTACATTTAGCAGACCAAGCTTCAATGTGACACAAGTACTCGATGCCATGCAGCTTTGGCTTAATAGAGAGACAATGCTCTTAGGTTCTTTCTTAGAACCTTGAATAAGGAGAACATTTGATACTATTGAAGCGCAACCTCAGCTCCGATGTATGGAGCCATTTCCTGGGGACAGGACTCCAAGAGTAGATATAGCAGAAGATTGAGTCCTTGCATCATGATTTTATCTGGAATGGTGGGCTAAGAGTCTGTTTATATCACATAATTTGGGCTGAGTTTGCAGCCACCTTGATGGTAGTATTCCAAACAGGTATATACTCCTCACTCATCCTAGTGGCCAACTACACAGCACCTGCCCTCTTCATATAGAATTTCTAAGCGATACACGTGCAGGCATAATTTTGTTGCAGGTCGAGAAAGTGCTGCCCTTCTGGCATGTGTAGGCCACTGAAATGCTGCTACGAGTAACGAGCAGGCCAGGTATTCATTGCCCCCCAGTCATGTGCAGGCCATTGACTTGCCTCTTTAGGGCCTCCTAGGTTGAGGGCGATATGTACTTTTCCATCTATATCCATATTTATCAAGTAGACATCTATCTTTACAATGGTGTGTCTCAGAATATATAGCAATGTCTATCCCTTTGAAAGTATCCTCAAAATAACTTGCATCTATCTTAAGGGATCCATTGCAATTCCAGTGTGAACTTCAGGGTCTCATAGGCCATGCATCGTCATGCTATCCTTTTCTCAGAGAGAGAGAGAGAGAGAGAGAGAGAGAGAGAGAGAGTATATTAATGTCTCTAAAAGGCCAATGTGGCCTATGAGACCAAGGCAATACATACAATGATGGTGTACTTCTCAGCTGGAACGAGAAAAGAAGAAAAACATGTATATAAGATTGAAAGGTAAAATAGTGTCCTATAAAAAGAGAGCGCGTCGATCTAAAAAAAAAAGTAGAAAAAGGAAACTCTCCATCAATGAGATGTTTGTCCTTTAAGAAGATGTATCTCTGTATGGCTGAGGCGTCTCGGCGTTTGTCTCTTGTGGCACTCAATGATGGTTCTAATTTGTCTGTGGTATGGATGCCCAATCCTTCATTTGGGTGGATGTGGGCGCCTAGACCGGCTGAGTGCCATTGCTCTATCCAAAGGGCCCCTACAAAAGATGAGGTCGAATGATGATGTACTCTTGTAGGTTGTGTGTGTGTCAGTAGTAATGGTATGTGCCATACTCGATCGTGTAGCTGTGAAAAAGTCAGTGATCTCTCTGTGTCTATGTGAGCCGAGCTGTGGGGCCCTCCTACTCCGTAGAATAGCTGCTCTGCGCCTTTGGAACTCCAGGAGGAAGAAACCCAAGCATCTCTAATTCTCAAACTGCATGATTCATTCGAAGAGTCCAAAACCCTCTTGAAACAAACAATGGTATTTGCCTCATATATCATAATATACCGTGCATGATGCATCTACAGATGGTATTTGCCTCATATATCATAATATACAGTGCATGATGCATCTACAGATGTAGTGTTCCTCTGACTTTGGCTCTCTGTCGCGTAGTGGGCATATGTGTTCCTCTGCTTGTATGCCCTTCCATCTTATTGTCTCAATCCTCAAGTGGTGGGATGAGGTGTGGATCTGACCAATAATTGTTCGCAATCTGTGAGGCAGTTGTGTTGTTGGGAATAAAGGCCTCGTGCCTTTAAATGTACTCGGGTGTGAACACATCCTTAGCACTTGTACTTACACATATATATCTATCTAAAAACCTGAAGGTACACACTCGTCATTGTATCTACAAACGTGCTCACTCTCTACTCTTGTCTATCTCACTCTCTCTGTCTCTCGCTGCGCGTAAAGACTGACTGTCTCGATCTCCATGCCTAACCCGTCACTACAGTAAAGACTACATTTTTACATGGTGATCTGCATGAAGACATATATATGCAGCAGCCTGAAGGGTTTGTTGAACAAGGGAAATAAAAGATGGTATGTAAACTCAAAAGGAGTTTGTATGGGTTGAAACAAGCACCAAGAGAATGGTATCATACGTTTGATACATTCATGTAGTCCCAAGGCTTTCATAGAAGTCAAGTGGATCATTGCCTGTACACCAAGAAGGCAGTAGATGGCAGTCTGATTATCTTGGTTTTGTATGTTGATGACATGCTGATTGTTGGCAGGGATACTCATGCCTTGGATTCATTGAAGTATGTCTTCATGGCAGCTTTGACATGAAAGATCTTGGTGATGCAAATCACATTCTTGGCATGCGAATACTCAGAGATAGATCAAAAGGCTTACTCTATCTATCTCAGTAGGAGTATATCTCTAAGGTTTTGCAGCGTTTCAATATGGAGGGGGGAAAAACTATTGGGGTTCCATTGCCTCCATATGTGAAACTTAGTGCAGAGGATAGCCCTACATCTGATGATGAGAAGGCTGAAATGGCCAAGATACCCTATGCTTTAGCTATTGGCAGTTTGATGTATGCTATGGTTGCTACACGTCCTGACATTGCCTTTGTAATGGGAGTGGTTAGCAGATATATGGCAACCCCTGGCAAGAAGCATTGGGATGCAGTGAAAGGTATCATGAGATACCTCAAAGACACAAAGGAGTTGTGCATCTGTTTTGGGAAGCAGAAGGCATCTGTTGTTGGCTTTACGGATGCAGACTATGCTGGTCATGCGGATTGCAGAAAGTCCACTTCTGTGTATGTGTTTAGTTTCATAGGAGGAGCAATCTCTTGGATCTCCAGGCTACAAAAGTGTGTTGCATTGTCTACTACAGAGGCAGAGTATGTGGTTGCCACTGAGACATGCAAGGAGGCTTTATGGCTTTCATGTATGGTGGGAGAGCTTGGTATCATAGAGTTACATGTTGTCCATTGTGATAGTTAGAGTGCTATCATGCTAGCACGGAATCCTGTCTTTTATGCAAAGACAAAGCACATACAGGTGAAGTTCCACTTCATTAGAGATGTACTTGGCAGCAAGAGCATTGAGCTTGTCAAAGTGCATATAGATGATAACCTTGCAGACCTTCTCATGAAGGGTCTTCTAGCAGAGCAATTTGCTCATTGTCGATAGATGATGGGAGTTGGATAGATATATGTATTTCAGCTTTGTACATACCTAGACTTAGCTGATTCTTTTCTCCTCTTAAGGCACAGTGCCTTTAGGATCCATATAACTGGGTCGGGTGATGAAACCATCCTTAGATACTTGAAGGAAATGGGTTGGTAGTGTGCCATCCTCGTGCCGTGGGGGCTCAGATCCAAGTCTTCTTTGTATCTAACCTCAGTATGTCTACTCTGATCACATGGTTCAGCTTTGATCGGCTAAGGTCACGGTTAAGGTTAAGTTTAGGAAAATCTAGGTTATAGTCAAAGGGAGGTAGTCTGTCAATTTGCAGCCCATGTAAACTCATCCATGTACTCATTTGAGCATACCAACAATGTCTGTTACCATTTGCTGCTAGTTGTCTAGAAGAGGTCAGGGCTAGCTGTGGATATCTATCTTGAGGGAGCTCCTATAGTTTATGCATGAAAGTCATTGCTTGGACCAAGGCCTCAACCACCATGGGTGATCCTCCCAACTCATCTCTAATAATCTCATGTGGGGTCAAGCTCTTCGCTTGTATTATACATGAGATCATCATAAACAGTGGTCTTTCCATATGCTCCCACCCATCATAGTATTTCTTCTTTGATCTATCCTGGGCTCCCAAAGGTTGTCTCCTCGTGTGGAAGAGACTCGGACCCCAATAATTGCCCCATGTAGGAGTGTGGGTGTAACCAGGGTGTCAAAAAGCCACAGTTTGGTGCGTGGTTCATGAAACTGTATGTGAGCACATTGCCTCTCCAATGCACCTAAGGTTGCATATGCTTTTGCCAAACAAGTCTTTGATGTCTATCTCCAAGAGAATTGTGGTCCCTTCAATGTGACCGCCCAAATAAACACACTACTTGACCATCTCCATTGGTTCTCCGTCAAAAGTAAATTGGTGCTTAGCTCTCTTCATGCAAGTAGCTAGAGAGAGAGAGAGAGGGGGGGGGGGGGGGGAAGAGCCGTGTTTGTATGCGTAGGCTGCCGATGCTTTCGATGATTTTTAGAACAGGATTGGGAACATCCTCTGGAGTGTGCTAACTTTGTTCTTGGAGAAGTAAGGATAATGAGGACTAACTCTTTACCTAGAGAAGTAAGCATAATCAGGATGCTCCTATGATGATTGTTGATAGTTGGGAACCTAAAAATCCTCAACGTGTCCGTATGCATTGGTTGGCAATGCTTCGGATGATTCCGCAGAAGTGGATTGGGAACATCTTCTAGAGTTTCTTGACTCTTTTCTCGGAGAATATGTTCAACACAATCACAATAATCTTCCAAATTGTGATGAGCAGGACATTCTGGATGCACATGTTGATGTACAGAAAGTGCTTTGATCTTTCTTTGCACTTTATGAACGTGGTGCCATATTTTCTTCATGGGTAGGATCCCAGTGATCTCTTGGATCTAGCGGTGGTTGGCTTCGATTCTTAGGTGCGATTGTGTTGACAAGGTTTTTGTGGGCGTTAGGGGTTTCTATGAGGTCATGCTTACATTGACCACAAATAGAGATGATCTTTTGGGCAGGTTGCCCCTCTTTTTTGATAGATACTTGGTGCATGTGGTACCATGGAGACCTATGGTGGATTTTCAAAATCTGCTCAAACAGGAATGTTAGTGTGGGTTGAAGTAGAAAGCTGCTCTATGGTTTATTGGCCCCTATTAAGGGATGCAATGGCAATGATTGGGATTGTCTTGGTGCCTCTTGGTACGAGAGTAGGCAACATGAATCGTTTATGCATGCTATGGGACACCTCCGAGAAAAGGCCCACTTCTGTGTCTTATTTGCGTTGGCATGCATCCACTATGGCTTAAGCTTAACTGAAGCACCTTTGTAGATCACTGTTTCACTTGTGAAAAGCTTGGTTGTTTCATGGTTGAGTGTCTGGGCAAAAAGGATGCTATTGTTTGTCTTAATGGGGTTATTGAAATGATGATGGAGGCATTGCCTATTGGGGAATGGCCTCCGCAAAAGGATGTGGTTCAGCAAAAGCAACTTGTGCTTTATTCAAACCCGCATGATTCGGGATGGGTTGATGTACAGGGTAGAAAGGGTAAGAAGGTTGAAATTTAGTAGCTGAGGGGTTCATCGTTAGGCACTCAAGATGCCTTTCGTACATATGTGTGTAGAAAGGATAAATCTTGTGAGCTGCCACTTTCAACTATCATGGACCATTCCAGTGCTCAAAGTAGGCTGCGTAGTAGAGATCGCAAGTTGAGTGTCCTTGAGAGCACCTGAAGGATTCTTAGGCATGCCTTTATTTTGATCATAGAGGCAAGGTGATCACCCTGCTGCGGGATCGTCAATACTCTCATTTGCTAATGACAAATGGAAGCAATTCTTCCCTTGGGAAACCTCCTCGCATGGGACAAAATGCTATTGCGGTTTTGGTAGTTTTTTTGGATGAAGGAATTTTGGAGACTTTAGTTGAGGAAGTGCAAGTGACGTGTGAGAAGCCTTGCCCATAAATTCCTTGATTTTACAAATGCGGATTGCCACTTTGAATGTTCGTGGGATTTGTTCCCTTAGTAAGCAACATGACATGTGGCATATTTTGCATGAGAATTGTTGGGATGCTTTGTTTGCTGTGGACCACAAAAGCCATGATGATACTGTTAAGGCTTTGGCTTGTCATGGATTCCGTCTTTTTGATGTTGGTGGCAAGGCTAAACACTATTTGGGTGTCCTCATGGTTGTACACGAGAAATTTCAGCTAGTGCTTGTTAAGAATTATGTTCACAAACGCTTCGTGGTGATCGAGATTGTGTTTGAAGGGTAGGTCTTATTGCTGGTTGGTCTTTATTTACCCAATGAATCGTTGCATTTTTAGACCCTATGGATCCGTTTGCGGGATTCTCTGAGCTTGGGAAGATCGGGCTTACTTATGGGAGATTTTAACGTGTGTATTGACCTGTTTCAGACCACTTGGAACAATCTATGATGGATAACCCAGAAAGCAAGGCGTCACAGGCCTTTACCATGGATGTCTTGAAACAAGATCTTTGGTCTTGGCTTTCTCGATTGGCTTCAAGATTAAACTTTCACTAACCTCAATACATGGCCGCGTGGTCTTGATTAGATAGCATTTATGCCATGCACGAAGACTCCTTTCTACGAGAAATTTTGGAGATGTGTCTTGTAGTACTATGTATTATTTGACCTTTTTCTTTGCACCTTGATATGATTAGGCAGCTGATGGATGCTTTCACTGGTCTCTTGGGCATTGTGCAATATGCCTTTATAATGGAAAGAGGGGTTGATCAAGCCGATTCCGGAAGTCCCCTCCCTGTCCAAACTTACCTAGTGGAGTTCCCTTTCATTGATGGGCTCTATGTATAAGATCTTCGTGAAGGTGTTGGTAAACTGTCTCCAGAAACACTTGTCCAATGTTCATCCTCACCATTATGGGTTTATTAAGGGCATAAATATTTTTCATAATATCCTCAATGCACAAATGGCAATAGACTATGCCCTGCACACGCAGCATGAGGTTGTTCTGGTGCAATTGGACTTGGAAAAGGCCTTTGACATCTTGGAATGGCCTTTTGTTGCAGATCTCATGGAAGTTATGGGTTTTGGACCTTGCATATCAAGGTTGATCTACACTATCAGTATGGGTGCCACCTCTCGTGTCATGCTAAATGGTGGAGTCACCAAGTCTTTTTCCCTTGCGCGATCAATCAAATAGGGTTGTCCTCTCAGCCCCCTCTTCTTTGCACTTGCTACTCACCCTTACATCGCATCTTGTGGATACCAGGAAGTTAGTTGGTCTTACCTTTGCAGCAACAGTTTGTTGGCCAGGATTATACTTTCATGATTCTGAAAGCTGATGCTTTTAATCTTTGGTTAGCCTTGGATGTATGGGAGTTGTTTGGGAACGTGTCAGGCTTGTGACTCAACACTACCAAATCTTCCCTTGTTGATGGCCTCCAATATGCCAGATTTAGGATGACAGGATAAGCTTGTACAACATTGGGACATTGTAAGGCATCTTGGTTACCCCTTGGGGGTTGATGTGCAGTCAAAAGTCTTGTTGAAATGGATATTGCAGAAATTGGAAGCCAAGTTTGTCTATTGGAAATCTCAAGCTTGGCCATTCCATGTGCGTCTAAAAGAAGCTAGACCATTATGCTTCCTATTCTCACGTACTTCTTGCCATTGTTGCCTTGGAGAAATGTTGCCTTGAAGGATCTCGCGTGCCATTTTTGTTTGATTCTCTAGAAGAAGGATTGTGTGCAAGCAAGTATGTCTTGGATATTGTGGAGTCATGTTTGCACCCCGAAATCCATGGGAAGTGGGGTAGTTTTGGATGTGGGGACCTATGTCACAGCCCTCCATTGGTCACTATTTCAGGCCTTGTGTATTGGTCAACAACCGTGGGTCCTTAGTGCTTGGGGCTTTCCTTGAAGAATGGGGCCTTTGCCATGGCAATACAAGGATTTATGGTTCCTGGTGGCATGTCCTTAATGTTGAGGCTCACTTTCTATGTCTACTACCTCGGGTTTGACCCTGGGTTTACTTAACCATTTGGTGACTTTGTGGAAAATTGCCTCTCCAAGGCTTGTTGGCATTTGGCAGAGGACAATCAAGCAATCAATTCATTGCCGACGGAAATTCTAGTAGTCTCTTTGATTCTTTCGTGGGAAGGCAAATTGGAGGAGAGACCTAAATTTAATTGCATAGCATGCCTTGGATTGACCTCGGTGGCTGATGGTACTCTCTTGCCCTAAGGCACCTTGATGTCCTTTTGCACCATCGGAAGAGTCTTTTGAGTACTGTATGGCTATAGTGATCTCTAAGGTAGAGTCTTTGATCTCTTGTAGGACCGGTAGCCCTATCTTGTTCTAGATTTTGATTGCCCTTGGCAAGATTGGGATCTTGCAAGGCGTTTGACCCTTCAGTCCTCTTCAGTTAATTAGATCTATCATCTCATAATTAGATACTGCATGGATCACCACCAAAGCCAATTCTCTTTTTGGATTGCGCACATCTAAAGCTTGGTGGAAATCGACAATAATGGAGGGATGGACCAATAAGACGCCATTCAAATGTAAGGTATTCATTTGGAGAATGTTGGTGGGGGCTCTCCCTCTTACGTCGGCCCTTCACCGTAGAGGTATATCTTATGGGAATTTTCTCTTCCATACCACTGTAGTGGAGTCTTCCCGTTATAGACTCATATCTTGCCCTTTTGGTCAGAAGATTTGGGCCCCTCTCGAGCATTTGGCATGCAGTGGTGGGCACAAGGATGCATCCTTTTGATTGGGTGTTTGGAAAAGCTAAATACAATGGTTCACCTCAGCCTCACATGAAGATTTTGTTTCACTGTTTCAGATTTTGGTGTTGCTTGCATATTTAGGTCACTTGCAAGGTGTTCATTTTAAATGCTGCCTTCGGCATTCAAGGTCATGTTGCGAAACTTAAGGGTCTTCCCCAATGGCAGCTTGACCTTCTATAGCATGTTGACATCTTGGTCAGGTATGATTTAGTCCCTTGGCATACGGCAATCTCTTGGGTTCCTTTGTCGTGACTTTGTATCTTTTATGCATGATGGACTAGAGCCATCCTATATCTTATAATCTTGCAATCTTGTACTTGTATTTTTTCGTAATTAATACAATTATCTATTACACAGAGAGAGAGAGAGAGAGAGAGAGAGAGAGAGAGAGAGAGAGAGAGAGAGAGAGAGAGAGAGAGAGAGAGAGAGAGAGAGAGAGAGAGAGAGGAACGCGACGGACCTGTTCGGCATCGCCCGTGCCTGCAGGCCCCGCCGCCCTCGCCTGCAGGCCCCGTCGCTGTCGCCTGCGCCTGCAGGCCCCGCCGCCGTCGCCTGCGCCTGCAGGCCCCGCCGCTGCCGCCTGAAGGCCCCGCCGAAACCACCTCGCCTGTGTGCCCCCCCCCTGCTCCAGCTCCGCCCGCACATCCTGCAGAGGTGCGTCTTGCCAGATTTCCGCCCCTTTACAAGTCGCCTCTGTCCACCATTGTCGAGGGCTGCATCGACGTCTGTTGCTGACTGTCGCGCCTGCTCCCGGAGCTGTCCAGACGCCCTGTTTCCCAGCTCCTGTGAAACCCTAAACCTGACCTTCGTTAGAGAGGCAGAGTCCGGAATCGCGTGCCCTCTGCTCTGTACACAGAAAAAGAGAGAGAGCGAGAGAGTGTGTCGGTCAGTCCTTCTGTGGGATCAGTTCGTCATACACGATGGCTGGTTTGGATCTGGATTTCCTAGACCAAACGGTGGCAGCACTTGGCCCGGACTCTGTTGCTGAGGAACCCGAGGATATGGTTCCGTGCACTGAAGAATTGCCCCCGGGTCCTGACATCCAGCCTGCGGGCAAACGTTCCAAGCTCACCCCGGAAGAGATAGGCGTTACTCCCGATCGTTCCTATGCGCAGGTTGCTTCGGATCCGGCGGACTCTTAGGAGGTGGACTGGGAGCATCTGTTGGAATTTGCTAACATGCTGCTTGGTGAATATGTTCAACACAACCAGGAAGCCTTCTCTGCCTCTGCTCCAGACGATGTTCTGGAAGCTACCGTCGAGCCAAAAACTGTCCTACGCTCCTTTTCGGTATTTTATGATTGCGCGGTGATACTTTTCTTCACCGGTCGCATCCCGCTGCTTTCCCGTATTCGCCAATGGCTGCAGAGTTTGCTACAAGGGGAATGTGTTGAAGAGATTTTTGTTGGATCCCGGGGTTTTTTTGCGGTCCTCTTGAAAACAGAGACGCACCGTGCTGCTCTTCTGTCTAAACTGCCTTTGTTTTTTGATTGTCGCTTGGTTCATGTGGTTCCATGGCGCCCGATGGCAGATTTCCAGCGCCTCCTGCAACGTGAATGCCCTGTGTGGGTAGAAGTGGAAAATTGTCCGGCTGTTTATTGGCCGCTATTAAAGGATGCTATGGCCGCTGTGGGCACGGTTCTAGTCCCTCCTAGTCTCAGGGCTGTGAATCGCAACCGCTTGTGCATGTTATGGGATACTGCACGGAAACGGCCGGCATGGTTACGCCTCAATTGCTCTGGCATGCATCCGTTACACTTTCGTTTGAAATGGGGCAATTTTGCTGGCCATTGCTTTTCCTGTGGACAGTTGGGGCACTTTATGGCTGAATGCCCCGAGCAACAACACGTTTCAGATACAGCTCATGTTGCTCCGCCCATGGAAGATATGGTGTGTGATGCTCAGCCGCTGGATCCTGCCCACCCGCCCCAAGTTCTGGCCAAAGGTAAACAACAGGTTTCGGGTCTGGATTCCCGTGCTACTGATTGGGTTGAAGTACGCGCCAAAAAAGGCAGCAGGATTGGTGCTGGCATGGAGAGTACTGGGCCTTCTACCTCACACGATTCCATGCGAACATATATGCGCAGGAAGGAAATGATGTCGTCAGAGCGCTCTGCTCCTGCTATGGTTTCTTCAGCTCCCCGCCACCAGCCCGCCAGGAAAATGTATTCGGATCGTCTCAAGGGTCCACCAGCACAGCTGGCTTTTGATACAAGAGGCAACGTCATTACTCCGTGGGACCGTCGTTACCCACGTTCCAACCCCAAGCAAGCCGATATGCCCTCGACCTCCAAATCTGGTCCTCAGAACTCTTTTGCGGTGTTGGCAGATTTCTTGGACGAGGGAGTCCTGGACATTCTCGCCGACAAAGTCAAATCGAGGCAAGCTGTGCCTCGTACCTGATTGTGTTTTGTATACACATGAAGATAGCCACGTGGAATGTGCGATGAATTTGTTCTCGCCACAAGCAACATGCCATGTGGACTGCATTGTATGAGAATCAGTGGGATGTCCTGTGTGCTGTTGAGCACAAGAGTCACAGTGACGCCGGTAAAGTTGTGGATTGCCATGGCTTTCGTTTGTTCTATGCAGGAACACAGGCCATGCATTATTCGGGTGTGCTCATGATTGTACATGCCAAATATCAGCCGGTTCTTATTAAAAATGATGTTCATGGCCGCTTTTTGGTGGTCGAAATCTTATTTAAAGGGGAAATCCTATGGTTACTTGGCCTCTATGCTCCGAATGATTCGTTATCTCGCCGGGAGCTTTGGCAGACTTTGCAGACTTCCTTGTCACTTGGCAGACGCGGCTTCTTCATGGGGGATTTCAATATGTGTGTTAATTCTTCCCAGTCGACATCGGAGCACTCGGTCATGGATGCGCCAGAAAGTCGTATGTGGCACGACTTGACGCTTGCTGTTCTTAAGCAAGATCTTTGGTCCTGGCTACACCCGTCTTCTCCAGGCTTTACTTTCCATTCAGCCCAGTATGCCACAACATGATCGCGGTTGGACCGCATATATATCATGCAGAATGATGATTTTCTGCCTGAGATGCTTGAAATAAAAGTGTTGCAGCAATATGTCTTGTCGGACCATTTCCCTCTGCAGTTCGAGTTACTTGCACAACCCATTGCCCCCTTCAAGCAATTTCTGGAGAGACTCCCTTTGCGTTTCAACTCCTCCCACTTAAAGCATACAATTTTTCAGGGCTATATGCAGCAAATGCTTGACAGATTCTCCTTGGACTTTTCCTCTCAGGGCACTGCCTCCTTTGACCGATTGCTCTCTAATGTGCAGCGGGTTGCTCGGCAATATGGGATCTATCATGCCTCTCTTTGTCGACGCCGTCGACAGGCAGCGGAGGACCTGCTGCTTTTAGTTCGCTCCCTGCTGATGGACACTCCGGATGATGCATTTCTGCTTGCACTGGCCCTGCGAGTGGCCGATCTTGTTAAAGAATTCCAGTTAAAATCGTATCAGCAGGCCAAATTGCAACATCTAACAGAGACTTTGCAAGACAGTGCATGTCAGACCCACAAGTTCTTTCGAGCCCTCCATGCCTCTCCTGCTCGAGAGAATTTGACCAGACTCGAGGATGCACAAGGCCACCTTATCCTGGATCCACAGACTATTGTGCATATGTGCAAGAATTATTTCCGTGACCTTCTTGGTTCCGCTTCTCCTCCTTCAGCCCAAATTACTCAGGCCCGTTCGGTCTTTTATGACCTGGTCCGCAATCAGTTACCCCAGGACATGCAAGCCACTCTGGAGTCAGATATTGGTGAAGCAGAGGTTATGGATGTCTTGTTACACTTGCCCAAAGATAAAAGTCCGGGTTGGGATGGTCTCACCAATGAGTTCTTTGAAGCTTTCGCTACCCAACTGGCGAAACCATTGCAGGCTCTGTTTCAGCAGGTGTGGGAAACGGGGATCATGCCTCCCTCATGGAAACAAGGCCTTATTAAACTACTTCCAAAAGTTCCTTCGCCATCCAAGTTGACACACTGGCGCCCCATTTCTTTGATGGGTTCCATGTACAAAATCTTTTCCAAAGTAATGGCGAATCGGCTCCATAAGCATCTCCCTGCCCTTGTGCACCCTCTCCAGTACGGTTTCATTAAGGGCCGAAATATTCTACACAATGTTTTGAATGCCCAATTGGCCATTGATTATGCCCGGCATTCTAATCAGGAGGTGGTGTTGATTCAACTGGACCTGGAAAAGGCTTTTGACTATCTGGATTGGTCTTTTGTTGCTGACCTTATGTCTGCTATGGGCTTTGGTGCTCGGATGTCTCGTCTGATCTACACCATTAGTGCTGCGGCGTCTTCGCGAGTCATGCTGAACGGAGGTGTTAGTGAGCCATTTGTCCTTGCCCGTTCTGTCAGACAGGGGTGCCCTTTGAGCCCTTTATTCTTTGCCCTTGCGACACATCCAGTTCTTTCCATGTTATCACATATGGCCGCCTCTTTCCAGTTGGCCGGACTGTCGCTTCCTACAGGGCAACATTTCATTAGCCAATCCCTGGCAGATGATACTTTTATGATTTTGCGTGCGGACAAGGATAACCTTCGAAAAGCATTGGATGTTTGGGGTCTCTTTGGCCAGGCGTCAGGCCTTCGTATCAATCCGCTCAAATCAGCCATTCTAAGTTGCACGGAGTCGGACTTGCAATCCTTGGACTGGCAAGGTTTGGTTGTTCCTCGAGGTTCTATTGTCAGGCATCTTGGATACCCATTGGGGGTTGATGTTCCCCCAAAGCAGCTTTTGCAGTGGATTTCTCAGAAGATGATGGCCAGGTTTATGTACTGGAAGTCTCAGGCCTGGCCTTTTCATGTCCGCCTCAAAGTAGCCCAGATAATTATGTTGCCAATGATCACATATTTCTTGCCATTGTTGCCCTGGACTCCTACGACCCTGAATGCTCTCACTCAGGCTATTCGCTTCATGCTCTGGAAAAAGGACTCATTGAAGGCAGGTATTTCCTGGATCTCGTGGTCGCATGCGTGCACCCCCAAAAGCATGGGTGGCGGAGCTATTTTAGATGCCCAAACTCACGTGCAGGCACTCCGTTGGTCCCTTTTCCGCGCCATGTGCTCGGATGATCATCATCCGTGGGTCGCTATCGCCCGTTCTTTCCTTGAGGATCATGGGCTTCGGCATGGCAATACCCGACTCCGGAGTTCTTGGTGGCACGTTCTTAATGCGGATTCGCGGTTTTCCAGTTCTTCTTCATCGCTGCTTACTCATTTGGTGTGTTCCTGGAAACACGTCCTTCGAAAGGCTCAGTGGCACCCAACGGAGGATCGCCTGGCTACTAACTCTTTTCAATTGGAATTACTGGCAGTCTCGCGTCTACTTTCGTGGGAAGGTAAACATGAGCTTAGACCACAATTCAACCGGATGGCACGGTTGGGCTTGTCTTCAGTTGCGGATGCCACCCTTGCCAGTCGCAATGTGCTTATCTCCTTTCGTACTGCTAGGAGGATTTTCCGGATCCCTCGTGGATATAGGCCTTTATGGGAACAGCTCGTCACGGTGCTCCAGAACAGACAACCCTTTCCTGCTCTTGCTTTGGATCATCCCTGGCAGGATTGGGACCTACAAGGCCGGCTGCCTTTGAGCAAAGCCTCTGCTAATCAAGTGTATCATCTCCTGATTAAAGATAATCAATGGCTGGTTACTAAAGCGAATGCTTTATGGGGATTGCGTAAATCCCGCTCCTGGTGGAGGGTCACGGTGATGGAGGGCTGGGTCAACAAGACACCCTTTAAATATAAAGTCTTTCTTTGGAGAGTGATCATTGGGGGTCTTCCGCTTGCTTCGGCTCTTTCCAAGCGACGAATCTCCAATGGCACCTGTTTCTTTTGCACCACTACTATGGAAACCGCTCGCCACCGATTTATTTCCTGCCCCGTTGCTAAGAAGGTCTGGTTATTTTTGTCGGCTGTGTGGCGGGGGGTGGTTGGTATCACACTGCGCCCCTTTGATTGGGTTTTGGGCCAGCCCAAATACCCTTCTCCCGCACAGCCACATATGAAGCTCATGTATCACTTTCTTCGATACTGGGGCTGTTGGCATAACTGGACCATTAGGAATGCTTTTCTGTTTGACTCAGCCAATAATGTTCAGCGACATATTGTGAGGCTTAAGGGCCACTTGTATTGGCAGTTAGCTCTTCTCCATCGTTCTGATTTGCTCTCTACGGAGGACTTCCGTCCTTGGCATATGGCAATTTCCTCCGCATCCTTGCCATGAAATTGTAACTTGTAGTACTTAGCACCTCGTCGCATGACGACTTGCATTGTCGTCATGTATCTTGTAATCAAGTAATCTTGTATTTTTTTCGTAATTAATACAATTACCTTTTACGAAAAAGAGAGAGAGAGAGAGAGAGAGAGAGAGAGAGTGTGTGTGTGTGTGTGTGTGTGTGTGTGTGTGTGTGTGTGTGTGTGTAACCTTTTAGTACCCTAGTCCGGGGATTTCCCACACGTTGGCCTACGGCCCTCGTGTCTCTTGTACTCTTGTAATCATGTAATCTTGTACTTATTTCGTAATTAATACAATTACCTTTTACGAAAAGAAAAAAGAAAAAAGAAAAAAGAGAGAGAGTGTGTGTGTGTGTGTGTGTGTGTGTGTGATTGCAAGATCTCAAGCAGTAGATGTGTCTTTTGTATTACATGTGATGAGAGTCCTCCTTATCTTCTTATCTCTTGTCAAGTGGCTAGATGGATCTGGGATTTCAGTTCTGAAGTATGGGCTTTAGTGGACAATCATCCGCTCTTGGGTTTTGGGCAAGATGCCGTCCATGGCCACTTTGGAGCCACAACGTTGGGCTGGTCTTTGGCACATTTGGTGAACATGCAGTGCTTTTATTTTTGATTCGGCCTCATATATCCATGGTCATGTGGGCTGTGTTCGAGGATTGTTATGGCAAATTACTTCCATGGTTTCAGCTGGTGTGGTTCTCAGAGAGATGGCTGCTCCATGGATGGATATTATCTGCACCATACCGGTTGTGCCTGTCTTATGATCCCCTTCTATTCTTGTAGCCTTGTGTTTTTTGTAGTGTTTTGGTGCTAGATGTTGTTTTCTACTTGTCTTTGAGTGTGCTTGGTTGGCCAGAAGCCCCTTGTAATATTTCAATCCATTAGTTGAGGCCAAAATGGCCTATGAGACAAAAGGACTGATATATTCAAAACTCGGGGAAACTAAATGTCCTGAGTTGAAAATGAAAATCATGAACTTGAAAATTTGATGTGCCTCACTACATCTGTGACCAAATTAAAAAGAAAAAGAAAGTAGGTTAATATCTTGAAAAATGAACTGGCTGAACTGTCAATAGCACGAGATGTAAGTGTAGTATCCTACGATCGAGACATGAAAAATTATTATGAAAATTGTACAATGTTGATCAGCAAGAAAATGTAGTGCTACTGATCAGTGGGGCTGCTGTCATCTCCTCCAGTCAAGTATATCCCTCTAGGGGTAATCCAAGATGACTAGGCTGCTGAAGCGGCTTTTGTGGCTGGTGATAATGGCTCTGATTTGACAAAGATATGGTGGTTGGGGTCAAGGTCCGGATGGGGGATGTGGTGTGATCTACATAAGGTAATGGTCTGGTCCATTGTGACTCCTGTTTAATGGAAAGTCCAAACCCTAAAGTATATAACCTACATCCAAAGTAGGTGTTCATATGGGGAAAATGGCTTCCTTGCATAAGGGTAAAATTGCACAATAATAGGGTGTGTTTGCATTAGAATGACTTGGAGGAATACAAAGTATGTAAGTTATTTGAGCTAAACTTGGGTCAATGATTTTGTTTAGGGGAAACCTATGCTTTGTTAGAAAAAATTGCGGAATAACGTTTTCACTTTAGTAGGTGAATTATGGTCACTGAAGCAATCTGTTTTGAAATTTGGTCAGGGGATTAGTTGCTTTGAGGCCAATTCAAGCAGGAGAGCGGATCTTAAGGATTTCAAGAAATTTGGTAGATTATCTCTAACTGTTACTTTTCAATTTTTGTTAGTCCTTTTCATCGTATGAAATTAACAGCTGAAGTCATCATAACTCTATATTCGTCTCTCTTTTTCCTTTTTTGTTGTGGTTGGGGGAGGGGGGGGGGGGTTGGTGGTTGAATTAAACTACATTTGTCTTTTAATTGTGGATCATACTGTTCTCTGACTTTTTTGTTGTGGTTGGGGGGGGGGGGGGGGGTGTGTGGTTGAATTAAACTACATTTGTCTTTTAATTGTGGATCATACTGTTCTCTGACTTTTTATGCTCTGATTGTTCTTGGACACAACCACAACTTTTTCAGATCATAACTCCTGACAAGCTGCATGAGGACGTAAAAAGTTATCTAAATAAAGACATCAGCAACTGTGCATGCCTTGCACTCATCATCTTGGCAGAACAACATGCAGGCCAGGCATAGCTGTGTTGCCCATAACCTTTTATTGCCTGTCCTTAAGTAGATAATATTGATATGAAGTGGTCGGCAAGACTGCTAGCACAATTTACCTTGAACAGCATTTTACTTGCACTGTGCAGGCATCTGAATGGTTTCCTTACATAAGGTCCTTACCACAGCTTGGGGCTCTCCACAACACTGTAAGTGACCATTCTTCTTTGTCTGTGACATTGTCAGTTTCTGATCATTGTCTTGTTTACCTTAATCTGGGTGCATCAGCAATTACACTCAACAGAGTCTAAACACAATTATATGGATGTTAGGGGTCCCCTAGACCTGTTAGATATTGCTTTAAAATCCGGAAGTTTGTGCATGATGCCACCAATTTACGGATAGCAATATTATTGTTCTTTCTTTAATCACAATGACACATGAAAGTCATACATATCCTCTTGGAGCTTAATTTATACCAATGCCAACAATGGCATCAGAAGATGAAGGCACATTAATAGGATTCGGACAAGAGATTGTCCAGACTCTCTGTGAGAGGTGGGAGAACTGTCGCCTGCATGCACATAGTTTGGCATTACAGAACTTCTGATTAGCTATTCATTCAGGCCTTGTAATAGATGTCCTTTTTTAGTATATTGGTTTTTCAGAAAGTCCCTTAGATGGCTGATTTTGTATTGTGCCTTTGGATATTTTGTCCTGATGGGATTTATTAATAGAATCATAGTTTTATTTTTATTTTTGTAAAATGGCAAGAAAGTAATGATGAAGCATTTGAGGGAGGCAAAAAAGGTTTTGTATAAGGGAAGGGAAAACAGGAAGTAGGTGAACATTTCCAATGAGAATACTATTGTTTACTTGTGGTATGCAATATTCTATTTTGTTTACCTTCTTTTATTGACAGGTGCACATAGTTGAGCATTGTAGACGGCCTGGTTATTCATTCAGGCCTTGTTATAGATGTCTTTTTGCTGTATATCGGTACTTAAGAAAAGTCCCTTACACAGCTAATTTTGTATTGTGCCTTGGGATATTTTGTCCTGAGGGGATTTATTAATAGAATCTTCAATCATTGTTTTATCTGAAAGAAAAAGGAAAAGGAAGTAATGATGAAACATCTTTTTTTGGGGGGTTTTTTTGTAAGGGAAGGAGGTATAGAAAGAGGTCAAAATTTTCAATTAGAATATCATTGTTTCATTTGGTATATGCAAACGTATCCTGAGGGAAATTTCTTATCTTGAGGAAGCTCTTTTGGTTGAGGATTAGTCAACTATGGCTTTGTTTTAGTGTAGGGAGACTACGTCAACAACTCATTGTTTTATACACTAGCTTTTACTTTGAACTTTGGACAACATAACCCAATGTAGTCATCTAGCCAACATCCGGCCCACCTTTCAAGCCTACAAAATCCATGGCATGCGCTTTCTCAGTGGGCTACTTGGGCCATTGTAATGTCATTCTCTAGTAGATCTTCTTTTCCTTGAGGGCATTCTCTTGGAGGGAGAGGCTTTTCATGCATCATCAAACTTTGAGGGTCAAAGTCCTCTTCTTTGTTGACTTTTTGCCAACTTGCCAGGCTCCCACTATAATTGGTGTTTGTACAAATTCAGCCAATGTGGAACAGCTTAATGACCCATTGACTCACCTTTGCCAACATGTGTGGAGATCCATTTTGATGCGTTCGGAATGGAAGATTGTAGTTATTTTTTTGCTGCCCGAGGTTCCTTCCCCATGTAGTTCAAAACAGTGGAGATCCATTTCTGTTATGGGTAATCCCCAACTAAACATATCTTTGGACCAGCTCCACTATCTCCTCTCCATATGTGAAATGGGGTATTAATCTTCGAATCCACTGGGAGGAAGTGTGAAACACCATAACCTTGGTTTTTCCAAGGTTCATTGTGAGATCCCTGTCTTGGCAAAAGGCCTATAGTACATCTAGGTGGTGCTGCGAATCCCCCCCCCCTTTACAATGCTAGTATCCCCCATTGTTAGCGATCGGAGCCGTTAGGCCGGAAGCCAGTCGGACTGCAGTCAGACTGCCACGTGGCAGTCCGACCTGTTCCTGTCGACCTGCATATTCTGGCGCCCAGGTTTTTGACTATTTATAGCCGAGTTTTCAGTCTTCTGCCTACATTCTTCTGCTCGCAGATTACAGGCTGGTGGCTTGCACAGATTCCGTCTCTGTTCTCAGATTTCAGACAGGAGACAGTGCAGACTGCAGCGGACTTCGAGGTGAACAGCAGGTTGCATCGTCGAGGTGGAGACACGTAGTCCAGTGCACTGCGCCCGTGTATGTATCTGCATATCTTTGTATACAGCACACTTTATACAGCAGATCTTCATCTTCCACTGTCTCTTTCTCTCTCTTCTCTCTCTCTGCGTTCTCTGTCTCTCAGTCCTACGCTTCCGCACCGCTGCACTCTGACATGGTATCAGAGCAGTGTAGAAGGGCTGACTGAGTGCAAAACCAACCTAAAGAGGAGTTTCCATCGCGACACAAGGCTGCGTTTTCAGCGTTTGAGGGCAGGCAGGAGGGCTGCGCCTCGGAACAAGGCTGAAGTGAGCGTGGGCGTGCGGGAAAGGAGTCCAGGTGGTAGATTTGCTGCTGTTTGACGAGGAGAAAGTTTGAGTTTTCAGCTTTCAAGTGCAGGTTTTGCTTTTTCATCGCCTTCGGCGGGTGAAGAAGGTTCGGGACGCGGAAGAAAGAGCCCTAGCAGGCTGCGTTTTCACAGTCAGAGGGGGTTGCTTTTGCGTTTGTGAAGGCATTACAGGTCAAGATGTCTACAGAGATTGACTTGGAGTTCCAGACGATCATGGACCGGAAGGTGCTTGTCTTACCGGCTCTTCTCGCAGATCAGAAGCTCGATGGCGATAACTACCGCATCTGGTGATCCGGGTTTTTTACAACCCGGATTATTACCATAAAATTTTAGCCAAAGCCCCTATCAAGAGCTTACCATATCACTTTGGGTTTACTTTTCAAGCACTAGGTATGCTACATTGCTTCTCGATTACGATAACTCTAGCAAATGGGGGGAACAAGTTCTTAGAAAGCATGTCAATGTAAAGGGTCAAAGGGATGGTTATCTTAGTGAAGATGAAAATGGATTACACTTAGGAGTTGAGTGAATGCATAGATTTTTCAAAGGACTAGCCTCCAACTACACATGGGCTCCGTCTGTATCACTAAGATTTGGAATCTATCACCATCATTAGAGGACACCTCACCCTAGCACACAAGTCAATATCCACATCATGGTGTCATTTGGATCTTGCACAAAAGCTTACAAGCATGGACCCCTTTTGTCACATGCTTATATGTATTTATATACATATGGGGGGACTAAAGTCAAAGCAGCTTTTGAAAGCTATTTTTTATAATCTCAATAACTCCCAAGAAAAAGCGAATTTCAAGAAAATTCTCGTGAAGGCCGATCGGTTTCGACCTAGTCTACAAAGTTGCAGAAGAAACTTTTTTCAAATTCCTCACGGATTTGAAGTTACGAAGATGCAAACTGCTGGCTACATGCAATTTTCTTCTCTCTTTCACCACACCAACTTTCCACTCTGTTCTTCTTGTAAATATATTATAATAATGTGCTTTGGGCACCCACCTCTTGTAATCTAGCTCAATTTCTCTATTTTGTCTACCACTACCCTTGGCTTCTTGCATGATGACCAAGGTGGGGACTTGTCCCATCCACTATTTTTCATATTTTCAAAGATGCTATACATTATCTAGGATTATGTTAATCATGAAGATTAGCTTAATCTAATCCCACATGGAGGCTATATAAAGAGCCCATGGAGAATGAAGAAGGGGAGGGGGAGGACAATGACAAGTCCATGAGAGCATTCTAGAATATCCTCATCTCTTTGAGGTAAGCTATGAGTAAGTTCTTTTATTATGTAGTATAATGGCAAGCTTCTTCTACCTCTTCTCCTATTATCTCCCTCTCTTCTCATCTTCTCATTCCATGTAGCATAATGGCAAGCTTCTTCTACCTCTTCTCCTTTTGTCTCCCTCTCCTCTCATCTCTCTCTCTTATATTCCAATATGGTGTCTAGTACATATATTTTCTCTTGTAAATTTGTGTCTTGGTTCTCTTGATTCTCTTTGAGAAAAGGGATGTCCTAGCCCATCCTCCCTTTGGCTAGGTGGTGCCCCTCTTTAGTTCTCTTAGTGAGGATTGGAGGTTGGATGGGTAAGAGGCAACTCGTTCATCATTTCAGCTCTCATTTTTGGTGCCCCCACTGAGGAGTTCTCAAGCTATGCTCTACAACTTCCATGAAGAAAGAAACATCTAAGGAGTTGTCCTCTTCTTCAACGAGTGTTTGTCAAGAAATCACTAAGGAGGAATCTTCATCAAATCCTATTCAAGGGATTCATCGCTCAAGAGTACCGCTATAGTCTCCAAAAGAAGCTCAAGAGAAAAAGGATCTTTATCGACAAACGGCACGTATGCGGGTAAAGCAAGTTAATTACACACACCCTTCTTTGATTCATGAGAAATCTTGCTCTCATCAAGTCTCTAGGTCAAGGCATTGTGTTGAGTGCTTGGTGTCTAGTGTAAAGACACTCTCTACGGAGCTTCGTCTTCAAGTGGTGAAGGCGCTTTCAAATTCGGGGATTAACAAGTTTTTGGAGGGTGAGTTACACATCAATGGTGTGCGGTATTGGCGAGAGGCTACATATGGTGATGCGCTTCAACTACTACTAGCAAGAAGACTCAAAGTAATTGAAAAGATAGCTATCGAAGCCTATGAACTTTACAAGGCTGATGATGGTCACACAAAAGCTACGCTAATCAGTGGTGAGCAAATCCTTCGCATCTCCCGAATGGTGGGATCTAAGAGGCCATAGCTTCAACGACACGCTTCATGAAAGTTTGTAGTGTAAATTTATAGTTAATGCATAAATGACTACTCCTACTTTTTACAACTTTCAATCGGTTCAAAACATTCGGGTGGATGTGTGCATTAGTAGAAAGATACATTTTCAGCAAAGGTTGGTCTTCTATTTTGGAGCTGAGAGGTTGAGAGAGATCTTGTTGTCTCCTGATCCCATAATACTCCCTATTTTGGATTATAACATCTCCTTTAATGTACACATATTCATTCTACTCTAAGTGTATCCCATGAACCATAGAGACTTGTACGGACTTATCCGTCCACTTGCTAGACAAACCGTGCATATAATTGTTAGCACAAAGCTCAGGTTTCAAAATATTATAAGGGTCTTATTAGGCCCTCGTCGTCTTGCTGAGATTAATGCATCTGTAAATCCATTTATTCTACCCTTAATAAGATATGACTTGGGCCTAGACGTGTTCATCTTTATTTTGTATTGAGCTAGATCAACATCTTCTTATCATGGTTTTTCCAAGTTTTTTTGGGCACAAAGGGGAGAAATCTTTGGACTTTTTTGATGACTTAGAAATGGCCTTTCTAGTCACAGGCCGGGATGATGAAGCAACCAAAGTACGGGCCTTTCCTTTAGTTCTAAAGGGTGATGCTCGAGTGTGGTATCAAGCTCTCTCAGAGGCTACAAAGGGTAATTGGGAGGATCTCAAGACCGCATTCATGCACAAGTATCAAGATATAGAGCCACCTGAAGATTTTTGGAGACAGCTCTTCGATCTTCGTCAAACTATAGCAGGGGAGTACCAAGCCTATGAAGGCATGTTTATAAAATTGTGGGATAAATGGACAGCCTCTTTAGCCGAGGGAGAAAGAGTACCTGATTGCCTTAAGAAAGATTGTTTTCTAGCCGGACTCCATCCTCTACTAAGGGAGAAGGTCAAAGGAAAGTTTCCCACATCCTATGAAGAATCAGTCACTTATGCGAGGGAGAAAGATAGAAAATTGAAGTATCAAGCTCAGTTGAAGGGGGGAGTTGAGCCCATACAGGTTTTACCAACCATGCCAAGGCCTAGAGAAATAGCAGAGGCTCCACCTGAATCGGAGATACCACAGCAATAGCTCCTACAACGCATTACTAATCAACTTGAAAGCCTTTCGTTAAATTTGGTGCAAGGAGTAGGACCCCCTCCCCTCATAAATGAAGGCAATCGAGGTCCAAGAAGACAAGAAAGAGAGTATGTTTGCTATAATTGTGGGGAGACTGGCCATGGTATGTATTTTTGCCCTCATCCTAGGCGTTTTCCAGGAAATGGGTTCCAACCAAGAAGGAGGGGACAACAAGTGACACCACCTAGGGAAAGGTTTGTTCCATCGAATCCAAGGCCTCCACCACCGGTTCAAGTTCTCCAGCATCCTCGACCACTTGCAGAGGTGCCGCCCTTGCCTGTCCAACCGCCAGAGAATCATGATGTTAGGATAATTAGTTTAGATGAGAGTGATGTCAAGGGAAGGCCAAAGTAGTAGAGGTTGAAGCAATGCTGGTGAAGAAAGCCCGGAGAATTGAGAGAATGGAGCCTACACCACCAAAGGAGGTTGAAAATATGGAAGAGGAGGCAGAGTCATCAATGGCTGCAAAGACATGCAACAGTAAAAAGAGGAGGGCTCGCTCACGCCGACACATTGAGCCAGATGATTTTTCCCTGGGTAAAGGTACTAGAGCTTATGATTTGCTTGCTGATGTGAGGAATCAAGGGCTAAAAATTTCATGGCCCCAATTACTAATCTATCTCCAACAGTGCGGCGACAATGGTCAAAGATGGTAAGCATTAGACCCATGAAGAATAGACATGTGAATGCAATCCAGGCTAGAAAGATGAAAGATATTGTGCCTCTAGTGGAAGCCGAAATCAATGGGCAGAGAGTGTCAAAGACATATGTGGATGGAGGTGCAGAGATTTGTGTCATGACGGAAAAGTTGATGCATCGTTTGGGATTAGAGGTAAATGAAACTACTAAATTTGGGGCCAAAATGGCTAACAATGTAGTAGTAAATTGTTTGGGAGTTATAAAGAAAGTCAAGGTAAAGGTGTCAATTGGAGCTCGACATGTATGTGATGCCAGTGAAGGGGGACGGCTATCCGCTCATTCTTGGGCGACCATGGCTAATGGGAATGAAAGCCAGACAAGATTGGGAGACAGGGGCTTTAGAACTAAGACCACAAAAGGGGCTGCATAAAAAATGGAAGAGCACTATCTACAACATGAAGGAGGGCCGACAGGAGGATCTTGTGTTAGAGACCACCGCTGATGAATGGAGTTCCAGCGAGGATTGGTCATCTATGACAGAGTGAGAGTCTTCTAATGAGGAGGAAGAAAGCTCTCTAGAAGTGATGGGGATTACATTAAAAGGGCCTTCTAGTAGTGAAATTCCGCAGCAGCTTCCAAAGGTCGAGAAGGAGGGGTTAGAAAAAATGTTGGCTAAGGATCTATCAGTTGAGGAGAAGGCAGCCTACATGGAAGTGGTGATAAAATACTCTACACTTTTTATTTCTGATTATGAACACATCACAGGTGTGACAGCAGTACAACATCACATTAATCTAAAAGAGGGAGCACGGCCAGTGGTGCAGCGACTACGACGATTGGGAGTAGTTCAACAAAACGCTCTACTCACTGAGATGCAACGACTTTTAAAGGCAGGCTTCATCTATCCAATAGGGGATTCAGAGTGGGTTTCACCTGTGGTGGTGATACCCAAGAAGAATGGAAAATGGAGGATTTGTGTGGATTACAAGCCGCTAAATGTTGCAACAAAGAGAGATCACTTTTCTCTTCCCTTTCAGGATGAAATACTCAATGAGGTGGCCGGGCATGAGAGATACACTGTTTGTGATGGGTATTCAGGTTATTTCCAGATCCGAATAGCTGAGGAGGATCAACAGAAGACCACCTTCATTACACCTTGGGGTTGTTTTGCTTACAAAGTAATGCCATTTGGATTAACAAATGCCCCAGCTACCTTCAAGCGATTCATAAATTATGTCTTCCAACCATATTTTGGGAAATCCATCAGGGTCTTTATTAATGATTTTTGTATTTATAGTTCTAAGGCTCTACATCTAGGGAAGGTGGATGAAGCTTTCAATCGCCTTGCACAAATGGGGGGGCAATTAAATCATGAGAAGTGTCGCATTGGCGAAAGCAGTGTAACTTTGTTAGGGCATGTCGTAAGTGAGAGGGGCATTGAAGCAGATCCAAATAAAGTTAAGGCCTTATTGGCGGTGCCATCACCATCTTTTGCGTTTGGGGTTTGAGTCTTGCACATCATTGTCTAAGTCTTTGTGTTTCATTCATTGTTGTACTTTCAGTGTTTCCTCAGTGCGAACCCTAGCATATCTTCACAAGGGGCTGTAGTTTTGGAGCCAATAGGCTGTCCATTGTCCAAGATTAAGTGGCACATTTGCATTCCAGTTTATATGAAATTTATTATTGTGGTAATAAGTGTAAATTGGGTCATTACCATCCTTTCCCTGAAAGGAAGGTCGGTTTCAGCATGCATCTCTCTTGTGACTAGTGATGACTCGGATGTGTTGGTGTTGAGGGTGTTGGGGTTGTCTCCTTGTCAACGTGACTCTTTGTGAAGATGATTCCTAAGCTGAGCATGTGAGTGTATGATAAGTATCAAATCACACACAAGAACATTCCAATACTTAAAGTTAGGATTATGCATGAATAGTGAAATAAAATTAACTTTCAAACACAAATCGGGACATGAGCCTACCACAAGATACCGTAATTTAGCTAGGAGCTGATGATAGGTAAATTGAAGCATATATTTATTCTTTTTATTGAAGGTAGGGCACTTAGTAAGTTGGAAATGAAATCCCAAATTCTTATAGCCATTGGGCAAAGAAGAAAAGTGGAGATGCAATCTTCATACAAGTAGTACAAGTTGAAGAGTACGGCATTTCTTGTACCCAAGATGTGCCAAAGCCTTATGTAAAGCAAGAAATGTGACACATGCAAATGGTTTGATGATTGTGTGAGAGTTCAAGAAAATCTCCCCAAGACCTATGTTTAACTAGTAGTTCTTTGGAATGCCACGATAGTCTAGAACTTGGAGGTGATATCCCAAATTCTTATAGGCATTGGGCAAGGAAGAAAAGTCGAGATGCAATCTTGATACATGTAGTACAAAAAAGACAACCACAAGCAATCATGCTGCATTGTTATAAGGCACCAAAAGTACAATATGTTATAGTATGGTAGAATACAATACTAAATGGTACCTTAAGAATTTTAAGGTATGCTATGATAAAAATATTTTCTCTCCTAAAAGGTACTCAAAACCTTTTTTTTTCTAACCAACAAAGGTAGAGAAGTTATTTGAATCCCAAACAACATAGCCCCATAAGAGATTCATATCAGTATATGGAGCATTTAACTCATTCCCACATTGCAGAATGGATTGGAAAAGAAGTATTAAGTTGATCCGTTTTGGTATTAATATGTATGGTATGGTATCTATTGTACAAACTAGTATGAACCCTTTTGTATGTGGTACTAGTGCAACTATGATCGTGCATTAGCATACCATGGTGCTTGTAGCAAGGCCTCAAAAGAACTCTCTTGAAAAAAACCTCACTTTGATATGGGATCTTGGACTTCTGTTACTAGAACAATCTATCCTTCATTTTGGACGACAATCTCTACATGTTTACCACCTTGTTTGTATTGTTCTCTTTTTCTACTTTGAAGACCTTGAGCTCCCTTTGGTCAAATCCTTAACTCTAATATGACTGCTCAAGTATATGTTTGATTTCCTTGCTAGATCTAGTCTATTTAAAGTGGTGGACTGAATTATTGCCAATGTCCACATGTTTGAGAACTAATGGGTCAACTGGAAAGAAGAGAGGGAGGGAGAAAGGAGGAGAAGGAAGAACAGAATTAGGGACAAAGCCTTATTTGAACATGGTTGTTCTCACATGAAAAGTTTAAAGGGCTCAATATTTGTTGTTCTATTTCTTGTTGTTTGTTTAGGTATGCTTTCTTTGTATAGTGTGGTCTGCTTATTTGTTTATTCATGAACTTGAGTTTTTGAATGGTCTATTATGTTGATGTATAGTTATGTGGGTGTGCATATGTGTAACTTGAGTGCTTAACATCATTCTAACTATCTTGTCTAGGTATTGTGGACTGATGATGAGCTGGGGATGCTGCGACAAAGCTCGAGTGCATATCGCCAAAGCTTGCTGTTCAGAGCAAGTATTCTTGAAGAGTTCTCATCTTTGCAACATGTTGGTGTTGCACAACTTTTTAACTTCGTTATGCCACTTGCAATATTCGAATTTGTTGGACATTACATCTATATATTTTAAGGTTGATGGGTCAAAACTATAAGGCCTTGTATATTGGGAGTTTCAAACATGAAGAATGGCACTTGTCAATATCTATAAATTTTAGATACAACATTGACAATGGCACTAGTCAATATATAAACTTTTAGATACATGTATTTAAATCCTCCATTTTCATGAAAACAAATAGGCAGGTGTGGGAAATCAATAGGAAGGTACTTTCAAGAGACAAAAGTTCTCTTCAAATTACACAATCAGGAATTGTGTAGGATGAGGGTCCTTAAGGGTGGGGCTTTGCCTAGAGGACCTTTACTAGAAGATTTGGCCTTCTGGGCCTTGCAACTTGCTTTGCAATAATGATGCACCAAAGGAGTGTCTAGAAGTTATCTTGCTTTTGCAAATCAAGTTGCAAGTCAAAAAAGGTCACATCTTCTGTTCATAAACATGAGGATCATATAGGTGTTGCTTCTTTTGGTCAACTTGAAGGAAGAGATGTAAATTAGCTTGGGTCTTATTACAACATTGGGCTGGCTTGACCTAATCATTAATAAGACCTATCAGCTTGGCCCTATCGAAAAGACATGTTAAATAACTTGACATATTACAAAATTGGACCAGCTTGACCCTAAGGCCAAGATAGATCTATTACAAAATTGGAGGGGATAGAAGCAATTAAAAGCTTGAGAGTCCTCCAATTCTTAAGAGAAAAATGTGATGCAAATTCATATTGATGAAAGAACTCCACTATAACCAACCTAGGTCCTTTTATTTGATACAAAATCCAAATTGTCTATGAACTAACTTAAAAAGTTTGATTCCCTTCTAAGCAACATTCAACTCTTGTTAGAATGGCTTTGGAAAATATAGATGTTTCTCTTGATAGAATGACTTTGGAAAATATAGGTGTTTTCATTACTATATGTTTAACTTCAAATAGTTGAGGTTCAAAGAGTTTCAATGAAATCCAATGATGATTTTGATGAGATTGGAGGTTGCTTTCACAATGAACATTGTTTTGCTTTTGAGAATTTACTAGGGGAGAAGTAGAGAGAGATTGTAGGGCTTTATGGGTGCTAGAGGCAAGGAGGCAAAGGAAGTGCCTCTGGGGCAGAGGTCAAATACAAGCCTCTCTTAGACCTAGTCATGTCTCTTTTCCAAAGAAGGCATCCCACTTGGTGTGGTTAGGAGTGGCAGTGAGAATATTTTCGTTTACCATGGCAAAGGATGGTTAACTTATGAGAGAAGGTTGGGACCATGCAAACTTTAGGCTGCTTCTAGAAAACAATTAGGGTAGTGGCTCTTTGCAATAAGAAATGGTACATTGACATGACTCAAGTTCTTTGGATATTGGAGGGATAGGGTGACAAGTTAGTGGGCTTATTAGAGGAGGCCCTTGTAGGGATCATAGTGACACCCAGGAGAGTGGGTTTGGAGAGATCTATTCCTCACTAGACTTTGTGATGTTTAGGCTACTTCTAGCAAACAATTAGGGTAGTGGCTCTTTGCAATAAGAAATGGTACATTGACATGACTCAAGTACTTCGCATATTGGAGGGATGGGGTGACAGGTTATTGGGCTTATTAGAGGAGGCCCTTGTAGGGATCACAGTGACACCTAGGAGAGTGGGTTTGGAGAGATCTATTCCTCACTAGACCTTGTGATGTGGCCTTATTTGGCTACACCACCAGGTTGGGGAGGTGGATATAGATGAATAGGATCAATGTAGGGCCTAGTGTAATTGGCATTAGTACACACACGGTACCTTTGTGCCTTCCTTGATGGACTTTTTGAGAAGATTGGACGACAGCCTTAGACCTAGGAAGATTTTTCTCTTCTTGGATTTAGTAGTACAGGAGCTTGGCAATTGACACATGGCTTGGTTATGGCAGGTTGCTTGTAGCCTACAAGACATGCAGAGTTAGAGAAAACTCAAAGATATTGGCTATGGGGTTGATCCAGGGCAGAATAGATTCGGAGAAGTAGCCCTTAGTATGGTCTTTCATTGGACAACTAAGATTGTAAAAGTGATTTGAGGGGTAGTAGCTTGGGTCACCGAAGGAGGCCCAACTTGTGAGCACAAGGATTTTTAGGGGGCAGATGAGAACACATGGGCAGGCTATCCAGCAATGCAATGGGAAACACGGTGGTTGTCATAAGATAAAATAGATTCTCTTGTTGTTGGGGCAGAGGTGACGTGAACGATGTTGTCGGTTAATACTATGCAGCTTGTCGATACAGGCTGTTGAGCCTGATGAGAGGTTGGATGTGGCGAAGCTGAAGTTCACGTAACTGTTGTAAGGTGGTGTTGAGTAGGCTGCGATTGGTGGGAGAGGGAAGGTATGCTGATTGATGAGCAAGACACATGTGCATGTGATTGATGAGCTGATTCTCAAGCTCTTTGAGCTAACTATCAGGACGATTTGGCACAATCTGCAGGATAGGTCTTGCTGAACTTAAGCGAGTAGATGATGGTGGCTATTGGGAACAGATTTGAAGCTCCATGAGCAAGCTGCGTAGGTAGATTTCCAAGACAGATATACCATAAATAGTAGTCCAAGCTTAAGACTCAATGACAGCTCGCCAACAAAGTGGTGGCTCTTGAGAGGTATGGCTTTGATACCACTGTTAGGTTAGGGTTCAGCGGCACATGCACACTCCTACACACTTAGAGTAGACAGGTGAAGAACAAGAGAACAGATTGCCAGAAGGCCACATCCATGTGTGAGAATGATATGAAAGTACAATCCCTTTAGGTGTGTCAAAGGGCTATACCATACCTACTTTAAGGTCTTACTTGCATTGTCTATGCAGAGATTGATGTATTGCAATTACTAAAGCTTTTGGATTGAAGTGTTTGGGTCTCAACTATCACCTTAGAAGTGATATCTGAAATGAGCTATCATCTTGGTCATAGGGTTGTAAGTTTGAAAGTGATAGTGAAGTTGTGCGGAGCTTCAAACAAAGGTTCTTTGCAAGTAATATAGGATACGGTTAGATTTCTCTCCTGCATCTTTTTTCTGTCTATAGTTTCTTTTGTCTTTCTTTTGTTGAATCATATTTTTAGGACCCTAGTGGTTTTAGGCCCGACACTTTACCCCCCTCCCGTTGACACCGGCAGACTGGCTATTAATTCTGCTCTTGTATTTTTTTGATGGACTTTGTATTTCTTTACAAGGCTTATTTTATACTTTGTATGTTACCTCAAGGAAGGTTTGTCCTAAGGTAGTTAATCTGAGTAAGGTGTTAAAGTAAGCTGACCACAAACTGCACTTTCTCTTGTATTGTGTATGACATTTTCAAGGCATCTCTTCTACACAATGCCAAATGGTAATACGTGTATTGTGATGTTATTGAGAACTTTGTCAACATATGTCCAGATAAGAAAGATGCTGCTGACTTTTCACATGGACATGTTCTATTATTGCGTCTCACAATACCCCCTTTGCAAATTGATGAAATAATGAATAGTGGTTTCAGAAGGGGAAAAAAGTGATTATGGTGAGTGCATGTTCTTTTGGATTTGTGGATTTTTGTGGTAGAATACGCCTATGTGTCTCATTGGAGAACTATGTTTCTGCAACTTTTTCTGCATTTTATAAGTTGAGATTTGGAAGAGATCCATCATGGAAGATACATTCACATTATCAAAGGCAAGGTTCTCTTCTTGGAGAAGGATGATCTTGAAGGTGTTTGCATCCACATTTTGGTTAGGCGACTTTTGCAGTCCTTATTTCCCTCATTTTCAAGGTCTTTGCTTTATCAAGTAAACAGAAATCTTCAATCCCTTCAAAAGTATTGGAAGGATAGAGATGTTGGGATTGACAACCTTCATTATTAACAAGTATGCAAGAAACTTGTCAATTTTAAGCTTGACGGACCTAGCCTTCATGAACGACTTTAAGAGCTTATTGATTTGACATGTCAGTTAAAGAAGGCTGATAAGACGTGCAAAGATGATGCCATGATGATTATGTTGTTTGTATTGTACTAAAGTTTCTTGAGTCTATTCTCGCTTCAAGAGTGCCATTAATGCTTGAGAGCTTGTATAGCTAGGATATGGGTGGGCGACATAGTTTTTGCCTATCCCCTTACCTTGCAACTCGATGCATTGTGCCTTAAATTGCCACTAGCATAACTATTCTACCTAACCCAAAGGCCAGATCCATAAATGTTACTTGTTTGCCATTCGGTCACCATAGTTGTCAGGTACGAAAGGTACAATACGGTACGGTACAATAAAATACGGTACTAAATGGTACCTTAAGATTTTATAAGGTATGGTACGATATTAGTATGAAAAAAAACATTATTATTTTGGACTAAGATAATAGAATAGATGTTTAAAGTCTAAATAGCAATGCTATGAGAGTATATAAGATGAATATTTAAGGGTAACATGCCAAATCCTCATGCTGCATGCTCAACGTGCGCACTACTATTACCTACAAGTTACAAGTACATAGATGAGAGTGCATACATCATACATGAAGGATCATACAAATAGGAGTAGGCTTGAGAGAGAGAGAGAGAGAGAGAGAGAGAGAGAGAGAGAGAGAGAGAGATTTTACGAAAAAAAAGAGAGAGAGAGAGATATGTAGGCTTGGAGGAGAGTGGCCAAAAAGGGCCAATTCTTTTATACTAAATCATACGAATACATACGGTACAGTACATAGATAGGAGTGGATATATCATACATGAAGGATCATACAAATAAGAGTAGGCTTGAGAGACAGAAGGTTGAGAGAGAGAGAGAGAGAGAGAGGAGGGGGGGGGGTGTGAGAGGCTTGGGGAAGAGAGAAAGAAGAAAGAAAGGAGAAAGAAAAAGAGACAGTTATAGCCTTGGGGAAGAGTGGCAAAAAAGTGCTAGTTTTTTCGTACTAAATCGTACGAATACGTACGGTACGGTACTGTACGGATCATACCGTACTAATCAATCTGCACTACGTACAGAGATAACCCTGTTTGCCACATAGACCTCATCTGACATACAAGTCAGGAGCCCACCAATGTGTTGGTTCACACATGGCTTCTCCTCATGATGGGGGCCTTACAACTGAAAGCACCATGGATCATTGGTAGCATTTTACTAGGGTGGCGCATTCAACATATCTAATATTATAGACACTTATCTTATTGGAATTATGATAATCTGTTAGAGGCAGATGGGAAAGTTTATGAGGCGACTCATGAGTGTATGAGAAGCTGAGATGATTTGTTGCCTCGTGAGATACAATCACCTCCTTTTATTCTAAAACTTCATACATGGTTTGACATTATGTATAGACATTAGCTCTTTAATACAACAGTTGTCCTACATATTCTTCCTAGAGAGTAGCCAGCGTGCCCTTCACTTCATAATTCAAGGTCTTTGTTTTGTAGCTTAGACTAATGATGTTTATCGCTCATGTGCAAGAATTCCTTTTCTTGGAGACAAAAATAGAAAGACAAGGCAAAAGAAAGATGGAGAGGAGGCCAAGCTATACACTACCAATTGCCATGGCACCTACCTTATCCTCAGCCATACCAGCAACAACACATGGTTGGCAGTATTCGTGGATGATCTCTACATTCACACCAATTGAGAGGAACACTCAGAGAAGCTTCGCATTGTCTTTGAAAGGTACAGATAATATGGTCTCTCATTAAATCCCTTGAAGTGCCACTTTTGAGTTAAACATGGATGTATACTAGGGCACATGGTGTCAAGGAACATAATTTTTACTAACTTTTCAAAATTCGAAGTAATGTTGAAATCCCACCTCCAACCAACTACAAGGGTGTGCAATGCTTTCTCGATCACACGGGTTACTATCGGCGGTTCATGAATTATGCATTGATTGCTCCAACTCTTATAAACTACTGATCATCTTCAAGTGGACTGAGGAATGCCAACAAGCTTATGAAAAGCTGAAATAGGCCCTAACTTTGGTCCCTATCTTGAGTGCCCCTGATTGGTCAATTACCTTGCCAAGAGGAGGAAGGGTAGGTGTGGGAAGCGTGTTAAAGGTGAAGGAGCTGTTAATAGGTGCTATCTTGCTGATGGAGAAGCCAAGGAGTGGAAAGATGGGGCTGTAACAGAGGGAGGAAGGAGTTATAGGTCTGAAAGGGTGCATGTGCAGAGTAGAGTAGTTGATAAAAGCAAGTTCCTGGCAGTGGATAATCAAGAGCAGCATATTTGACTTGTTTTCTTGGGACCAGCCAGTTCCTGCTGGCAAAGACTTTTGCCATTACACTTAAAGTTGTGGTGACACCTTAAGACTTGGTAACAAATTTTCACTTTACATTTTTGAGCTTGCATTTTGTACTTGTAACTCGAGAATTTAAAATTTAGCTCATAGGCTGTGATTTTCAAACAATAAATTCTTGGTAATGGAAGGTAATCCTCTTTACAGGTCTTTCAACAATTTCCAAACCTCTTTGGTCAGAATGTCACTTCTTCAAGTTTTCGACATGCGTATGCCGTGGGTATGTGATAATAGATTAGATTGATGATGATTTGATATGTCACTCTCTCTCATCTCTTTTTGTTGAATGAAAGCACAATTGATGTACAAGTGTCCATTGAGCAATATGCAAAGCCATCACAGCTAGGAAAATAGCCCAAATAAGACAGTTCTACTAGCAGAAAAACGAAACTTGTGGAGCTTGATCTTGAACAGTGAAAGCAGTAAGGTCACGGGAATTATGCACGAATTAGTACCATGGAACCGATTTGCTTGAACAATAATATTCAAACTTGACCAATACAACGATGAACACTTGAAACCAGATTGGAGATAAAAGCTTTCCTAGTTATGCAAGTATGCCAAAGTCAGTCCAAACTCTTGCATGCTATGTGCTGAATGGGATGCTAATAATCACAGGTGCCATTGTAGATGATGGGTCACGAGGAGTCATCTTTATGTAGACATAGGACACTGGCACCTTATGGCACCTAGCACCGCATATGGTCTGGAGTTCTAGCCCACTGGATTGGTTGTTCACTCAACCATCATATTTATGATGTACCTTGCTGACCCCTTACAGGGTATTACAAAGAACTGTACATTTTATGTTGGGGGTTTTCCCTCCCAGATTAACCCACTGGATTGGTTGCTCAGTCCACTATCATATTTATGATGTACCTAGCTGCCCCTGACAGGGTCTTCTTTGTATTGCATATTTTCCCTTGGGGGATTCTCCTTGGAGGTGTCATCACCATCTTTTCTTTGGGGGGTGGAAAACATTATGCGAAAAACAACTTTTTAACTCAGTAATCCTTTACTGGGCCAGCTGGCTTCACCAGTTTAGTGACTGATTAGAGGAAAGTGCACTCCTTGAGACTGCTATAAGGAATTTCATCTCCCACTTGTCCATGAACTGCAAGTTGATTCAACTTTCTGCTTTGCCGATTTGGCTTTCATTTGTTGCTTTTATAGGTCTCATTCTCCATGGGCTCAGCTATTCCATTTTTCCTATATCTATTAGGGGCCAGCTCTTTGTCATATTGGCGATAGTTCCTGGACTCACCTTTGCGGACGTAGCCCGTGAGCTAGTGGATAGCTCACCTTTTGCCTTCACGAAGGGGGTCATCTATATGGTTCCCTGGTATAGTGGCTTCATAATGGAGGAATTCGCGCTCCACAACAAGTTTCTTAGACACCCGGTCATCCTACTATTCCTCGGATTGGCGGTAGAGTATCGTTAGTTAATGGAGGACTTTGGACGGCTCTTTGGTACAATTCTTCAGGCCTCCTTCGCAGATGTAGTGATAGCCGCAGGAGTCCCGAAGGTACGGGTGGTTGTGAAAGATACAAAGAACATACCAAAGTTTCTGGAGATTGAGGTAGGTAGACACTCCTTCAGGTAGCAGGTTATTGTGACCGGGCAGCCAGGGTAGTGCCTACGATGCCATGACTTTGGGCATCAGGCAACAGATTGCATGCACTTCGGAGCCAAGGCGGTTGTCCGACAGGCCTGTAGGTGGATGCTAATAGCTTTACACGGGTCTAGTGACGATAGAGAGGGAGACGACAGGGGGGGCCTCAGACAGCCCCTCAAACATAGCCACGGCACAACAAAGAGCAGGAGGGCAAGCGAGGGAGCTTCGACAGAGAACCCGCAGTCTCCCCCCCAGCCCGTTCCACCCAGCAGGATCACAGACCTCCATCTCCACCACCCACGGAGGCGTCACAAGCTACCCCACCCAAGATCCCACATCCACCTCCTTCTCATGGATCCCCCCCCGCACCCCACCCCCCCCCCCCCCCCCCAACCACACACACACACACACAGCTACTAGCTCATCTGACCTAGCCATGCGTCACACTTTTCCTAGACAGGGGCAACTGCATCCACTAGAGTTCTCCCGCAATGGTCCATGGTCCTACTTAAGAGTTGCGGAGCGTGGAGAGTTTGCACTACCTCTAGAGGTGGAGATCTTCGTGATCGTAAGTCAAGGAGCAACAAGGTCCATTTACTAGCACCACCGGATGGACCAAACTATGCTTTTTTCCTTCAAACCTCTCATTTAGGAGACTGGACGATGACACAGATAGAGGAGGAGGTGAAGGGCCAGGTTGCAGACCACATCTCCCATTGGATGGGAGAAGGAGGATTAGCACTCTTTTCCCAGCAGTGGCCAGGGTGCATGATGGACATTAACTGGTGGGCTGGAGTTGAGGTCCCACATTTGAGCATTATTTTTCGAGCCCCTCTACAGTGGAGAGCACCGATGGATGTGATCGAGTGGCCCCTCACATAGGCTGTCTGCTTCTATCAATGTATAGAGTCACGCCTCTCAGCCTGGCTGATAGATATCCTGGTGGTACCGCTTGGAGCATCTATTACCGCGATGGTCCGCTCGAGAGCCACCATGGGGGAATGGAGTAAACCTTCCAGGTCTATGGCAAAGCGCATTCGCATGGCCCATAGCTCTTCTTCTTCATCAGCAGCTTCCACACTGAATAGATGCTTGCTCTGTCAATTAGAGGCTTCCCTATGAGTTTACATCTAGTATCTTGGAATGTGAATAGCCTCCACTACAGTGGGACACGTGGTTCCAAGAAGTTGATTGTTTGGCAGGAGTTGCAACCTGCCCTTGCCGGACAAATCGACATCTTACTTCTGCAGGAGCACAAGCTCACCCCCGCCCAGGCCTATCGGGTAGGGAGGCGTGGCGGGACCTAGCTTTTCATAGGAGGGAGAGGTCGCTGGACTTCTCTTGGGGATACAAGCGGCTGGGCGGAGCTCTCCTGGAACTGTTGGGACCGGTTTTATGTGGGAGAGTGGGGGTGCTCTCGAGGAGGCCAGGCAGGGTAGTTGGTTGGCACCACCTTGTTTGATCACTGCCCAGTTCTTCTCACACTCGATGCTCCAGCTTCAGCCCTTGACACGTGATCCTGTCGGATCCTTGACTCAATCTAGAGGTGGAAGGAGACAAATTGAGCAGCTCTAGACTAGGGAGTGGGACAGGAGGGACCGGATCGCAAAGGAGGTTGCAGAGGTCTTAGTCTAGTCGAGTAGGATCTGCCAGGAGGCAGCCCTATAGGCCAGGAAGTAGAGCTGGGAGGAGGAGAGAGCACTCCGACGAGACCTAGCAGCCATGCAGAGACTACTCTAGGAGGCATTAGGGGATCCCACTCCACACATAGGAGGTGCGCGCACGGGTAGCCCTCGCTGGTCTCGAGGACATGCGCTTCGAGTTTTCCTTCCGTACCTTAGCAGCCTTTTGGGCGCGGAAGGGAACATGATGTGCAGAGAGTTTTTTCAAGTGCATTAGCCTCTCACCTCAGGCGATCAGATTCGCAGCCTTTGTGATCAGTATGAGAGGATTCACTCTAGCTTTGATGAGGTGATGGAGATTGCCATTGGCTACTACAAACACCTTTTTTAGCAGGAGGCAGTTCAGCTAGAGGACAACGTTGTAGCTAGCAGGTTTGGGATTGCATTCCATCCCTCGTCACAGAGGAGATGGGACGCTTCCTCCTAAACCCCTTCACAAAGAAGGAATTAGTGGAGGCTTTCCATGCAGAGGATGGGGAGAAATACCCAGGAGAGGATGGTCTTTCTAAGGCCTTCTTCACTACTATTGGGAGGTGGTGAAGGACCCCCTATTGTGGGACTTTTAGGAGATTTTCAGCCCAGGACGGATGCTAGGGAGTCTATCGGCAGGTCTTATCAGTTTCCTCCGCAAAGGGGGAGACCGGTTGGAGCTATCCCAGTGGAGATTGATCACCTTGTTGTCAATGGTCTATAAGGCACTGACCAAGATGATCGGTAGGCGAATTCGCTCCGTGCTTCTAGACATTATTCATGACACAGAGATAGGTTTTGTCAAGGATAGGAGCATCCCAGACAATGTTTTCACCTTCTTCGAGGCGACCGAGCACAGTGGTTAGGGATTGGTTGTACTTCTTTGGGACTTCTTAGAGGGCACCATGGTGAGGCTGGGCTTCCCCCATGCATGGATCTGCGAGGTTTTTGCAGTTTACAGATTGGCCACTAGCAGGGTTCTCATAGGTGGCAGGATGGGGGAGGAGTTTCGGCTGGAGGGATCTGTCTGACAGGGCTGTCCTCTTGTCCCGTATCTATTCTTACTCTTTGCAGAGGCAATGTTCTACTTCCTTCGGTCACGTGTGAGCGGGCTATGTGGCTAGATTTAGAGTATGCAGATGATACCACCCTTTATATAGAGGATGATGAGTTGATGTTGGAGAGAGTGAGACTAGCTTTGGAGGTGTTCTGCATTACAGCTGGAGCGAAAATCAACTAGCGAAAGTCGGTTGGTTTTCTTACAGACCCGGACTCTAGCACGGAGGGGGGCGTCCACTTGGGGTTCAGATGGGTGTGCAGGAGGCAGACCATTCGATACCTAGGGTTCCAGGTGGGACTCGACATCACTCCTGCCCAACAGTTTCTTCCAGTTCTGGACTCTATCAGGCGCGGAAGCTGACCTACTCGAGTACTGTCCGCCTTTCCTTAGTGGGCCGAGCCCAGGTGGTCAACCAAGTCCTCCTAGCGATGGCTTGGTACATTGCCTCATATGGGTGCTTCTCCTCGTCTTGTGTAGTTCAGCTTCGCCGCCTAGTGCGTTATCCAGGGATCCTCGGGCCAAGGTGGCGTGGGCGACCATCATTCGGCATCGGTCTGAGGGAGGGCTTGGGATCATAGACCCAGAGTTCTAGAGCCTGGCCTTTTTGGGCAAGCTAGTAGTGCGCGGGCTCACACCAGGACGGAACACCTGGAAGGTCCTTTTGTAGGAGGGTCTTCTGTAGTGCAGATTGAGGCTTGGGCCATCCTTAAGATGGATCTTCATGATTGTTCGGATTACGCCACCTAGATCTTCCCTCCTTTGCAGCCTACTTCGTGTGTGGCAGGGCCTCTGCAAGTCCCTAATTCAGAGGCCCCCAGGATGCCAGGAGGAGATAGACCGCCAGCCGGTTGTCTGGAACCCCTAGGTGAGAGATTGGGACGTGATACAGATTGGAGAGCGCCCCCACATCCTGCGGGCTGGATGGGAGGTTGGCCATGCTCGTACTATTAGGACATGGCGGGAGGTGTACAGGATGGTGGATCATGAGGTGTTGCAACAGGCATCAGGTTGTCAGCGAGGGGCTAAGGTGAGGAGAAGGGAGATTGACTCAGCGATCCCTCAAGAGTGGCTTGACCCCTTGATCCGAGAGCCAGTGGAGCTTGGTGAGGTGTGGGCAGCTAGATTCTCATTGGCAGGTATCCCCCTATAGGTGATAGGTAGAGTGGGCGGCGCCTCCTACCGGATTTTCTTCACCGTGCAGAATGGAGGGCATTTGGTCCTTGACAAAGGGCAGCATGACGAGGAGATCGTTGTCCTTCCTTGAAGGAGGATTCGTGTGGTTGGTCTCCAGGGGAAGACCCGGCATCTGGACCCTTGTGTGCTTTGCGAGGAGTTCCGTGAGTGGCGCCTATGGATATTGGAGAGGAGGCCACTTGATGAGCTGGAGTGGGACCCTGGAGAGTGGCTATGGCCGGCCACTGCGGTCGCCAAGAAGCGAATGAGGTTCTTAGAGTACACAACCAGGATTGGTAGACATGTACTAATGCAGGAGGACATGGATTGGGCACTTTCGCGTGGTAGATACTGGGCGGAGCACAGCATCACGGATGCCTTCCATCGGACTTTTGGTGTCGCCTATGGGACAGCTGGTGGTTGAGGAGGGTGTTGTATTTTCTTTGGCTTTTGGCACATGGAGGTCTGCTGGTAGTTGGGAGTTGGGAGTTGGGAGTTGGTTGGCCTAGATGCAACAGGATGGAGGGTGTAAGCGCTGCCCACAGTAGCACTTGGAAACCCCAAAGCAGTGCCTTTGGTCTTGGGAGGTGCACAGCTCGTGTGGAGGGAAGCCTGTCGTATTCTCCGCCGTGTGGCACGCAGCCTTGGATGTATCTCGTGGGGGGACTTTTTGTTGGCAGGTAGTCAGCTAGGGCCGTCACCTATTGTATGAGGCCGGGATGTAGGACACGATTTTCATCATTGAGGTTGGGTCTTGCGTAGTGGTGGGATTTTGGAGGCTTTACCCAGCCGCCAAGTACTGGAGCCCACAGCAGACCGCTTAGAGGTATGAGAGATCGTAGGGAGTCTTACGGGATGGCACAACTGGAAGGCATGTTGTTAGGAGGTTTTTGGAGGGAATTGCCTTTTAGTACATGTGACTTTGGCAGAGCTTTGGACCTCCATCATCCACTCCCTCTGCAGCCTGTGGGACCAGGTGCAGGGCGAGTCTCGACGTCGTTAGGAGCTCCGTTTTCACTTTATGCGCACTTGGGGCGGCCAGGACCTGTTCTTCATGATGCAGGCAGGCAGCCCCAGATGGCGATACGCCCCGCCTCCATGGCTTCTTGCCCCCATCCCCCCTAGACCGCTTTGAGAGGCTTGTATACATGGTATATTTGTGATTTGCATCAGCTCCAGCTAGTCTGTTGAGCATGAGCAGTCCGTTGTAATCAGCCTTCTGAGTAATATATTTAGCCACATTTTACTTGCAAAAAAAAAAAAAAAGATGATTGATTGTGCTGAGTTGAATGTCCCACTAACTGCAGAGTCTCTTAGAAATTCCATTACTGTGTTTACTGCTTACCTGGATGTTCACTATGGTAATGTTCAACTCCATCTAAGTGAAACGAGTTGTATCTGTGGACTTGGGAAGTCATAAAATAATAAAGTTTGCTGTAAAATTAGCTTTTAATGGTCAAGTGCTCAAAAAAGAGCAGATGTTTGAATTTGCTTCTGATTTTTGAACTGTTTTGAGGCAGTGAACTCACGGGCCTGGGGTGTTGATGAAGCAAATACAGTGGGCTTGGTAACTTCTTTATGGACTTGTTCTAACTTCTTTGCATGCATTTGTTGCAAGAATGAAATCTAAAACATTTTCTTCTATCAATTGACACATATTCAATGTCTTTGTCAGGTACCATTTGTCGATTTTCTCAATCATGATGCAACATGCCAGTCATTTTTGTCCTTTGACAATGAGTACGAGCATGCAGAGGTATGCTGTGCTTATTGATACATTTGCTGACAGCCTGACAGTTGGCCCTTCATCTTGTCATCCCTTGTTTTTATGAACAGAAAGATGTGGGCTAGGTAAACCAGCTTTTTGAGCAATGCAGACTCATCAAGACAAACCATTTTAATGTCATGCTGGTGTTCATCCTCTAGCAGAGTTCCCGAATACTGTTTCATCTGTAAGCAGAAACTTTATTGACAATCCACAGTTAAACTAGCTTTCTGACCAATGCAGACTCATCAAGACAAACCAATTTGATGTCATGCTGGTGTTCATCCTCTGGGTGGCGGAGTATGCGAGTACTGTTTCCTGTATGAGCAGAAACTTTATTGACAGTCCATGGTTACATGAACAATGGATTTTTGCAGCTATCCCCCTGTGCTTGTGCATCTAGTTTGGCCCCTAATACATCATTCATGATGCGATATCCACTATATAGCAGCATTGCAAGTATTTATGAGATCAGCTGTGCACACAAGAAAAAGTGTCACCTGATCAGGATCTCAACATTGTCTTGTAAACTACCTGAGTAGTCTTTCATGTATGAGCAGAAACTTTATTAACAGTCAATAGTTACATGAACAGCAAATTATTTTACACGAAATACCTTGCATCTTCCCTCCCCTGCTTGTGCATCTAGTTTGGCCCTTAATACATCAGGTCTTTCTGCTCTGTAACTGTAGTCCAGATAACACAACATGCAAGCATGAATTATCTGGATCTGAACACATCTGGAACGTCTGAAATGTGTCTCTTTCATACACTGTAATGGATTAAATATGTGGCAACCTTATATGAATTGGGGAAAAACAGGTTTCTGTAATTTATGTTCAAGCTGATGTGCAGGCAGAGCTTTCTCCTATTTAATGTTCAGGTTAATGATAAGGCAGAGCTCTTTCCGAATTAGTTGCCTAAGAAAAATCAATGAGAAAACGGAATGTCCATGTCTAGATGTCCAATTGAATGGTGAAGAGTTCTTTTTCCTTGCCAAGATTACCAACGAATTTGGGCATTCTACAAAAAAATTCCCAAATTGAATTTGAGGGCATGTTCCAGTTGAATTACCCAGGAATTTTTTTCTTCCTGAGACTGAAATCGAATCAATTCCATGAAAGGTTTCTAATTTGAATGCTGCTCAAGAAAAATACAAAATTAGGTCTCAAATGCTTATGTTGGGAATTCAGCAACAATGTTACTATTGATCAAAAGTCTCACAATTTGACAGCAGTATTGGGAGGTTTCAAATTTTCACCTAGGGCAAATTCCTGATTTCATTCAGCTAAGGAAAAACTAGGTGTGTTGGACATTTTCATAATCAAGAAAAATTTGAGAGTTTAGAGAAAAGTCCACATTTTTTGATTTGTGGAGGAACCTATTTCTGTCTTTCCTGAAACACACATCATTTTGCATGATACTGCGTCTTCATCAAACAAAAGTTTTAAAGGCTCCTTTGGCAGCATTGTGGAGTGTGCTGGTCCAATTATCACTTAGCTACACTGGAGATGTTATAAAAATCTCTGTCAGAATTTTAATGTCTAATTTTGGTTTTCTGAACTGGCTATGCAGGTTATAGCAGATAGAGACTATGCTCCTGGTGAACAAGTAAAGCAAATTTCCGACCACCGTTTACTGTCAGTTACCATGATTCATTAATGTTTGTCATGATACAAGAGAATGTTTAAAAAATTGTGTTAGGTCCTTATTTTCTTGTTTTGTCTTTTCATGAAGCCTGATTTATCGCTGTCAACATGGAATTATGGGATTGTGTGATGCCTGAAAACTGGTTTCTACTTTGTACTGCAGAGTTGAAAAAGAGAACTGTAATATATCTGTGTGTGACGGTTTTGGGGTTACTCTAAAATGAAATGCTGTATGGTTATAACGTATCTTATAATGCGCCAAGGTGTTAGTCAGAGACTTCCATAATGAAAATAAGGCCCGACAAACTTGCAAATAACTGAGATTTACAATGAGGAGAGCAGTTGAGGATAGATTAACCCAAGGTTATACACATTAGGAGCCATGGAGAACCAGTTTGCACATGTTCAGTTCCAAGATCCTCGGATGATGCTCTGGCTGTTTGACTCACTGGTTACACCAGCACTCTTATATGGAGCTCCTATCTGGGGATCAAGTCTCATAAGAGGAGATCTCCAGCAGAGCAGTTACTGCCAGATGGAGGGGATGTCTATGATGGATGGAAGCAGATGGCGAGGCCCCCAGTAATGATGATCTCTCAGATGATCAGGAGTAAGCCCTCAGTGCCACATGAGATAGTCAGAGTAGATATGGGAGCACCACTTATTGTGGGTGAGGCCCTTTTCCAGACAGTGATTCTTTTGCAGAGGTTTTTGAGCCTCCCGAGACAAAGATATTTTAGACTTGCTCTAGAGTCATCCAGGCAGCTAGCATTGCAGGGTGACATTGAGTTCTGGTATGCTTAGACAGCCACATGGTTGCAGCTACATGGGTTATGTATGGATCACCTTTCACTTCTATACTATAGCTTGGATTCCCCTTTCTTAGAGCTCAATGGAGGGGAGCTCAACAGGATCACTAGGATGCACATTTTTCTACCATGTATAGCTAGAACATGGTTGGCGCCTTTCCACTATCTAGGGATGAAGATGGCTTTCTACTAAAGACATCTCCTGAATATATCCCTAATGGTTTTGTGATCCGGCCAAGAGACATGGACACACACCTGTGTAAAGAAAAATACCCTAACACAGAAACATAAACAGAAACCGTACGACAAAGCACAGACTGATAAAAAGAACACAGTTAGGGTTAGGGTTAGAGTAACTCAGAGACAATGAACACAGTCAATAAATGAAATGATATGACTACTAATAATACGATGCTCATGCAGCAAACACACTATGCAATGAATGAATACTGAACCTCGAACTCGTGTATCTCTAGGATCAAGGCAGGGGTAATGAGCTGGAGAGTGTGTCGTGCTTCGAACGGATCCCGAATCGCAGCAAGGCAGCCTCTGGATGTCGAATACCAGCAAACACAGCGTGAGAAGCTGGATTTGATGCAGACAGCAGTGAGGAGAGAGAAAAACTAAAAACGGAGCTTGCAGGAGAGAGAAACACTAAAAACGCAGGCAGGACAGCTTGCAGGAGAGAGAAAGACTGCAGCGACTGCAGACAGAAGAGAGAAAACTGTCAGGACGGCAGCTGGAGCCTGTAAACGCAGCAATTTGCTGGCGTGGCAGGCTGCACGACAGCAATGTAGATGAACAGCAGTCAGTCGCCAGGCAGAAACAGCAGCAATCAGTGTGTGGAGGGCTGGAAATAGGCGCTAGACTGTAGGGAATAGTGATGGACAGCAAGGGCTGAGATGTCCTCCGTGACCGGGGTGTGGGCAGCAAGCTGGTAACACCTGAAACCTTCAAAAACGAGATTATGAAAGAGTGGAGGGCTGGCTGCCAATTTATAGAAAATTAGGGTTCTAGATCCTCTCCCACTTAACTTTCTCGATTCGCTCCCTGTTTTAGGGTTTTTGCTAAAATATGCCTAAAATAAGCATGTCTTGGGGCTGTTTAAGTGTCTAAGTGCATTTCTTAGCACAACACCCCCTCTCAGGTCCAAAATAGGGTGAGAAAAGTAGGCCAGCCTAAATTTTGATTTATCCCAAGGCGTCCCACCCCAAAGCAGCCAGGGCATTGGACAAAAGGTGCACGTCGGCTGCCCAGTGGCCTACCAAGACTACGGAGGTGATAGATATCTTTCCAAGGGAGCCCAAGTGATTACCCCAGAGAGGTTAGGGCATCGGACCAAGGGTGCTCGTTGGCTGCCCAAGGGCCTACCAAGGCCTACAAAGGCGGATGGAATCAATAATGGACTTGTTTGTTTTGTTTTGTTTTATTTTTTTATTTTTTATTTTTTGAAAAGTGTTTTGAAAATACATAAGTAATATAGGGGTAGCAGTCGATTAAGTGACAGATAGGAAAAGATAAAGAGAGTTTTAACACCAAGTTATTTACAAAACTAGCAAGCTAATCCCTCATATTGACGAGGATAAGTGCCTAAGAATAATAAAAGTGAGTGTATGTGCCAATCATGCATTGAATATGTGAGAGGTAAAAAAAAACAGTGGGCTTAGCAAGACAAGCAAAGCAAGCAAGCAAGCAAGCAAGGGTAGGGAAACTGCCTTTAGGAGAATTGCCATGTGCTATGCTACGAATATGGTGGATCCTAGAGTTGACCACTCCAAAAGACCGAAAAGGGATAAATGCGCACAGATGCATGTTGACATGAAGAGAATGCCAATGCATAGGGTAATGCAAAGGGAGATGCAAGATGTCATGCTCATGCAATATGATATGCAACGGTGCCACTGGGACAGTGCCCTCGCAGGGGAAGTGTTCACTTGTCAAAGTGCCCTTTTACAATTAAGTCATCCTGATAGTGCGGATGAAGTTACAAATGCCCATAATATAATACAAAAGAATAAGTGAATGTAATGTCTAAAAAACTGTAAGTATCATTACTATCACGATTAAGAGTAGGAGCCGCCCCCTCTCAAACTGGAAGGAAAAGCAAGAGGGAAGCACCCTCTCTTCGTCAAGCTGAAGAAGTAGGGGAGGGTGTACCCAAGCCGATCCTAGGTAGCATGTACCGAAGAACCGGCCGGTTGACCGCTTTGGTCAAGATATCTGCAAAATTATCTGATGAAGGCACAAACTCTAGGCGAATAATGCCTAGCTCAACTTGCTCTTTGGAAAAGTGGTAGTGGACTCCCATATGCTGTGTCCGTGGTGTGATGATCGGATTGCCCGCAAGGGCAATGGCACTCTGGTTGTTGCAGTAGACAACTGTGGGAGAGTCACATGGAAAATGAAGCACCGCCAGTAAACTCCTCAGATAGATGCCCTCGGTGGTGCCATCGAAGAGAGCCCGATACTTAGCCTCGGTTGAGGAAGCTGCCACCGTCTCTTGCTTATGACTGGATCAAGAAATGGGAGCTGTGCCCAAGGTAAAAAGGTAGCCGCCATGGGAACGTCGGGTGTCAGATCTGCCCAATTAGAATCAGTGTACCTCTGCGAACATAAACCAGAACCATATGTCAAGCCATAAGAAAAAGTACACCGCAAATAATGCAACACACGAAGACATGCAATCCAATGTGACATCCTAGTTGCTGTGAAATACTGACTGAGTATGCTAAAACTGAGTAAGCTAAATTTGGCCTAGTGTGAATTAAACAAAGAAGTTTTTCTACAACAGAACGATAGGTGTGTGCATCAAAGGGCTGTCCTAGGGTATCCCTCTCGTCAAAAACAACATTTCGCCCAACAATCACCTTGTTTGTGCGAGGATTGAACAAACGATAGGCTTTTGCTTCAGAGGAATATCCCACAAAAATAAGGAGATTAGCTCGGGGAGTAAGCTTACCTATCTTGTTATCAGGTGTGTGTATGTGCGCACGACACCTGAAGGCTTTGAAATGGAAAACAACAGGCTGAGAGCCAGAAAATGCCTCATATGGGGTCTTCTGAGGAAGAGCCGTAGTCGGGCACCGGTTGAGGATGTACACCGAAGTGTTAACAGCCTCGACCCAAAGGCGCTCAAGAAGCTCTGCTGCGAACAGCATAGAGCGTGCCATTTCCATGACTGTGCGGTTCCTATGCTCTACGGCTCCATTCTGAGTGGGGGAGTTGGTAGAGGTGAGCTGGCGAGAAATGCCATGCTTCTGTAGAAACTCGGAAAACTCGTGGGAGATAAACTCACCACCGCTATCACTTCTCATGCACCCAACACGACGACCAGTCTGGTTATGAACCAGCAGTACCCAAGCAGAAAAATATGTGAAAGCATCTGACTTATGCTTGAGGAAGTACACCCACATGTATCAAGAATGATCATCCATTATCAAAAAGAAGTATAACGCGCCGTTCAAAGCAGCAGTGGATGTCGGCCCACAAAGATCAAAATGAATCAATCTAAGAGGCTCCTCAACTCTATGTGTAGACTGCTGAGGAAATGGGGTATGCTGCTGCTTCTCGAGGTGACAGGCTTTACAGACATCTCGAGCTAGCTTTATGCATGGAAGACCCTCAACTAGCTCATGTGGTGACAACTCATAAAGTGAGTCATAACCAAGATGCCCTAAGCGAAAATACCAAAGACGCTCATTTTGCGTAGGCTCCCGAGATGTGGCTAAGGCGTGGAAGCTATGGAACACGGAGCCTTCGGCGGTCGGCTCGGTGAGAAAGTGTGTCATGTGGTATAGGCCATTAGGCTGTGCCTCACCGCGAGCAATCACTAAACCAGTCAGAGAGTCAAGGACCTCGATTGTGGTCGCTGTAAAGAAAACTGCTCGCCCCAACCGGTAAAGCTGCTGAACAGATAACAAGTTCACCCCAAGCTGAGGGACATGATATACATCGTCCAGCGAAGCCAGATCCGAACCCTTGTCAGTGGCAAAACTAATGCAAGCTTGAGCTTGAATCTTGACCGAGGAGTTGTTTCCTACACGGACCTGCCCGGCTGCAGAGGCTCGGGTACGGAAAATGTCCTCTATAGGAGTCATGTGATGTGTAGCTTCACTGTCCACAGTCCAAACTGGAGCTGAAGTGCTCGGCTGTGACGAGTGGGCCTTTGCAGTAACCTGTCGAGAAGAAACCACAGATGTGGACGAGACTCGCATCTGATGTCTCTATGGAGACGATATGCGCCTCTGCAGATCAGTCAGAGAAGCCCTCTGGAGTTGAGAACGTTGTCGACTGAGATGATTGTGCGGTGGCAGTGCGAGTCTGACCTTTAAACTGCCCCTTGCCTTCACCCTGCCTCCCTTGCTGGGGGTTGCCCGACTGAGAGGCAGGGGTCTGAGACTTAGGTTTTGGTGTTGTGCCTCGTGCCTTTGATCGACACTCGTCGTCAAAATGGCTAGCCTTTTGACAATGTTGATAATACCTATTCTTTTTAGGTACATTCTGCCACCTAGGTTTGAGTTGTGACTGGGAGTTTCCTTGAGAATCCTTAGATAGATTTAGCTTTTGAGTTTGATTTTGATTTTGAGTGGAGGTTTGGTTTGGTTTGCCCTTCCCTTGTTGCTCTTTCTGAGAATGAGCAAGAAGAGCCCCCTCTGAAGAGGAATTCATATGAAACTGATCGAACAACCGTGCGTAATGCAGCAGCTGACACTCAAATTCATAGAATGTAGGCATGGTAGGCTTTGAAACTATTCCTTCCACAAAATTGAAGTATTTCTTGGGAAGTTTAGTTAGGAACAATGTGACCTGATCGTCAGATGACTTGGGAGTCCCCGTAGTGGAGAATTCAGCGAGGAGACCTCGATACTCAGCCAACTTGACTTTCAAGTCATCCCGGTCAGTGATTTTGAAAAGCTGAAGCTCATGGTCAAGATTAATACAACGGGTCCTATCTCGAGCCGCATAGCGGTCAGTCAAGTGTGCCCATCTCTCTGACGCTAAGTCAAAATGCTGAAGCTGAGAATGAAACTCTGGCAATAAGCCCTGTATCAGATTGACAATAGCGGAGGCATTCCTAGCCTTCCATGAGCGGACGACCTTGTATGGAACAAATGCGGGATCGGGTTGGGGTTCCAACCCCTGCACTAGATCCCATAGGTACTGTGAATCAAGGACATGGCTCATCAAATTTGACCAAGTAGTAAAGTTTGACCCGTTAAATCTAGTCTTGTCATTAAATGCATTCTTAGCAGAAGATGAGCTAGAACCATGAGGTGTCGGGTGGGTGGAGTAAGATGATGGTGTGAAAGATGGTGGAGGTGAGAGTGTCTGATAAGAGTAAGAAGAAGGGGGAAGAGGTGGATAGGCACAAGCAGACTGTAAGTGTCCAATGAGTGCCGATTGATGCGGAGGCATTGGAACATGAATGTTTCCATAAGGTGTCGGTGTAGGTGGAGGCAGTGGGACATAGTTGTCAGAGTGCAGCAGTGCGGAAGCGTAGGACTGAGAGAGAGAGAACACAGAGAGAAAAGGGAGAGAAAGAGACAGTGTACAATGAAGATCTGCTGTATAAAGAATGCTGAATACAAAGATATACACGGGCGCAGTGCGCTGGACTGCGTGTCTCCACCTCGACGATGCGACCTGCTGTCCACCTCGAAGTCTGCTGCAGTCTGCACTGTCTGCTGTCTGAAATCTGTGAACAGAGACAGAAATCTGCACGGCACCGGTCTGTAGTCTGCGACAGAGAATAGTGGCCAGACTGCTGAAAACGTCAGCAATAAATAGGCGAAAAATCACCTAGAACGAGGCTCAAAAATGGGGCGCAGCCTGATAAAAATAGCTGCAGGCAGTCGGACTGCCACGTGGCAGTCCGACTGCACAGTCCGACTGTGCAGCTGGTCCGACTGCTGGACCAGCTGTGCTGCTGCCTAAAAAACAGGCTATGAACTCTAACACCCCCTCTTAGAGCCTGGACAGGGCAGAAGCCTGAGGGATCTGGAATGTTGCCGAAGTAGAGCCTGAGGAAGCGCCTTCGTAAACAAATCCGCAAGATTATCCTCCGTCTTGCAATACTCCACAGTGATGGTCTCATCCAGAAGCTTTTCTCGAATGAAGTGATACTGAATCTCAATGTGCTTCGTCCGGGCATGTAAAACAGGGTTCCTTGCCAAGGCAATGCAACTCTCATTGTCACATCGCAGCAATGTAGGACGAGTCTGGGGGCACCCAAGCTCCTCCAACAATCTCCGAAGCCACACAACCTCGCATGTGGTGGAAGATGCGGCGCGATACTCCGTCTCAGTAGACGAAAGGGTTACCGTGGGCTGCTTCTTGCTACTCCATGAAATAACACCTGCACCCAAAGTAAAGCAGTAACCTGTTGTAGACCGCCTGTGGTCCACGTCACCGGCCCAATCCGAGTCGCTCCAACCTGCAAGTACAAGATCTGACCCATCTGTCCCTGCGGGGTAATGAATCCCCAAATCAGACGTCCCCCTCAGATACCGAAGTATCCTCTGAGCAGCCTGCCAATGCACCGTCTTAGGTTCACTCATGAACCTTGCCAAGAGCCCAACAGCAAAACATAGATCAACCCTCGTGTTGAGAAGCCAAATCAAGGACACTATCAACTGTCGATAGCGGGAAGCATCCGCCAAAGGAGAAGCTGAGTGGGAAGTGGCCTTCCAGTTCGGATCCATAGGAGTAGAGAGGGCCCGACAATCTTCCATCTCAAAAGTCACCAAGAGCTCCTGTACATATCTCTGTTGGGAGAGAAAGAGCCCCCTCTGAGACTGATAAATCTCATGGCCTAAAAAGAAATGGAGTAGCCCTAAATCCGTCATCTCGAACGTCCGATGTAAAGCTGACTTTGTCTCCTGGACCTGCTGTGCATCATCACCTGTGACAATCAAATCATCAACATATAATACAAACAGCACACAACCTTCCCCGGAAGTGTGAACATACAGCTGCGGATCGGCCTTGGACCGCCGATATCCCAGCTGAGTTTGGAGGAACGAATCAATCTTCTCGTTCCAAGCTCGCGGGGCCTGCTTGAGACCATACAGGGCCTTCTTCAACCTGTAGACTTTCCCATCCGAAGAACCAAAGCCAGGAGGCTGCTCAACGTAGATCTCCTCCTTCAAATCACCATTCAGGAAGGCCGACTTCACATCTAGCTGATAAATAGGCCATCTCCTATGGCCAGCCAAAGCAAGAACAGCTCTAATGGTTGCCATACGAGCTGTAGGGGCAAAGGTGTCATGACAGTCAATCCCTGGGCGCTGGGCAAAACCCTTAGCAACAAGGCGAGCCTTGTGCTTATCCAAAGTACCATCACTGAGATATTTGGTCTTGAAGACCCACTTGACTCCAATCACCTTCTTCTTCGGGGGGCGCGGCACGAGTGACCAAGTGCCATTCCTCTCAATAGCCTCCAACTCAGCTTCCATAGCTTTCTTCCATGGGGCGGACTGTAAAGCCTCCTTCACGGAGGTGGGCTCTCGATCCTGCATAACTCGGGACATCAAACAATAATTGGAGCAAACAAGCTCCGAAGAATGCGCCTGGTGCCTCCGTGACCGCCGCGGACCATCCTGCGGTCCCCACTCCTCAGGAACCCCCTCGATCCCTGAATCACGGAGTGTGTCACGGGCCCAGCGAGGAGGAGGCCGAACCTCCCCTCGTCGTTCTCCATCAGTAGAAGACTCTGGAATGTCCACCGGTGGTAACTCCTCAGAAGGATCCGGTGGAACAGTAGACTCTGTGTCAGAAACAGAATCATAATCAAACGGCACAGGCTCCAGCGGAACTGTAGAAGGAGCCAAACTCTCCCCTGGATCTCCAAGAACGGGATGCTCCTTACCCGTTGAAGAAGCCGGAACCTCCACAAACCGCACATCACGGCTAGTATATACATCCCGCTTGACGGGATCATACAGTCGGTAGCCTTGGGACTGGGAGCTGTAGCCAACAAATACCTGTTTTCGGGAAGCCGCTTTAAATTTGTCACGGTGAGCCTTGGGAATGTGAACATAGGCATCACACCCAAAGACCCGAAAGTAAGAAACATCTGGCTTCGTCCCAAAATAAGCCTCAAATGGAGTCATCCCTTCCACGGCCGAAGTAGGAGATCGATTAAGGATGTGGACTGCAGTAGCCACAGCCTCGGCCCACAGAACCTGAGGGGTCTGTCGGTGCTCCATCATGGTGCGCGCCATCTCGATCACACTGCGGTTCTTCCGTTCTAGAATACAATTTTCTTGAGGAGTATTGGTATTGGCAAACTCCTGGTGAATTCCTCTATCTGCACAAAACCGAGCAAATTCATTAGACACAAATTCACCTCCCTTGTCGGATCGCAAGGTCTTCAACTTCCGGCCTGATCGGTTCTCCTCAAAGAGAAGCCAATCCTTGAAGTGCGAGAAAGCTTCTGACTTTAGTGCCAAAAAATAGGCCCATGTCATCCTGCTGTAGTCATCCACGATCAGCATGAAGTACGAGCTCCCACGCAGGGACTCATTCCTCATAGGGCCACATAGATCCGTAGATACTAGCTCCATCGGTGAAGTAGACCGCCGCGAAGCTGTGTGGGGAATGGCATCCCGATGCTGCTTCCCCCGTATGCAGGAGACACATGGCTGCTGGCTCACCACTATATCCGGCAACCCTCGAACAAGCTGTCCACGTGACGCCTTCCGAAGATAGTCATAGTTCAGGTGACCAAACCGAGCATGCCATAACTCGGGACTGTGACTGTGAGGTAAGAAGAGGAGAAGAGAGGGCAGTGGAAGACTTCAGTTTGTAAATGCCGTTCTCCTCATATCCAGATGATAGAACCTTCCTCGATTCACGATCAAGGACTCGCATAGTAGAACTGTCAAATTCCACTAAAAGACCAAGGAAGCAAATCTTATGAACTGAAAGGAGATGGTACCCCAATCCTGGTACATGCAAAACCTCTGAGGTATGGGTGCCACCTCGTCCATCCGGAATAAGCTGCATCTTACCCCGACCTGCAATAGAAACTGAAGAGCTGTCTCCAATAAGAACCTGCCCACGCGAAGGTCGCAGCTGGGCAACACCATCTGATGAAGGAGTCATGTGCCGTGAGCCACCACTATCAATAATCCACTCTCGAGATTGGGGAGCCGCCATTGCAGGATCAGAAGCATTCGGTGAAGCGTCCTCAATGATAACTAAATGTAGAAATGCAGTTGATGAGGGTGCAGCCACCGCTCCAGAATCCTTGGTTTCCTTCTTCTTGGTGTTCTTCGAGTCTTTGTCAGGGAAATCCTTCTTCCAATGGCCAGTCTTTCCACAAATATGGCATGTGGAGTCTTTGTCCTTGTCCTTCTCCTTGTCCTTCTTGGACTTGTTGTCCCCCTTCTTCTTCTTTTGGTCCTTCCCCTTCTTCTGAGAGGCTTGACCTGTCAACGCCTCCGTCTTGGAAGCATTCTGTCCCTTTAACTGTTCCTCTTGGTCCAAGACCATAGGAACCAACTCTTCCCACCGAAGAGTAGACTCTCGCCCCAAAGCAATAAGGGCAGAGTAAAATGTACCGAATCGTGGCGGCAACTGGGACAAGAGTGTAATCGCCATGTCTTCGGAGGAAATTGGCTTCCCCGCATTCTGAACCTGCATCTGTAGCTGCCTTAGCTTGTTAATGTGTTCCCTTAGCGAAGAAGACTTATTGACGGACAAGGTCCGCATCTGTACCTCCAAAGAAACCCTCTTCATCAGGGTCATCCGATTGTACATTTGATCAAGCTCCAGCCCTATCTCACGAGCCACCGTCAAGTGCTCGATGTGAGCGATCACGGCTGTAGTGCATGATAGAAAGAGAAAAGATCGAATCCTGGCATTGAGTTTGTCCCAATGAGACTGGGCCCTGGCCAACTCCGCACGAGCATCGGAAGAGAGTTTGGACTCATCTCTTACCGAAGGCCGGTCAATATCTTCCTGTACCAACTCCGCCAAATCATAGGACTCCAGAATGGCCAACATCATAACGCGCCAAATGCGGTAGTTGTCGCCGTCGAGCTTCTGATCTGTAGGAAGAGCCGGTAGGACAGGCACCTTCCGGTCCATAATCGCCTGGAACTCCAAGTCCATCTCTGTAGACATCTTCACCTGCAATGCCTTCTCAAACGCAAAAGCAGCCCCCTCTGACTGGGTAAACTCAGCCTGCTAAGGCTCTTCCGCGTCCCGAAGCTTCTTCACCCGCCGGAGGCGATGAAAAAGCAAAACCTGCACTTTTAGGTTGAAAACTCAAACTTTCTCCGCGTAAAACAGCAGTAAACAGCAGCAAATCCACCACCTGTACTCCTTTCCTGTGCGCCCACACTCGTTTCAGCCTTGTTTCAAGGCGCAGCCCTCCTGTCTGCCCTTAAACGCAAAAAACACAAATTTGTGTCGCGATGGAAACTCCTCTTCAGGTTGATTCCGCGCTCAGTCAGCCCTCAAACACTGCTCTGATACCATGTCAGAGTGCAGCGGTGCGGAAGCGTAGGACTGAGAGAGAGAGAACGCAGAGAGAAAAGGGAGAGAAAGAGACAGTGTACAATGAAGATCTGCTGTATAAAGAATGCTGAATACAAAGATATACACGGGCGCAGTGCGCTGGACTGCGTGTCTCCACCTCGACGATGCGACCTGCTGTCCACCTCGAAGTCTGCTGCAGTCTGCACTGTCTGCTGTCTGAAATCTGTGAACAGAGACAGAAATCTGCACGGCACCGGTCTGTAATCTGCGACAGAGAATAGTGGCCAGACTGCTGAAAACGTCAGCAATAAATAGGCGAAAAATCACCTAGAACGGGGCTCAAAAATGGGGCGCAGCCTGATAAAAATAGCTGCAGGCAGTCGGACTGCCACATGGCAGTCCGACTGCACAGTCCGACTGTGCAGCTGGTCCGACTGCTGGACCAGCTGTGCTGCTGCCTAAAAAACAGGCTATGAACTCTAACAATAGTAGCCTTTTCCAAAGTAAGTCTGGGACACAACATTATGACCAGAAGGTAGGCAATGCCATGGAGGCAAACTGTGGAGGCAACTGATCCACACTCGGGAGAGACTTAGTGGGATACCCAGGCTACAATGATCCGGAAAGTGTGTATGAGGTAGGTGAAACACCACCCGGCTGAGGGAAGGAAGAGGTCCTAAAGGATGTGCCTATGTTTCCATAATCCCCCGGAGTGATGTGCGGTGCGACATGAGGTGTCTGAAATGGAAATGTAAATGGTGTAAATGGAAGCGGTGAAGCAGCGGAAGAATGTGGTGGGATGGGTGGGTTTTGAAAGTGAGGTGTATGAGGGGCAGATTCTTTTTGTTCATTTTTATCATTTAAAGATTGAAAATGAAACTGTGAAGATGATGATGCACCATGTAATGAAGTGAAAGGAACACCAAATTCATTCTGATTATGTGAAGTAGACGGAAAAGAAAGAAGGGCAGAAGAAGAGTTACTTGGCTTTTTCTTATAATCCCCGCGACGTGTGTTAACATACAAGAATCGGTCCTCTAGAGGACCTTTTCCGTAGTCAACAGACTGGACTCTTTCTTCCACACGATCTCTACCAGCATATTGCAAAATAGAAGAGGTGAAAGAAAAAGGCACAAAAGATGAATCAAAAGTACCTTACACCAGAGAGGATGGAAGAGTCTGAAAAAATGGAACATACTCCGGATCTTGCTCTCCAAGAGAGCGGCCCATCCCTGATGGAGGTCTCGACGACCCTGCAACATCATCACACTTAGGCGCAACATCTGAAGAGTGAAATCCATGCGTACCTTCATTTAGAAGCTTTTCTTGAAGGGCAATCCTTCGGTCGAGCTCCTCAATCTTCTTTTGTCAATAGGCTATGATTAGTTTATATTTCTCAGAGGTCAGCTTGCCTATCTTTTCTTCCATGTACTCAGATGTTTCTCCCACCATGTCGGAACTTTGTGGAGCAAGCTGATCGACCCACTCTCGCTCAATTCTCGGCATAGGCTGATCTGGAGACTGAATCGGTGTTGATGTGTTCGAAGTCATTTGAACCTACTGTTGTTCTTGCTTCTTGCAAAGAGCTTTCAAATCAAAGGCCTAGGTTTCTCAGAGAGTACTAGGCTCTAATACCATGTAAAGAAAAAAATACCCTAACACAGAAACATAAACAAAAACTGTACGACAAAGCACAAACTGATAAAAAGAACACAGTTAGGGTTAGGGTTAGAGTAACTCAGAGACAATGAACACAGTGAATAAAGGAAATGATATGACTACTAATAATACGATGCTCGTGCAGCAAACACACTATGCAGTGAATGAATACTGAACCTCGAACTCCTGTATCTCTAGGATCAGGGCAGAGGTAGTGAGCCGGAGAGTGTGTCATACTCCGAATGGATCCCGAATCGCAGTAAGGCAGCCTCCGGATGTCGAACACCAGCAAATGTAACAGTGAGAAGCTGGATTTGATGCAGACAACAGCAGTGAGGAGAGAGAAAGACTAAAAACGGAGCCTGCAGGAGAGAGAAAGACTAAAAATGGAGCCTGCAAGAGAGAGACTAAAAATGGAGCCTGTAGGAGAGAGAAAGACTGAAAACGTAGGCAAGATAGCCTGTAGGAGAGAGAAATACTGTAGCGACTGCAGACAGGAGAGAAAACTGTCAGGGCGGCAGCTGGAGCCCGCAAACGCAGCAGTTTGCTGGTGTGGCAGGCTGTACGACAGCAGTGCAGATGAACAGTAGACAGTTGCCAAGCAGAAACAGCAGCAATCAGTGTGTGGAGGGCTGGAAATAGGTGCTAGACTGTAGGGAACAGTGATGGACAGCAAGGGCTGAGATGTCCTCCGTGACCGGGGTGTGGGCAGCAAGCTGGTAACACCTGAAACCTGCAAAAACGAGATTATGAAAGAGTGGAGGGCTGGCTGCCAATTTATAGAAAATTAGGGTTCTAGATCCTCTCCCACTTAACTTTCTCGATTTGCTCTTTTTAGGGTTTTGGCTAAAATAAGCCTAAAATAAGCATGTTTTGGGGCTGTTTAAGTGGCTAAGTGTATTTCTTAGCACAACCACCTGTCCCATGGAACATTGTGTACCATTGGTTAGCTTTGCATATCCTCGCATTAGTTATGGATAAAGACCAGTTGCTATGGAGCAAATTCCCTTCCCCTAGAGGACTGGATCTGTCAGCTTTACCAGCTTGAGCCAAAGATTGAGGAGCACTACAGATGCAGATGTGCAATATACTATGAGATCAAAGGGTGCTTCCATTGTCAGTTCCGAGACAGATTGCGACACTATCCAAGGTGATGGCCTTCCCAGATCAGCATTTTCAAACTCTTCCTTTTGAAGCTACGTCAACATAGAGATCGCCTCTTATAGTCTCAACGGAGGTATCTAGGGGGTCATAGCAACGCACTGTTGTTGACTTTTTCAAAGCTACAACTACACTTGATACCTGAGGGCATGTCCTAAACCAATTGGTGGTTCCACCACATGGAGCCACCTTAGATAGGGCCACCGAGAGATGTGGAGTATGCTGTCCATAACCCACCAATCCATGTTCCCACTTGAGACACCACTGGACAAAACATACAGTATTGGTACGTCACTAATCAGCTTTACCTCGACGCTTCAATCTATCCATGGTGGATAGTCCCATGAAGGATATCTTGAGATGATACCTATCCTCGTACTATATACACATTGTATTCTATCCCTAGGACTTTTCAGTATTTTGAGTTATTTGTTGTTTTCTAACTAGATGCTTTTAGATGATGGTTTCATTATTCTTGGGAAACATGGTAGTTCCTTTAACTTTAGATGTAGCTACTTTTGTTTCATAGGCCGATTTGGCCTTTTCTAAACATTAATGCAACTTTCTTTCTTTCTTTCTCTCTTATATGCACAAACAATATGCTTTTCTTTTTGTATCTCTCTCTCAACATGATTACATGTAATGCGGTTCCCCATGCCTTGCCAAATGACCTCCCTTTGGGCTGTGCACATTGTAGGAGATTCAAAGGTGGAGACTACATGGTCTCAAGGGAGCCATGGCTATTATCAAGGCCATGACAAAGGGAGATACAAGTATTAGGACACTTCTCACATAAACTTTCAAGCGTGCCATTACTTGTCACACCTCATGATATGTGATTGGACATTTGTCTTGTGCTACTTCACTTTTTCTTTTTGCACAAACTCTTTTCTTTCTACAATAAAAAGAGCTCATTTCCTATCATTCTACCCTGGTTGTAATGTCATGTACAACAGTTGAAGATAGCCTAAAGTTAGCCCCAACCATATCCATCATTAAGTAGCTTCATATTCCTCTTCTTTTACTGATGTTTCGCATGACAACAAACGTGCAAATTCATTACATCATTTCTTTACAAAATAAAAAAGGATGTCATATTGATGTACTATAGATCTGCCATATAGAAGGGCTGTTTTTCTCTCAATCTTATTGTCAATTTGTAAAGAAATTAGTTTTCTTACTCTATAGTAAGTATATGTATGTGATGTGTGTGTATGTATACATCTTTCTCATAATCTTATGAGAGAGAACTAATTTTCCTCACTCTCAGGTTAATTGTAACTGAGCTCATCCCTAAGGGATAAAAGAGGTTGAAATGAATCCCAATAAAAAAATTTGACGACTGTGAACCTTAATGGGGTTGCCCATAGTATTTTTTGGCCTATGACCCTCAAATATCGTCCCAATTTGAGGAAATCAAGCAGAGGATGTTGATGACTTTGGTTAGCAGGTTGAAGCCCGTTTTGATACTAATTATTGGATTTAGGATTGTAAGAATGCAAGTATATAACTTAGAGAAGAAGAACCTTGAGAGAGCACAACTGAAAGTGTATTGAGAGGTATCAATAGAGAAAATTTGCAAGACTGAGTATACCCTAAAAGTAAATGGATATATGTACATATTGGGGGTTAAAGGTAGTTTGTGCCTAGCCACTTACATTTACTTACACTTATTATTTGCACATTTGTACATTGCAAGTGGCAGCTACTCATCACTATCATTTTATGCTTTATTTTTCCTATGACAATAGAATAAGGGAAGGTAAGTCATACATTGTGACTGTTGGAGTTCCCACATATGAGCTTACTCTCTCTCTCTTGCTTGAACCTCTATAGCTCTCACTTTCTCTTGGTTTTGCTTGTGCTCTCACTTCAGCTCCACCTTTCAACTGGTATTAGAGTGGGCATTCAAGAAGCTTTACTAACATTTACTTTAGCTCGGGAAGAGAGCTTCATTCACATCTTTCATGGCAACCACTCTTTGAGGTATGCTACAATCGCATTGCTTCTCCAATCAACTCCACTCTTTCAGTACTGATCAGGGCCTTTCTCGGAACCTTTTGAGCCTTGCCAAGAGGTCATTGAGCTCAGTCATTACAGTAGGCAACCAATAGCCAACAACACATGCATTGAGCTTTGCTTTGCTCTTAGACATTTCGGATGTGCTTCTGTGGGATCATCTTGATATTTTCTTATTGCAAATCTTTGTTTATTTAAGACAGTGGGAGTCTCTTGTGTATGCATATAATGCTCCGTTGGTTTCGGTATATACTATCTTGTAGACAGTAATGATTGTTGGCTGATTTAGCTTTGGTTTGTATACACGGTACTTCCTCCTGTCAGATAGGTTTGTCAGTTTTGGATACATGCTACTCTCTTGTTTGGGTTGCATCTATATTCTTGACATCTTTGGGTCTCTAATACCATTTAGTACCCTAGTGGTTTATGCCTATCTTGCACTACTAGTTGCATTAATATCATGGTTGCTACTCAGATATTCTTGGCAGTGGGAGCTTTGTAATTTTACCCACAGTTATATCTCATTGATTGCAGTTTAATGATCAAGCATGCTGAAATTTCAGTTTTGAGTAGTTCTTTGAGAGATGACACTTATTACAAGCACTGTAGGACATCTATTTTGGAGCTATCTTATTGCTATTATAGCAGCTAGTTTACTCTTTGCTTTGCAATTATCATGGCATGTGCTATTATCTTGTCATTGTTCAAGCATGTTTATTACGATGTTATTGAGAAAAAAAGTGATGGTTATGATTTATGGCAAAAGATATATGATCTTTATGACAAGCAAAGTCTTGGATCTTAGTTGTATTGGTTAAAGAAGGTTGTGGATCTTTGCATGAAGGAGGGTACTCCTATGTCCACTCATTTGAATGGGTTCCACTCCATTTTGCATCGATCAATTGAGTAGCATCAAGTGATAAAGTAGCAAGTATATAATCATCAAAGCTATACTCCAAGTTATTTATCTCATCTATCTAAAGACTGGACTTAGGAACAATACTGCAATCATCAAAAGATTTGGCATCATATTGCGGTTTCCCTTTGCCTTTTTTGTGCTTGTTATTGTGTATTATGGAACTATGGCCATACATGTAATCGTTATTTATATGGCAAGCAAACTCGTAACTTGTATAAAAAGTTTGATTCTATGCGCGTGGTGAATCATTAGCTCTTGTGCATTCAAATCTTTATGGTTCCATGTCCTGTGAGGTCATTAGGTGGTGCAAAGTATTTTGTTATATTCATTGATGATTATTCACATAAGGCTATATCTCATGTCTATGTCACAATGTTATGTTGCTATAGTTAAAAACCATTCTAGAAATAAGTTGAAATGTCTACGATCTGACAATGGTGGTGAATATGTTTCTAAGGTATTTAAGCAATTTTGTGATAAAAGGGATATTAGTTAGTTGACCACCACTTACACTCCATCCCAAAATGGTGTTGCAAAGCACGTGAATAGGACTATTTAGAAAAGTATTCACAATATGCTTAGTTAGAAATGCTTACCACAACATTTTTGGATTCAGATAGTTAGTACTATAGTTTATTTTATTAATAGATCCTCATGCATTGCTCTTGGTAGTAGAGTTATTTCCAAAGACAAACGCAATAAGTCGGATTCAAAGTTCGTCAAATTCATCTTTTTGGGATATAGTGATACAAGTAATATGGGCTATTGCCTTTGGGATTTGCATGCTAAGAAGATTATCCGCAGCCACGATGTTGTGTTTCATGAGAATAAGATGTATACGAGACCAGAGCAAGTGGTTGAGATTTGTAGGGTGTTGTTTTAGGGAAAAAGTAGGGTGATTGTCTTTCGTTAGAATAAAGCTAGCCCTAGTTCGACAGCTTGTAGTTGATGATGATGTAGTGGCCCAGGATCTGCATGTTGTGCAGAATCATGATGTTACACAAAAAGGACAGGTAGTACAAGCTCCATAGCTGGTTTTGAGATGCTCTACTAGTGCCTCACATCCTCTTGATCATTTTGAGCCCTCTATACATTATATCTTGGTGACAGATTTTGATGAGCCTCTTACTTATGAGGAGGCTATGCGCATAGGTGATAGTTGATAGTTACTCTGTTTTTTGCAAGTAAAATGTGGCTGATTATATTACTAGAAAAAATTGGTTACAATGGAGTGCTCATGCTCAACAGACTAGCTGGAGCTGATGCAAAGTCATAAATATATCATGTGTACAAGCCTCTCAAGGTGGTCTAGGGGGGCTAGGGGCAAGAAGCCATGGAGAGGGGGTGTATCGTCATCTGGGGTTGCTTGCCTGCATCACGTAAAACTGGTCCTGGCCGCACGAAGTGTGCATGAAATGACAACGGAGCTCCTGACGAGCCCTGGACTTGCCCTGCACCTGATCCCATTGACAGTGGAGGGAGTGGATGATGGAGGTCCATAGCTCTGCTAAGGTCGCCTGTACTGAAAGTCTCTCTCCGCTAAAAGCGAATAAGACTTCCTATGATCTCCCATACCTCAGAGCGGTCTGGTGTGAGCTCTAGTACCTGGCGGATGGGTAGAGCCTCCAAACCAACCACTGTGTACAATCCTGGCTCAATAATGAATATCGTGTCTTGCATACCGGCCTCATACAGAAGGTGACTGCCTGCCAATAGAAAGCTCCCCATGAGATACAGCCAAGGCTGGGTGCTATACGGCGAAGGATGCAGCATGGTCCCCTTCACACGAGATGCACCTCCTCACATGACCAAAGGCAGTGCTTTGGGGTTTCCAGAGGCTGCTGTGTGCAGCGCTTACAACCTCCCTCCTTCTGCATCTGGGCAAGCCAACTTCCCACCGCCAAGCCTCCATGTGCTACCAGCCATAAAAAATACGATACCCTCCTCGGTCTCCAACTATCCCATAGACGGTGCTAGAAAGTTCGTTGAAAAGGCTCGGTGATGCTGTGCTCTATCCAATCCATATCCTTCTGCATCAGTACGTGTCTGCCAATCTTGGCAGTGTACTCTAGGAACCTTGGTGGATTCTTAGTGACCACAGTGGCTGGCCATAGCCATGCTCTTGGATCCCACTCCAGCCCATCAAGTGACCTGCTCTCCCAGATTCAAAGGCGCCACTCCCTCAGCTCCCTCCAGAAAACATAGGGGTCCAGTTGCCATGTCTTCCCTTGAAGGCCCACCACCCGAATCCTCCTCCAATAAAGGGCAGCTATCCCCTCATCTTGTTGCTCTCTGTCAAGGGTCAGACGTCCCCCCTCCTGAATAGTGAAGAAAGCCCCTTGCAAGGCGCTGCCTACTCTACCTGCCTCTCCAGAGGTATCGCTACGTCTATCTCCCTTTCCCTTACCTCCACTCCTCTCTAGCAGCCTGATACACGCTGCAGCACCTCGTCCGCCATTCTGTACACCTCCCGCCATGTCCTGATGGTATGAGCTGGGCCGGCCTCCCAACTAGTCCATTGGATGTGGGGGTGCTCCTCAATTTGTGCCCCTTCCCGATCGTTGACCTAGGTGTTCCAGATCACCGGCTAACGGTCTATCTCCTCTTGGCAGCCTGGGGGGACTTTGAATTGGGGCCTTACAGAGGCCTTGCCAAACCCAGAGTAAGCTGTGTAGAAAAGGTGATCTGGGGGGGTGATCTGGGCAGATGTGAAGATCCATATCAGGGACGGCCTCCACTCTTGGCAAAGTCTCGGTCTACAATCCGGAAGACCCTTCTGCAATAAAACTTTCCAGGTCTGTTTGCCTGGTGTGAGGCCGTGGACAACTAGCTTGCCCAAGAGGGCCATACTTTGATACTCTGGGTCTATGATCCCAAGCCCTCTCTCTGACCGATGCCGTATGATGGTTGCCCATGCCACCTTGGCCCTGGAATCCCTGGAGCCATCTGACCTTGACCAAAGGAAATTCCGCATAGGCGGCGAAGCTGCACTACGCAGGATGAGGAGAAGCACCAACACGAGGTGATGTACCAAGCCGTCACTAGGAGGACTTGGTTGACTACTAGGGCTCAGCCGGCTAGTGAGAGGCGAGCCGTGCTCCAATAGGTCAGCTTCCTCCGAATAGAATTAAGGACAAGAAGAAACTGCTGGGCAAGAGTGATGTCGAGTCCCACCTAGAATCCTAGGTGCCGGAGGGTCTGCCCTCTGCTCACCCATCTAAATCCCAGGTGGATGCCCCACTTTATGCTAGAGTCAGGGTCTGTGAGGAAACCAACCGACTGTTGATTTTTGCTCGTGTTGCAGAACAGAATACCTCAAGAGCTAGCCTCACTCTCTCCAGCATTAACTCATCGTTCTCTATGTAGAGTGCTGTGTCATCTGTATACTCCGAGTCTAACAACTCAGACTCCTCTCTCACTGGAAGTCGGAGGCCGCGTAATCTGCTCACACGTGAGTCCCCCGCCATGTCCTGGTAGTTTCTGCCTGTGCCTTGGTGGTCTTCCAAAGCCTTCAAGTTGTTGACGTCTCCTCCAACGATCTAGGAGTCTACCTTTTGGGAGTCCATCGGCGATCTCCACCCAGAACCTGTTGCGTGCCCTAACCTCTATAGGGGCATAGACATTGAGGACTCCAAGGCACGAGTCCCCAATATCCAATCTGATCCATAGAACCCTCCATGCCACTATCATCCCATGGTCTCGTACACAAGTGATGAGACTCGAGCCAATAGAGGTGTATATGTATTCACTCTTGCCATGGGCACCTATGGTGTGCTCCTAGTAAGTGTGCGAGCTGCAAGGGAGTACCTTCCCAACCTGCTGGGCCTGGGTGGGAGTGAGCTTGTGCTCTTGTAGAAGTAAGATGTTGATCCGTCCAGCAAGGGCAGGCTGCAGCTCTTGCCGAACAATCAACTTCCTGGAACCATGTGTCCCATTGTAGTGGAGACTATTCACATTCCAAGATGCAAGGTGTAAGCTCATGGGAAAACCTGTGATTGACTGAACAAGCATGTGTTCAGTGTGGAGGCTGTTGATGAGGAGGAAAAACTATGGGGCATACAAGTACGCTTTGCCGCCGGTCTAGATGGCAAACTCCAGTCCCCCATGGTGGCCCTTGGTTGAACCATAGGGGTGATAGATGTTCCAGGTGGTACTATCAATGCATCTATTAGCCATGTTGAGAGTTGTGACTTTGTAGACTAGTAGAAACGGGCCGTCTGTGCTAAGGGTCATTCGATCACATCCCGCGGAGCTCTCCATTGTGGAGGGGCTCGAAAGGTAATGCTCGAGTGTGGGACCTCGGCACCAGCCCACTAGTTAATGTCCATCATGTAACGAGGCCACTATTGTGCAAATAGTGCTAGCCCTTCCTCTCCCATCCAGTGGGAGGTATGGTCCGCTCCTTTGAGTGAGAGGACTGAAGGAAAGAAGCGTAGTTTGGTCCATCTAGTGGTGCTAGTAGATGGACGTTGCCCCTTCTTTACTTACGAACCACGAACATCCCCACCTCCAGAGGTAGTGGAAACTCTCCGCGCTACGCAACTCTCAAGTAGGACCATGGGCCATTGCGGAAGAACTCCTGTGGCAACAAGTATGCTTGTCTCGGGAAAGTGTGATGAGCAGTAGGGGGAGCTGAGCTGGTGGCTGTGTGGGAGGGGGAGCATTGTTGGTGCGAGGAGAATGTAGGCGTGTGTGGCTCATCACGTCCTGTGGGAGGAGGGGAGGTGGGTCTGGGGGGGATCACCTAAACCAAGTGCGGATTAGGGGGGGTACTCGGCAGGGGAGGTGGTGGGGGGAAAGAGGGTCGAGGGATGGTTGGAGGTACGTGGCGGGTGTGGGGGGGGGGGACTGCTGGTCCTGGAAGGGGGGGGCTGTGGGCCAGGGTCAGAGGGGGCATGGGAGGTGGGGGGTGGGTGTGGGGGCTGTGGGATCTTAGGTGAGGTAGTCTGTGGTGCAGGTGGTGGACGTGGGGGACTGCGGTCGTGTCGGGTGGGGCGGGTTGTGGAGTGCTTTGCCGAGGAGTCATCGCTCGCCCTCCTGCTCCTTGCTGCCGAGGTTGGGTCGTCTAAGGAGCTGGCTGCGCCCCCTGCTATCTCCCTCTCTGTGGTCTCTAGACCCGCGTGAAGCCGTCGGCATCCACCTTTGGGCCTATCGACGGAGCTGCCTTGGCTCTGAAACGCGTACAATCTGTTGCATGATGCCTAAAGTCGTGGCAGCGCAGGCACTGCCTTGGTTGCCCTGTCACAATGACCTGCTGCCTAAAGGAGTGACCTCTTGTCTCAATCTCCAGGAACTTTGGTATACTCTTTGCGTCTTTCACGGCCACTCGTACCTTTGGGACTCCTGCAGTGTCAGTGTATCCATGAAGGAGGTAGGAAGAACTATGCTAAAGAGCCGTCCAAAGTCCTCCACTAACTGGTGGTACTCTACCTCCAGTTCGAGAAAAATTAGGGTGATTGGGTGCCTGAGAAAACTGTTGTGGAGTGCAAATGTCTCCATTGTGAAGCCGCTATACCAAAGAAGCATGTAGATGACCCCCTTTGTGGAGGCATAGGGCGAGCTCTCCACTAACTCACGAGCTGCGTGTGCAAAGGTGAGTCGAATCATGAAGATCCCTCGGCCCATGAAGATAGCCTCCACGATCTGTGCTGTGCCAATGCGCAGTGTGGAGTGAAGCCAATCCTGCAGCTAGGCCCTCGATGGGGAGTGTCCAACGACTTGACCAAATAGCGCTGTTTCTTTTAGCTCCAACTCTATGGTCCGGACGACTAAGAGCTGTTCGTCAGAGAGGATGATGTGCAAGGTGTTTGACTGGGGGGCACTCGTAGAATGCGCCGGTGTTTGACCAGGGGTTTCCATTGTGCGTCCTTGCTGGGAACTGGGGGGGAAGTTGTTGCAGGGGGGAGGGAGCAACTGGAGGTGGGGGGCAGGAGGGGAGGGGGAAGTTACTGTTTTCCAAATGGTGGTAAGACTGCTTGGCCAAGCCTCAAGGCGGAAGAGGCGGGCGCGCTCCGGGGGGGCAATAGGCGGCTAGGGGGGTGGGCGGAGCATAGGGCGGGTAGGCAAGGGGGGGTGCAAAGCGAGCACAGTTGGAGGGCGGCAAGGGGGGGGGGGGGGGCAAGGCAGATCGCCGTAGGGGGGGTAGCAGGCGCAAGGCGAGGAAAGATGCCACAAAGGGGGGGCGGTAAGGGGGAGGACTGTCGAGCAGGAGAGGGGAAGACTGTTGAGAGGACACAGGGGCCGGGGGGGGGGGGGAGGAGGACCGGCATAGGGTGGGGGCGGGGGGATTGGCACAAGCGTTGGATTGGACGGAGGTGGGTGGCAACGTTGGATGCGATGGCGGGAGTTTTTTAGTGATGAAGTTCATGTGATAGTTACTCTTGGGAGGGGGACCATGCAGTTTGAGTTTGATTCATTGCACAAAATTCATACAAGGTATATTTGGTTGCAAAGGATTTTAAACAGGAAAAGGAAGTTGACTTTGATGAAATATTCTTCCCTGTGGTTAAGATGACCACTCGGCGCTTGGTTTTGGTCTTAGTTACACAGTTAGATCTAAAGCTTTATCAAATGGATGTGAAAATGGCTTTCTTACATGGGGACTTGCATGAGGACACTTTATATGTAGTAGACTAAGGGCTTTGTGAAAAAGGGCAGGGAACATCCAATGTGCAAGAGCATGGGACATGCTTGGTATGCACATTAGGTGCAATCGCTCTACAAGACTTCTTTACTTATTCCAAAAAAGGAGTACATACATAGAGTACTTAGGCAATTCCATATGCAGGGTGATAAGCCTATTGGCTATTTGTTATCTGCTCATGTGAAGGTTAGGTAGGTCGATTGTCCCTAGTCAGTCCCTAATAAGATAATGAGAAGGTCAAGATATCCAAGATTGTATATATCTATAGTGGGTAGCTTGATGCATAGTTGAGGGAAACTTTGGAACGGGAACAGAAATGGGAATGAGGACGCGAATTTTCAAGAGTGAAACGGTCCATAGGCAACTCAGGGACAAGGCTTCCGCAGGCAGCTCAGGGACAGGGCACACTATCGTCCGCCATCGCTTTCCATCACTCTCAATACAACTCTCTCTCTCAAGATAGACTATTGCAAAAGCTGTAGACGTCTCTCTCTCTCTCTCTCTCTCTCTCTCTCCACCTTATAATGCATTCCAATTTATAGCTTCATTAACATCTTCCAAGTTATAAGTTCTTGCATATTGATAAATTTACATTTTTAAAGAAAGTCTTTATATCTTATTAACTAGGATATCATGTAATCCTTATCTTCCCTAGATGACCTGGTGGAAGAGATTTATGATGGACCGGGGGTTATTTTGAGGTCCTCTTCCGCTACCCAGAAGTGCGCGCTCATATTATGCAAGCTATCCCGTTGTTCATAGATAGTCAGGTAGTTCATATGGTTCCATGGAGGCCTATGGTAGTGTTTCAGGAGGTGCTTCGGCAGGCATGTCCAATTTGGGTCGAGGTGGTTGATTTTCGTGCACATCTTTGGCGACTTCTTCCCTTGGTTTTGAGATCTCTTCGTGAGGTGTTGGTGGAGCCTTGGTTTGCCTCCCGTAATAGAAATAGGGCCAGTATGCTTTGGGATATAGGGAAACCTCGCCCGAGCAAAGTGTGTTTTGAGGTTCCGAGATTGCAAACTTTGGTTTATGAGCTGAAATGGGGCACATTTGTGGGACACTGTTTCAGATGTGGACAATTGGGACATTTCATTTCAGAATGTGATAGAAGCCAAGAGGTAATGTAGGGGTCTATGGATCCTGGTTTGGATATGCATGGTCATCTTCCCGAGCAGATGGTGCAGCAGCCTGAAGCTGTTCCTGCGTTGATTGTCCAGTAGGGACAAGTAGATGGAAAGAAGGCTGCTTCTCAAGCGGGTACTCAGCAGGTGTCGCTTTCGGTGGGTCAGAACTTGGCTCCTCAGGTTGTTCACCGTAATGCTAGATAGGAGCCTCGGTCAAATCTTATTCATCCAGCTTCGCAGACTATCACTCAGACTTTTCAACGCTGAGTTAGGGGGTTTTACATGGAACCTCAACCTGCAGTTGGTGTGAATGAAAAAAGGGTTTTTGATACTACTCTGGACTTTGATTCGTGAGGGAGGCTGGTGCCTCTTCGAAAAGTTTTCCGTGCCCAGCAACAATAGCTTCCTTCTCGTACCTTGATTGCTAGTTTACAAAGGGCAGATTTGGTAGATGTGATTCGAAGCGAGATGGAAAGATTTCAGATAGCCAAAGCAGCTGATGTTAAAGGGAAAGGGAAAGTGGGGGTGCAGTAGTTTCCTTTTCTGTGGTCCATCATGAGAATTGCTTTATGGAATGTGAAAGGTATTTCTTCGGGCAATAAGTAGTATTGGTTGTGGAAAGTTGTGTTAACTGGCAATTGGGATGTTTTTTGTGTTGTGGAGCATAAACAACATGCTTTGGTAGGATCATCTGATGTATATGATGATTATTTTTTTAGTGGTCGTGTTCGACATAAATCTAGAGTAATGTTGGCCGTTAGATCTTCATTGCAACCATCTTTGATTTCTCAGGACCATCGAGGCTTATGCGGGAGAGGTTATATGGATAGTAGGTGTGTATGCTCCCTTTACTGCTCGTGAACGTCGTCAACTTTGGGATGACTTGCATTGCCTTGCCATGGCTCATCAAGGCTTTGTAATGGGGGATTTTAATGCGTGTACATCTCTGGGTGAGATGACTTCGCAACACTCTGTTATGGATGGTCCTGAGCGACAGGCTTGGAATGCTCTAGCAGTTGTGTCTTTGAAACATGACATGTGGTCTTGGATGCATCCCTCTCGGTCAGGATAAACTTATCGTTCTCTTCAGCATCCAAACACATGGGCCAGACTGGATAGGATCTATATTTGTCAAAGTGATTCTTTTCTCCCTGCTGTCATTGATATGTGGATAGAGTGACAACATGTTTTGTTTGATCACTATCTTTTGATCTTGGAAATGACACACTGTCCTGTTCATGCCTATAAGGCTCTCTTGGCTCGTTTGCCTCTTCGTTTCAATCAATCCTTTCTCTTGCAAAATCAGTTTTTGGAATGCATTCAGCAAATAATTGATTCCTTTCAGTCAAGGGTCTTATTAGAGGGGATGGAGGCATGGGCTGTTTTTAGGGATAATGCGCGTATGTTATCCCGACAGTATGGGATTCAGCATGCTTCCCTTTTATGCATTGAATTACTGCATGCACAATCTTTCTTGGTCCATTCTTTGCCTCTGTGTGAGTCAGGGGACACCACAAATGATTTGCTTACATGCATTGAATGGTTGAAAGGCTGAGTTCAATCTCGACAGGAATAAGAATATGCAAAATAAAAATTGCTGTCCAGAGCGGAAGCTTTGCACAACAATAACTGGTTGCATTCTCATCAATTCTTCGCCCAGTCACATTAGAAATATGCCCGGGAAAATATTGTGCGTTTAAAGAATGAGCAAGGTGATATGGTGACAAATCCTGCATCCATCATTCAGATATGTGTAGATTTTTATAAGTCTTTGTTGGGCCCTCAAGAGATTCTTTCGGATGCCGTACACTTAGCTCGCAGATACATTTGTGATCTGGTTAGTAATCAGGTTCAACCAGAATGGGTAGTCTTAATGGAGGCTGATATTTCGAAGGATGAAGTGGAAGAGGTGCTGTCCCATTTGCCTAAAAGGAAAAGCCTTGGTTGGGGTGGGCTTTCTAATGAGTCGTTTTCAGCCAGTGTTGAGCAACTTAAGGATCCGTTGACTCCCCTGTGTCAGTAGGTTTGGAATTCCGGTGTCATGCCTTCAGACTGGAAGATTGAAGTCATTTGGTTATTGCCTAAGGATCCCTTTCCTACCTCTTTGAAACAATGGAGACCCATTTTTGTTATGGGTTGTTTATACAAAATCTTCTTAAAAATCATTTCCAACAGATTGCAGAAAGTATTTTCGCATTTGGTTCATCCACGTTAGTATGGTTTCATTAAGGGTCAGAATATAATGCACAACATTCTGAATGTTCAATTGGGGATTGATTTTGCAAAAGCTTCAGGCCAGTAGGTGGTCATGCTTTAGCTTGACATTGAAAAGGCATTTGATAATGTAAGCTGGTCTTTTTTGAGGCAGCTAATGTCTAGCATGGATTTTGGGCCATGTATGGTTTCTCTTGTGGATACTATTGGTCAGGGGGCAGTGGCTCGTATTGCACTTAATGGAGGGATCATTGATGAAATTGCCTTGTCTCGGTCTCTTCGGCAAGGTTGCCCTCTTAGCCCTTTGTTGTTTGCATTAGTCACTCACTCATATGGCTGCTTTGAGGTCAGCTCTTTTGCAGGTACTTTGTGTAGAGATTCATATCGAGACAGATATATCAAATTTTTTTATAGAAAGGACTTGCATTTCTCACAGTAGTATGGTTATTCATGCTTCTTGGTGGCACGTGCTTAACTCCACAATATCTTTTGAGGTCTCCCAGTTTTTTCTCCTTTCCCATAAGATCACCTCTTGGCAGGCGATGTCACATTGTACAGTTTGGTGCCCCTAGATTTTCGAAAGGAGGAGAATTCCTTGCTTGGTGAAGTACTGGCTTCCTCGAGATTGTTGGTTTGGCTTGATAAAGATCTGCAGCATGACAAGTTTAACTGAATGGCTCGTTTGGGTTTACAGACAGTCTTGGATGGTTTCATTTCTAGGCAGGCCGTCTTTATTCCTTTGGGCATATTCGTTAGCACTTTTGGGTGCCTAGGGGATATCATAATATTTGGACGGCCATATAGGTCAGACTTGGGAGCTACTATACTTTGCTTGCATTACAGCTTTTGTTTCCCTGGCATGATTGGATGTTTGTGATTCGTGATGATTGCGAGAAAAGGTCAGCTAACTAGATATATCATCAGCTGGTGGAGGCCAAGAGATAGGTCACGGATAAGGCTAATAAAGTATGGCATATTCGGGACAGCAAAAGGAAATGGCATGGTAGATTCATCCAGCTTTGGAAATCTAAGGTTCTATATTAGGGAAAAGTGCTTATGTGGAGGCTACTTATTGGGGGTTTTCCTACTGGGAATGTACTGCGTGCTTGTAAAATCTCTACTGGGCAATGTATCTTCTACACCACATGTGATGAGACAATGCTTCATCTTTTTGTCTCCTGCCCTGTTGCAAGACAGATTTGGAGTTTTGTTTCTTGTGTGTGGCTTTCATTGACCGAACAATGGATATCACCTCGTTCGTGGATTATGGGAAAGATGACCTCCATGACCCCTAGATGGACAGCCTTGTGGCATAATTAGCGTACTCAGAATGCCTTCATTTTTGATTTGGTATCTGGCATTCATGGTCATGTGGCCCGAATCCGGGGTTTAGTGTTGTGGCAAATCTTCTCTATGGTGTTTGTTGATCTGGTTATTCCTGACATTGTTGTTGCCTGGCTGGATACTGTTCACTCCACACCAACTGTTCTTTTAGTGAGAGAATCACTTGATAAACGAACTATAGTGGGCACAATTCTCATTTCAATTGTTCTTTTTTAATGTTTACATGTGGAAGAATTACAATTTTTCTTTTGTGAAAGGTCATGATTGAAAGGGAGGGCTAGTGCAGATCCCTTTTTACTCAAAACAGCACATTTGTGACTCAAAATTTGTTATGTTTTCTTAAAAGGTTTCAAACCTTCAATTTTTGACCATAAACATTGCATCCTATTCCATGCATAATTTTTATGTCTCAAAACATATTCTAAAACGTTTCGGGTTTGGCCTAAAATGCCACGCGGTGCCGTTTCGTTGTAGGAAACACATTTCGAGAGATTTTGACCCTATTTCGGCATTTCGCTGCTTCCTATGTATTGTTTCAAGCCGTTTCATATAACTATGGCTTGATGTATACCATGATAGCCACTATGTCTGACATAGCATTTGCAATGGGAGTTGTGGCTCGTTCAACACTTAGCCGATAACATTGAAATGTTGTGAAGGGTATCATGAGATATCTTGAGGGCATTGGAGATATGTGCATTTGTTATGGTGACCAGCATACTGGAGTTATGGGCTGCACAGATTTTGATTATGCAAGACACGTAGACAATAGAAAGTCCATCTCTAGCTATGTCTTCATCTTTGCTAGAGGTGCTATTTCTTGGATATCCAAGTGGCTATTGTCCATCATTGTCACCTTATTCTTTATTCTTTCTATGACAATAGAATAAGGGAAGGCAAGTCACACATTTTGACAGTTGAAGTTTCCAAATACAATCTTTCTCTCTCTCTCTTGCTTGAACCTTCATAACTCTTGTTTCCTCTTACTTTCATTTTTACTCTTACTCTGGCTCTACCTTTCAGAAAAAACCTCTTAAAGAGAGAGAAAAATGCCTTGGTAGTCTTGAGTATATTCATAGATATCGCTACAAAAATATGGCAAACCTAAATTCTAGGAGCCTTGGATTGGCCTTAGCTAGTCCTAAAAATGGGGATGATGTTCTAAGAGTAGGAAGTTCTGTATTTTGGTAGTGCTTACTAAATTTGGTTGTTTCTATTCTTGATAGTTCATAGCCGAAAAGGGAAGGCCAGAGAGAGGAGATAAGTATCACGACACTTGTCACACAAGCTTCCAAGTTTCCCACCACTTTTCTTGTGTTAATCCACTTTCCCTTTTTGCACTAGCTAGTAGCTCTCCCCTTTCTCCTATGAAAAGAGCTTGTTTCCTCTCATTCTACATAATTTCCTTGGCTATAATTTCATATAGAGTAGCTAAAGGCAGTCCAAAATTAGCCCCAACCATCTCCATCATCATCAAATACCTGCATATTCCCTCTTCTTTTGCTGTTCTTTTACCAGAAAATTTGTAAATTCATTACAGCATCTCCTTCTTAAGTTCTTTTTCCATTACAAGATCAAGAACAAAGCCATATTGATGTACCATTGATCCACCATGCAGGAGGGCCATTTTTCTCTCAATCTTACTCATAGTATTCAAAGAAATTAGTTATTTTGTTCCAAGCAAATGTATATATGTGATACATGTGTGTATGTATATATTTCACAATGATCTTGTGAGAGTGAGAACTACTTCTCATCACTCTCAGGTTGATTGTAACTGATCTTCAATCCTTAATTCTCCATTTCTTTAAGTGCTCATGATTGTAATTTTCTAAAGAATTGTCATACTCGGCCTCAAGTATTCGTTCTTTCTATTTTCTTGAATGGTTCAACCTAAAAAAAAGTGAATCTTATAATTGTGAGCATACCACATTGTTTGGGGTGATTCCAGCAATGGTCAAGTCACTAGTTGATGATGTGGTCGCCTGATCATTCAGTTTGCTAGTACACTGTAATGTAATAGACTTGAAAGATAACTTTGCAGTAAAACTAAGTATGAACCCTGGATCATGTGTATCCTGAAAATGGATTCTATACAGAGGTTACAATGTGAAGGACCATGCACAAATGGACAAGTACAATGTTGAGAAGGAAGATATAGAGTATGGGCAGAATAGAAGAACAGACTTCGTACAACTGGCTGAGAATGAGTCCAAAAGCCCTCTAAAACTTTATGGCTCAGCCAACTTCATTTCCCACTTTTTGTTCATTAAAACTGTCATACCTTGGATCCTCTAGCTTTTCCCACTCCTGCACAAGCCCTGTGCACACTGACTGGTGAGGCCATAATGAACTGCTCAAGGAAATGTGAATTGTGGAACTTAGCATGCAGAACATGGGCTCTGATTTGTTCTCCTGTTCTTAGTGCTGAGATGGGTCAGTGTAAAAAAGAGTTATGGGGTATGCTCGATCAAGAGTGGTAGAAACAATGAGGTAGAAAAAGAATAATTGTATTTGGTTTGCCTGGTTATGTATTGTCGAATTGGGCAGTTTTAGTATTCTTTACTGTGACATCATTTTTCAAGTAATAAGCTTCCTCAATACAGCTATAATCCATTCATGTGTAATCTCTGCATATGTACAGGTTTTAATCAATTATGGCAAGTTTGGGAATGATGTGTTGGCAGTGACATTTGGATTCACCTTGGAGTATAATCCCTTTGATCAGGTATTTAGTAAAGGACTGAAAGTGTAAGGATATGGCATAGTATCATGATTGTCATAATTTTCATTTGGATTTATCTGAAGTCTCCTTACTTTGCATGGAGTTGCTCTCATGCAATTAGTGAAAATTATGCTTCTATTGGATTTATCTAAAGTTGTCTTGCTTTGCATGCAGTTGCTTTCATGTAATTATTGAAAATTATGCTTCTAGAGCATCACACGTGACAAAAATCTGCTGCAAAAGTTGGAGTGAAAATAACTCCAACGTGCCTAAATCAAGGCCTGAATCAAGCTACTGGTCTAGAGCTCCCGGTAGCATCTTTGACTGTGATTTTTGTTTCAACCCATTCGTAATGAGCATTCACCATGGCACTGGGTGGCTAACATAGTAAAGCTGTCTGGCTGAGAAAATGAAGGTCTAACATGGATATCTGTATGCGTTAACTTCTAACATCAAACAAGTGATGTGAGACAATTGGATACATTCTCTAGGGTCGTGAGACTTTGTAATGGATTGAGCAGTGCACTGGTGGGATATACACTTGATGGCCATCAATTGTGTGTGTATGGGTTGAGACACGTTTCTACTCTACTAATTACGAGTTCTAGATAAGGACTGTGAATCCTTCAGGCAGAGATGGCGAACAGTAGCACTTTGGTTACCAGCTTCTCCAAGTTACTAGTCTTGTATATTGTTTCATTGACAGATTAGACTTTATGTTCAAGTTTGAGGGAAACCTTTCAGGTTCCATATCATGCTGCTGTCAAGACACATAAGCCAAGCATGTTTGGGCATGCTGTGGACTTGGCCACCACCTTTCACACAGGAGAAAAGGCAAAATGTTGGAATGGCAGTCTATTAAAGCTAATGACATTGACTCTGCATTTGATCAGATGGCAACAAGGACAAGTGTTAGGGACTCTGAAATGTAAAGGTGCAGCATCCATTATTGTTGCCTTATTACGCATTGAGTAGGGTCCTAGAGTTTTCACAATTTGGTGGAAGCTTTTGCTTTGTGGACTTCAGTTTAAACCTGCAGAGTGATTATCTTCCAGAAGAGACTGCACTTGGCACACCCTTCAAAAAGGATAGTATATATCTTGTAAGTGAACAATTTTCATCCGTTTTGTTATGATAGCTAACTTTAGATCTTAGAGGTAGAATTAACATAAACTTGAGTACATGGCCAAGCTCTACTACCTTGAAGACATCTCAAGGAGGGCCACTGGATATAAGCTTGAGCACATGGCCAAGCTCTTGCTAAAAGAGACCATAGAGAGAAGGCTGATACAAGCTTTGGATACATGGCCAAGCTCTATCTCAAAGAGATCTCAATGAGAGGGTCGATATAACCTCAAGCACATTTCCAAGCTCTACCTCCTTGAAGAGATCTCAAGAAGAGATACTTAATATAAGTATGAGCGCATGACCAAGCTCTGCCTCCTCAAAGTGAACTCAAAGAGAGGGTTGCTATCAGCTTGAGCACATGGTCAAACTCTGTCTCAAAGAGGTTTCAAACTGAAGCTATGGCTTTGGAACTGTTAGATTCACACAAGCTCTTTTCAAGCATATGGTGGTGGTATCGCATGCTTAGACTTATTAGCCAATTTGGTTGCTTGAACAATGGATGTCAGAGACTTGTGGACCTTGAATAAAAGGCGTCCTTGAGTAATTTTAATATCATGTTTCATGCTTCTGCTTGAGGAGTTTGTTTGTTTGGTTTTTCAAAAAACCTCTTTGTATCTTTCACATAAAGAACAAAGAATAGAGAAAACTCATTTGTTGTTTTTCAGCAACTCACTTATGTAAGAAGATATTGGTTCCTGTATGTTCTGTTTTGAAGTATTACAGCTCAGATTTTGTTATCATTTATTTCTTTGTTCTACATGTCATTTCCAAGGTGCATGTGAATTTTTGCATTTCTGATATGCCGATATAGTATTATCAATGAAAATAGACAACCAATCCATTACCTTTTGGTCTTTTGCATTCTATTCTTTCCACGCCTTTAATTTTTCTATAATTTGCAAGATCACTTAGCTCTGGTTTCTCTTCTTCACTTGAAACAAACTCGTAGAGGGCTTTTCCAATAAGGAAGATCATCACATAACTTCTATGATGGGTGGTTATTCTTGTCTATCTTGACATGTACAATATGGCCCATATAATGATTCTGATGAATGGAAGTGGATTCTTGGTAGTATTGTGAGGAGTTTGAGGTGCATTGGAGGGGAGAAAATGTTGATAGTGATGGGGAGCCATTTGATTGTAGAACCCAAAGGCTGTCGATACCTATAAGCCAGCAAAGGTAATGCTAGGGTGCCTAGTAGTAGTATAATGTGGCATCACGTTACATATGCAAATTCGGCATCTCTTTGCCACAGCTCGTAAGTGGTCTTTAAGATTCTATGTCTGCATATATCCTCATGGTGACAGCTAGGGTTCAAGATGCTGTGTGTAGTTATAAACTTGACTATAGAATAAGCACTTGTTGATTAACCAAAGACTTGTGTGTTTTTTGGAAACTTCTAAAAGCTTTCCATTTCTGTGAGAATGTAATCAGCATTTTCAAACTGCTTACATCAATAAAGAGAGAAAATTTAAGAACTCAATGTTATGTGCAGGTAGAGGTCTGGATGGGTCTATCTCAAAGGGATACTCTTCGTAAAGAAAAGTTGGAATTGCTTCATGAGCATGGAATACAAATGTGGTCTGAGCTGACAGATTATAATGGAGCTGGCAATGCTTTTCTTATCAAGTTGGACCTTACCCTACAGCCAACATGGTCTTTTGTTATCTATGCATTTTATGGCTTATTTGCTGTCATGAAAGAGTAAATCTGTTTTTCTTCTTGCCAGGGAAGTCAAATCAGCTAAAGGACGAGGGAAAGGGATTTCCCAGTCTCTCCGTGCGTTTGCTCGTATTCTTTGTGCTGATTCCAGTGAAGGTAAATGTAATTTTTAAATTTTTGAATGAAGTTCCCCCCAAACAGAAATCAAGAAAGCATTACTCTCAATAAGCCAAAGTTTATGAACATTGTGACTTTGTATCACTTCACAGAACTTACTGACATGGCCAGAGAAGCATCAGAATTGGATGGAAGACTAGCACGAAGACCTCTTAGAAATAGACACAAAGAACTCCAAGCAATGGTGTTGCTACTGGCTCGAATTGAGTCTCTCATTCAAGATTACGTTACAGCAATTTTGGTAAGAAACTAACCATAATATGATTTCCACTTGATTTTCTCATATACACTTTATTTGAAAGAGAAGAAAGATTGTAAGGGGCTTGCAAAACAAAAAATATACAACAAAGGGGAAGCCTATTGCAAGGCCTAAGTGAATAGCCAGTCAGGAGATCTATAGTGCCAGACCATATGTGGCTGACAATGAAAGAAAGTTCCAGAATCCCCAGTCTTGAGAGAAGCATCTTTCCACCTTCTCACTTTTCTGACCTGACTTGTATCCTCTTCCATCTACCATGGAGTTATGGACAGTCTTTGTCCAAGGTCTGGAGAGAGTCCTTGTAGTGGGTATGTCAGATATATCTCTAGCATGGCTCCATCTGGCACAGAGAGAGAGAGAGAGAGAGAGAGAGAGAGAGAGAGAGAGAGAGAGAGAGAGACGATGGCAGATCTGACTCCCTGTGTCGCTGCCATGTTTCCCTCCCCTGTGCACTGCCTGAGATCGTCCTAGGGCCTGTTCTGCCCTGCCCTGCCCTGAGCATCGAGCCCTGCCCCCAGCATCCCTTCTTGCTTAACTGCCACCTACCAGCTGTGCCATCTACCCACCCTTACCTGTGTGCAACCTGCTTTGAGCAATAGCACCCTGCCTGCATGCACCCAGCCCTGAGCTTCACACCCTCTGTGTGTGTGTGTGTGTGTGTGTGTGTGTATGTGTGAGCACAGACCTGGGGGACTGCATCCTGAGCCTCTGCCCCACCGCGCCCTCTTCTTGCCTGGCACCCCATTCAGCAGACTGAGCAGGCCTGTTACTGCAGGCAGCGAGAGAGAGAGAGAGAGAGCTCCAGCGAGGAGGAGAAGAGGGTCGTCTGGGTCCAGTGCCACCATGCCCTACCTGTAACCCTGAACCTCAGCATCTATGTCCTCTGCCTGCCCCCAATCCTAACTGCCCCCTGTCCTTCACAGCTCTGCGCTGCCGGTGCAGAGAGACAGACAGACTGAGAAAGCGAGAGGGAAATAGAGCACGCTGTAGCCTTCTGCAGCCCATCAACAGTGTGTGAGACAGATGGGTGCTTCCTCCCCTGCCACCCTGACATCCAACCCTGTGTGCTGCCACCGGCAGTCCTGCTGATGTCTTGCTCTGACATCCTGCCAGCTGCCTTGTTTGTCAGCCTGGCCTGCAGTGCAGGCCCCAGCAATCTGTACAGACAGAGACTGTAACTTATGTGGCTCTGTGCAGCCACATGCACTGAAGAGAAGTGGGAAAGAGAGAGACTGATGGACAGCAATGTCACTCTACCAGGTCCTGCTTTTGCAACAGTTTGGCTGATGCCTCCTCATGGACAGCACTGACTCACCCTCCACAGCCAGAGATCCGGCCATGGATGTTGAAGATGCTGCAATGGAGGTTGAAGATGATGCAGTTGAGGAAGATATGGTGCCTTGCACTAATCGGATGGCTTTGTCTCCCCACAAGGTTCAGCCTTCTGTCAAACACAGCAAGTATGAAGAGCTTCTTATAACATCTAAGGTCCCTGTCTCAGGTGATTCTCCACCATACTCATATGTCAAGTGGCTTCGATCCCGTAGGATTGGCAAGAGGCCAATTGGGACGACTTGCTAGAGTTTGCCAAGTCTCTTTTGGAGGATTCTGTTGAGCATAACCAGTAAGCTATACCTATCGGTGCAAAGGAAGAGATCTTAGATATGCAAGTGAATACTCCTAAGGTTCTCCACTCCTTTTCAACCTTTCATGAGCGAGGTGTCATCCTCTTTTTCATTGGCCAGCTTTCCATCTTGCCCACGATCTGCCATTGGTTAACATCCCTTCTTCAGAGTGATGGTGTGGAGGAGATTTTTGTTGGTCAGAATGGCTTCTATGAGGTTGTACTTCATTCTTCCTCAGCCTGAGATTTTCTTCTTCATCAAGAACCCCTCTTTTGTGAGAAGCAGTTGGTGCATATTGTTTCGTAGTGTCCATTGGCTGATTTTCAAAGCTTGCTCAAGCAAGTGAGTGGAAGTGCAGCACTGCCCAATTGTTTATTGGCCCCTCCTTAAGGATGCTATGGCCACAGTTGGTCGTGTGTTGGTGCCTCCTAGTCTAAAGGCAGCCAATAGAAATCGTTGTGTATGCTATGGAACACAACCAAAAAGAGACCGAACTAGTTGGGTCTCAATTGTAACAATATGGAGCCCCTTTGGTTTCAACTGAAATGGGGCACTTTTGTTGGGCACTACTTGACTTGTGGTTGATTGGGTCACTTTTTGGCAGAATGTCCTAATCAAAAGAGTACCTTGGTGGACCAGCCCATGGATCAAAATCGCAATGCACCCCTTGCCTTGCGAAGCAACAAATTACTCAACCCAACCAGCCTAAACCCTAGTAGCGAGATCCTCCTTCAGATTTGGAGATATAGGGATGGACGGAACTGGGACATAATAAAGGAAAAGCCAATGAAAGTTCTGTGCCTATTGTGATGGTTGACCCTTCTTCCTCGCCGAGCCTCCTCCGCACAACAGCCATGGCCCGCGCACGGTTAACCCTCCAGCCTAAGTGGCCTTTGATGTTGTAGGTCACATCATTACTCCATGGGACCGCAAGAATCCAAGATCTACATCTCACCTTGTAGATGGACCCTTCTCCTCACAAGATGCACCACACAGAGGCCAAACCCTTTTATAGTGATAGGAGATTTCTTTGAAGATGATGTGCTGGAGACTTTAGTTGCAAAGACTCAAGCCCATGTGACCACATCTCATGTGCATTCTTGAGTATATGTCTGTTTAGTTGTAGGGTGCCTCTTGCACACTCATTCTTTTGTGTTTGTTGAAACCATTGTATTGGTTCATATATAATGGCTTGGCACCACAATGTGCTGTGTAATCTTGTTTCATGTACTTTTCCTCGTAATTGATATAAAGTACCCATTAAAAAAAAGAGAGCTTCGAAGACAGCTTATGCAATAGAGAAACAGAGGACAAAATGTAGCTTGTTGCCATGTCCTATGCCACATCAACGAACATGCCCAAGTTAAACACAGCTTTAATCAATCAAGTAGTGGAGGTTGAGGAAGGGGAAGAAATGGTTCCGTGCATTGAGATAGTGGTCCCTTATTTTGAGGTTCAGCCAGGTCTGGATACGCAACCACCAGTTGAAGAGATAGCAAGCATGCATCCAATGCTTTGATGGAAGAAACTAATGAAATGCCGTAGACTAACCATCAAGTGTGCTCGTATGTGCACGTCACTTCTGCTAGTGAGGACTCTTAGGATCTTGATTGGGAACACTTATTGGAATTTGCCAATACTTTGCTGGGGTGATTATGTTCAATACAATCATGAAGCATTCTTTGAATAGGATCGGGGTGATGTCTTAGATGCAACCATTGATACAAAAATAGTGGTGTTCTTTCTCAACATTTTATGAAAGAGGGCTCATCCTCTTCTTTATAGATAGGATCCCAATACTTTCATGGATCTAGCAAGGGCTGAATTCAACACTATTAGGTGACTATGTGGAGGGAATCTTTGTTAGTCCTCGAAGCTTTTATGAAGTAATGCTCAAATCACCAATGCTACGCAACAATTGCCTAGCAAAAGTGCCTTTGTTCTTCGATTGACATCTTGTTCATGTGGTACCATGGAGATTGATGGCTAACTTTCAGCACCTACTCCAACATAAATGGCTAGTTTGGATGGAAGTGGAGGCGTGCCTTGCTATGAGTTGGCCTTTACTAAATGAAGCTATGGCAGTTGTTGGCAGGATTTTGGGGTCCCCCAGTATGAGGGCCAAGAATTCTAAGCGTATGTGTATGCTATTGGATACTGCTCACAAGTGGCCTGCTAGTTAAGGCTAAACTCCCTAGAATGCCATCTTTGCAGTACTGTTTGAAATGGAGCACCTTTGCTAATCTTTGTTTCTCTTGTGGATAGATAGTCTCAGATAGGAAGGTGAATCCAAAGGTAGGAATTTCACTAATGGTTAAGGAAGTTGGTATGGTTGGAGGCCTTCAGGATGTGGAGGCTCCACTATCTAGTCTTAGGATCAATCAGAACAATGTTGGATGGATGGTTAAGGAAGTTGGTATGGTTGGAGGCCTTCAGGATGTGGAGGCTCCACTATCTAGTCCTAGGATCAATGAGAACAATGTTGGATGGATGGTTCCAAAAGAAACAAAAAGATCCATGTTGACACCTCAATTGCTAACTCGGCTACTGTCTGGGACTCCTTGTGTACCTATGTGTGATGCACGGATAAGCATTCCACAGTGAGTAGATTTGTTGATATGGTCTCTTTTGCCCCCACAAAATGCCTCTGCCAGAAAACCCTTGTGGATGGCGTTAAAGATCCTCCAACTGTGCTTGCTTTTGACGCATGCAGTAATGTGATTTGGAGTAATGTCATGCAAATTCCCTAAGCATAAAATAGACAAAAACCATGACAATCCACAATCTTTCCTGCTTCACTATGACTTTTGTGTGCAAGGGCACATAAGACATCCCATAAGTTTTCGTGCAAGATAAGCCACATATCATGTTGTTTGTGGTGTAAGCAAATTCATGCACATTCCAAGTGGCAACTTTCATATGTAAGCAGGAGCAAAGTCAAGGTCGAGACTAGTTATCCCTTGCTTTAACTTTTCTTGCTAATAGCTCCAGTGTTCCTTTATCCAAAAGATCTACCAATATTGCAAATGAGCTCATGCACAGACTCATCAATTTTGAGGTAGAAGGACCATTCTCCTTTTTTGTACGGTCTTGGAATAATGTTGACCCCAAGTGTTCTCATGGTTCATGAGAGATTTCAGTTGGACCTTGTTAAAAATGATGTGCATGGCTGCTTTTTGGTGTTTGAAGTTGTGCTTGATGGGGAGTTCCTATGGTTGGTTGGTCTCTATGCTTTGAATAATCTTTTACCTAGACGTGATCTATGGAGTAAACTGACATCCTCTTTGACACTTGGCAAACCAAAGCTTGTTGATGGGAGATTTCAACATGTGTGACTCATTGCAATCTAATTATGGGCACTCAATGATGGATGCTCTTGAGAATCGAGTCTAGCAAGAGTTTGTCTTGAATGTTCTTGAATAAGATCTTTGGTCTTGGTTGCATCCATCAGATTCGGGATTCACCTTTCACTTGGTGCAATATTCCGTGATATGGTCTAGACTAGATCGTATGTATGTCATGCATGGTGATGTCTTTCTGGTAGAGCTGCTGGATATGCAAGTCTTGCAATAATATGCCTTATCAAATCATTTCCCTCTGCAATTCGAGTTGCTTGCATAGTCAGCCATGCCTTTTGTACAAATTGGAAAAGCTTCCTTTGTGCTTTAATTCCTCTTATTTGAAACATTCAATTTTTAATGGCTACGTGGGACAGTTGCTTAACTACTTGTTAGACTTTCCATGGGATGGACATCGCTCCTTTGAGCAATTGATTAGTAATGTGTAGAGGGTTGCTTTACAATATGGCGTTCACCATGCATCCCTTTGCAAACAACTCTAGCAGGTGGGAGACGAACTACTAGCCTTGGTTCATTGCTTCTTGAGTCACTAGATGATGCATTTTTGCCTCCATTGGCCACAAGATTGGTTGATCTTATTTAGCAGCTCTAGTTGAGATCATACCAACAAGCTAAATTTAAATCTCTAGGCTCTGATTAAAACTTGCAAGATGCCTCCTACTAGACCCATAAATTCCTTGGAGGTTTACACCCTTTCTTTGCCCAAGAGAATATGGTTAGACTCCAAAATCTAGAGGATAACATGGTCATGGATTTGTAGACTATTGTCGAAATGTGCCATAGTTATTGTTTAGATCTTTTTGGCTCAGCTTAGACCTCTACACAAATCTCTAATGCTTGTGCGGCTTTTTATCATTTGGTTAGGGATCATTTTTCACCAGACATCCATGATGCATTGGAAAGTGATATTCGTGAGAACGAGATAATGGATGTATTATTGCATTTACCCATGGAGAAAAGCCCTAGTTGGGATGGCCTCACTAACGAGTATCTTTGATACCTATGCTACTAGTCTAGTGAAACCCTTGACCACTATGTGCCAATAGGTTTGGGAAACAGGTTTTATACTAGCACTGTGAAAGAAGGGAGTCATTAAATTGATCTCAAAAGTGCCTTCTGTCATCATGTTAAAACATTGGAGACCCATCTCTTTGATGGGATCAATGTGTAAAATCTTCTCTAAAGTCTTGGCCAATCGCCTTCACAAGTGCCTCCCTAACATTGTGCATCCCAATCAATATGGATTCATCAAGGGCAGGAACATATTGCATAATGTACTTAGTGCAACTGGACTTGGAAAATTATCTGGGTTGGTCCTTCGTAGTAGAACTTATGTGTGCATATTCTGGGATTTGGGCCATGTATGTTCCAGTTGATATACACGGTCAGTGTTGATGCATCCTCCAAGTGATGTTAAATGGTGGTGTTATTGATCCCATTCCCCTTTGGCGCTCGGTCTTTGGCTTATGACATCTTCATGATCCTTAAGGTAGAAAATGATAATCTCCATAAGGCATTGGATGTCTAAGCTTTCTTTGGTCATGCTTCTAGTCTTTGTGTTGTCAATGCTACAAAGTTATCCCTTGTCAGTTGCATTGAACTTGATTTTTAGTCATTGGGATTGTGTGGGCTGATCATACCTCATGGTGGTGTTGTTAGATACATGGGGCATCCCTTTAGGGTTGATGTTCAGCCCAAAGTTTTACTAGAATGGATTTTGCAAAAGATAGAGGCGAAATTTGTCTATTGGAAATCCAAGGCTTCACCCTTCCATGTACATCTCAGAGTTACACAAGCCATCATGCTACCAATGCTCACTTTCTTGCCACTTCTACCCTAGACTATTGCTGCTATGAATGCCCTTCTGAAGCATGACCACTTCATGTTGTGGAAGATAGATTCTTTGCATGCAAGAATTTCTTCGATTTCTTGGAGTCATGCCTATACTCCTAAAAGTATGGGTGGTGGGCTATTCTTGATGTGAAGTCTCATATGGTGGCCCTTCGTTGATCACTCTCTCGAGCTATGTCCATTGACTCTCATCCTTGGGTCTTTATTGTCCAATTCTTCTTGGAAGGCTAGGGCCTTGTCCATCGTAATACTAGCATACATGGTTTATGGTGGCATATTATTAACTATGACACCCACTTTTGGACATCTTTCTCCTCTTTGGTGAATCATTTGGTTTGTTTTTAGTGCTTGATTCTTCAAAGGGTGCATTGGGATTTTGACGAGGATCGCTTGGTGGCTAATTCTTTTCATGTAGAGCTATTGGTTGTGTCACAATTGCAAGATGGGAAACATGAGGATTGCCCCAAATTTCTATTGTGTGTGTCGTGGGGTTTTCATGTCCTTCTGCACAACAAGAAGACTTTATCGAATTCCTCGTGGTTATCGCGACTTATGGGGTTAGCTAGATAGAAAGCTATAGCCTATGCAACTCTTTTTTGTCTGTTTATGATCATCCCTAGCAAGATTGGGATTTTCATGGTCGTGTTACCCTTCAAAAGGCTTTAGCTAACCAAGTTTATGATCTCACGATTAAAGATCTGGGTATGCATCAATCTAAGGTCTGGTGAAAGGCTTCAGCTAACCAGGTTTACCATTTCATGACTACAGAGATTTGGGGTATGCATCAATCTAAGGTCTAGTGAAAGATGACTGTGATGGAGGGTTGGCTAAATAAGACACCTTTTTAATGCATGGTCTTTCTTTGACAACTGATCATTGGTGGGCTAACCCTTGCCTCAACTCTTTTGAAACGTCGGATATGGAATGGTAGTTTCTTATTTTGCACGAGTGCAGAGTTCTCACATCATAGATTTATTTCTTGCCCTTTAGCTACGAAAATTTAGACTTTCTTGTTACATATTTGAAAAACAATGGCTTTTCCATTTCTATGCCCCTTTGATTGGATTCTTGTCAAGCCAAATATCTCACCCCACCACAACATATGGAGATTATGTTTTATTTTTTCTGTTTTTTTTTTTGGGGGGGGGGGTTGTCATAATTGGATCACCCAGAATACTTTTGTCTTCAATTCAGCTGCAAGTGTTCAAGGTCATATTGCTAGAATCAAGGGTCTCCTACATTGGCAATCGATTCTTATCTAGTGTGTTGATAGTCTTCCTCGAGAGGATTTAGTTCAATGGCATACAACAATATCCTCTGCTTGATTGTTGTGACTTTGTATCTTTTTTGGCATGATGGCCTAGAGCCATCTTGTAATCTTGAATCCTATTCTATTTTCATAATTAATACAATTACCTATTATGAAAAAGAAGAAGAGAATACGATATGTTTGTGATGCCTCCAATAGCTCTGTTGTGAGCAACACTTTATTGTCTTATCACTCTAAGAATAAAGAATGAGTGTGCATGTATACAATTAGGGTTAGTAAGATGGGTGACTAGCCACATTGGCCTTTTTTACTGCAATAACCTCCCACTTAAAAGCCAATGTGTCTTTAAGGAAGACAAAAGAATAAGAAAATGCATTAAGTAAATACATGTAAGTTACTCAAATCTGATAGGTGTTAGATAGGTGTAAGTTATGCATTAAGTAAATACATGTAAGTTACTCAGATCTGATAAGTTAATAGTTTGTATAAGTAGTGGTCTGTCTCACTTCTCTTGTAGCGATGAGATTGCATAAAGGCATCAAACTTATTGGACAATTCTTGTGGGGCTTGCTTTAACCCATAAAGACTCTTTCTTAGCATCCAGACAAGCTTTTCTTTGTTATGTTCCACAAAACCCTTTGGCTACTACACATAGATTATACATAACGCCACTTAAACTCCAGGCCTTCATGTCATATGGACTTTCCATTATCTTGTCTCCATCTCTTATATTAAAAGAAATGTGATAAGTTGAGGGCTTCAAGCCTTTGTGTCACTATTTAGTACTACCTTCTTAGTTATGCAAATCTTTATGTGATAGCTTTCATTCTCTTGCTCTAGTTGCCTTTTACTAAAGTGAAATAGGCATGCAAACACATGCAATAATCATGTAATTTGTAGGCTAGAATTAAAAGCTACGAACTAAACCACATTGCGAGTCAGCCAAAAACCACAACATAGGTGGGCAACGTTGAAGGTGTCTCTCCCCTAATAAAAAATCTATTCCCCATCCCTCACTTAAAAAAAAAAAACTCGAAATGGCTTTTAGAGTTTTGGAGACATTTCCACCATGTGCTATCACCACTTGTTGGAGCCTTTTGTATTGGGTAGAAATGCTCAAACACTATTGGGACAATCTACTTGTACACTTTCTCCTTCTCCCTCGGCTAATCCAAGCTTCACAGTGGTTGGTAGCCTTTTAAATGGATTTTTTAGCTGTTTAAATTAATTTTTAGAATTAGTAGCTATGAAGATTGATTTAATCATTTGTCCTTGGCACTTGGCCAAAAAATTAAAAGTGCTTGTGTCCATTCATAATTGGTTAATAATTAAAAATGTCAATCTATCCCATTGGCTACATTTCTTTATATAAGCAGCCAAGTTTATAGAGAGAAAATTTGCTTATGCATTAGGATCAAAGAATATCAAAGTATGTTGATCTCTTACTTTTTCCTATGCTTTTTAAAGCTTTGTAGCATTTGGATTGGATTGATCATTAAGCATATTAAGGACTAAATTAGTTGATGTTTTGGGTCTTTTACCTTTTGGATCCTCTTTACTTTCGGGGTTTTTAGTTTGTTGTTTACTAGGCCAATTCCTTGCCATATGCCCCTCCTTCCATAAGTGAAGCATTTATTTGTAGCCATCAATTCTTTACACCAGGTAATATTCTTCTATGTTTTTCTTTTTGCATCTTTTTGAGCCTATTTGTACATTTGCCCTTCTTATGAGCCTTGGAGGTCCACTTCTATATTCTTCATTGCCAAGATTAAAGGATTCATCACTACAATAGTATGGACTTTTGTGCATCTTGAGAACTTCGCAAAATACCCCATTGATGAGATTATCACGAAATGGAGGAGGATAAGAGAGAGATGTTTGCAAATCAAACAAAGTTTAGCTATATAGGAACAACTCAATTTGAAGTTGTTCTTATATAGGTTTGGATGGTTTTGATAAGTAATCTCTCCAAGTCCAAGATTTCCCATGGGAAATATGTTTTTTGTGATAAAACTTTCATCTTTTTCTCTTTGCCATGTCTTTTGGGGAGGAGAGGGGGGTTTTATTTCCTACATGTGGTTTTCCATGTCACTTCAACGAGTGATTGTTCGTTCTTATGTCTTGTGTAAAATGCCATCCACTAGTAACTTACTACAAGAAGACCACGATGTCTTTTACTTCATGCAATGAATTGTTCTTTGACATGTTTGGAGAACAAAAGGCGTTTATATTTGATTAAGCTATTGGTATCAATGGTCATATATGGTTATGTCTAGGGATGGTCGTGGCAAATGGGTTTTGTGATCATTGTTGGTATTCTAGGTAGTTGTTGCATGGATGGAGATTACTTGGGGTCACTTCGATTTTTCTTGAATGTTCTAGGATCCAACCTACACATGGGACACAACACAATTCATGCTCAAAAGAAATCATAGGCGAATGCACATCATGCTCACTTCCCATCCTTAGTGGCAAAAGGGCTTGGGACTAACAACATAACAAGTCACACTCGTGTCACACCACGAGTGCAGACCATACTAGGTCTAGAGTCCAAGTGTAATAAACACTTATGCCAAGAAAATGAACATGTAAGTCCTCTTTGTAGGACTCCTTACCCAACTTGGCCAAAGGTTGTGTCCATACCTAGTCCCAAGGCTATGACTATTGCTACATGTATCTTGGACACCCACAGATGCCTACTTTCTTCCTTACAAATGAGTGATATCCTCATTGATACCTCAAGGATGAACTCAACGAGATAACTCTCAAGTGAGTATACCTAATCCCATATTGCCTCTGCATTTGGGTGTCATTCTAGTTAACTAAATACTCGGGATAAAAGGATCAATGGCATAGTTTGCCCTATAATTAAGCACCAATTGGGGTGAATGGAATGTATCAAGCTTCAAGCATCTTCAAATAAAGCCACATGCATTCTCAAAGTTTTTGAGTACAATTTTTGTCAATATAAAGCATAGCATGATCCTAGGCTATTTTAAATTATTTCCTTTTGATTGTGAATATCTCTTGTATATGAGACCACAAGCAATACTCTTTAAAAAAGACACCTAGGGAGAATGGACAGCATCCAAGCCAAATATCCAAATAGACCTTCCCTTGAGCTTAGGCTCAACAACAAAGGGCATAGACTATGCCATAAGGATTCATGTCACATACCACCACCCTACATCGAGTGTATAAATTATACATCCATAGGGTCTAGTCAATTTTGGTAATCACACTCCATGTCGCACAAATGGGCCATTGATTTTTTTTTAACAAACTAATCACCTAGCCTTAAGGGCACATTTACACCTAGTCACTAAGTGATCCAAGATTGTGATTGATGCTACATGCACCCATCTAAGAAATTGAAGGATGGAACACTCCCTCCTTGAAGTGTCTTCTTTCTATTATTAGACTTTTAGTTTTTTAGGTTATTTCCTAATAATCATGAAGGATTGAATACTCCCTCTGTGAAGTGTCTTCTTTCTGATAGTAGACTTTTGGTTTTTAAGGTTGTTTCCTAATTGTCACTTTGGTTGATCAAAAGGTTGTTTTCAAGTTTTAATATATTTTAATTCGTCGATCACACACACACACACAAGTGTGGGGGGTAATGGTAGATTACTTTATACTCATAAAGAGGACTTAATAAATGCTGTCTTTATGTTTGTTAAGGTACTAATCCTCTTTACTTTTAAAGCTAAGACCATATTTCTCACCTCTATTACAGGCCCTTGAGATGGCAGACTTTTGTACAATAAATCACAAGTATCCATCATTGATACGTAGGGACATGGTTGAGGCTATATTAAGTGGTGAGCTACGAGTTCTTCGTTCTGCTACAAATTGGCTAAAGCACCATTGCATAGAATTAAACTCTTATTGTAATTTTTCTATGTATAATAGGAATGAAAATTAACTTTTTGAAAGTCTTGTATTTGTCAACTTGTGTTTTGGCCTTTCCATTGTCAATGTCTCATTTTAGAATATTAAGAAATATATTAAGAAACTATCATTGTTGATATTAAATGAGGCTTATCCTAGATGCACTAGTCATGTTAAAGAAGGATAAAGCGAGGTTAATCTCTCTCTCTCTCTCTCTCATGTGTGTAATGGGCAATTATATTAGTAATCACATGAGAAATGCAAGAGTCATGGCAATTAAACAGAAGAGATTGCCATATGTTAAGGGACTAAATCCTCTTTAGGGAGAAAATCAGTATGCTAGGCAAGATCAAATTGCCAACAAAGATGACCTTTCAACTTAGCAAGATGACTTTGAACCTCGAATATGAAAGCATTTTAGGTGACCCAATTGTGCTAATAACCCCAAAATTTAAGAAAATGAAGTAATGTTTTTATAGATGGTTACGCCAAAGTTGGATATTTTGCCCTGTGAAAGACCCAATTTGATGGATGAATGGAATGTTCTACCAAAGCCCTCCAAATGTCAAGCAACATGGACCAAATCTTCTTAGCCAATGCGCAAGAGCTCAATCTGTGATGGGAAAATTTTACACTAGTACAAAAAAAATAGTTGCCATTTGAAATACGGCATTTGCAGAGGGCGGAGGTGAGGGATAGGCCACTCATCAACATTGTCTAAAGAAGGCTTTGCATTTGAATGGGGCCTTTATTACACCATCCTTCCATAACAATTGATTTCTACTAGTCTTTGCTTTTGTGTAAGCCCCAACCAACATTGGCCTTGGCCTTTAGCCAATAAGAATCTCTAGTAAAGAGGATAGATTTGGTTGATTGAATTATGATCTAGATGCTATCAACCTACAAGTGTCCAATCTTGCCAAGGATAACTCATCTAGCTTTGTGGAAAGACATCAACATGTAACAAGTGGATGATTTTATTTGCAATAGAAACCAAGCCTTGATGTAAGTGATAGATAGTTAATAATTCGCTCTACAAGGAATTAGTAATATCGCACACACACACACACACACACACACACACACACACACACACACACACACACACACACACACACAATACAAACAATTTTTTTTCAAATATAGTAAAGTTGTTTTATACGATTATTACTATGTGAAAGGAAGAAGTAATCCACCATAGGTTTTGGTTCAAGAGGACAAAGTGGTATTAATAATAGTATTATAATTTAGCAAAAAGTGGTTGTAAGCTACATATGATGCTTAGACTTATCCTATCATAATCAAAATAACATGTGCATAATATGTGGAAAGATTATGCGACTTATCATTTGGCTAGATAATAGAAACAAAGGTTCAAACCAACTTTCATATGAAATTGATTCATACAAAAACTAGCATTTAAGAAAAGCATAAGAATTGACTAAAATAAGTGGCAACATTGTTAGGAGTTATAAAAAAATTATTCAAAATCTTGTGACAAAGTATTTTTCTTGACATTCGAGCTTGACAAAATAATCTTAGATATGCTTATTACAGATATAAAAGGTCCTATTGTTTATGAAAGTGGTCTTAAACATGGCAATCAATAATGCTCTCAAGTAATTTTGGCCCTTGTTTTTTCAACTGTTTTTCTTAAAATGGTTTCTAGTTTTTGCAAGAGAAAAGAATGGTTGCACTCAATCTCATTAAGCCACTCCAAAAGAAAAAAGTTAAAAGAATTCTAAGAGCAATGATTTGCATGAAAGGATCGAGCATAGCTCTTGTTAAGAACTCATGTTTGCGAGTGTAATTGATCCAATACCCACGTCCAATGAATTTGGTCTCATTGAAAGGCAATTAAAAAACACAACCTGAAAATTAAAAAAACTTGGATGAAGGGGAGATTTTGAATGTTACAAGGGAAAAGACATGCTTCTGTAGGGTAAAGGAGTTGAAAAAGTGATGGCCCCTCTTTTTGTGACGTTTCTTGAGTCACGTGAAAGGGTTATTTTGTGTCAATCCCACACCACTTAGAAAGGGGAAGGATATGAAAATAAAAACATGTCACTCCTCACAATATGGATTTATGATTGGTCACATATTTGCAATTTTTGTCCAAGCTTGTCGTCAAACTGGCAACTTCCCATTCTTTCTTTGGTCTTGGTAGGGTTGTTAATTCTAGTACAAATCTCTCCTCCTTGTACCCAAATACAATCTCAGTCATCTAACTCATTACTACCAATATTGGGAAAAAACAATAAGCTCAAATCTCGACTTGTAACACACAAGAGAATGCAATGTGTCAAAAAACCCATTAGTACCAATATTAGGGGAAAAAAAAACATTTGGTTCAAATTTTGCATTAATGCTCGCTTTAGATTATCATTCCATTTTTCAAACGAACACAAACATGTACCATTCCTGTTCACCCACCAATTATAATGCACTATGATATATATAGATTCCTAATCTGTCCAACCTCTTCTAAACAACTCATAACTTGCTTTTACCAAATGTATGCAACACTTCCAACCCTTTGTTAGTGCAAGGCCTGTTTAATTGCAAGATATCCCTTTGTTGGTTATATCTTGTGCGCAAGCTTGCTCTTGGATAAACAACGGTTGTCCTTTTGGAGGCATACATGTTAAGGATGCTACATTTTGCCCTGCCTATAAGCAAGCTTCTTCTTGCAAAAGCCCATCCATCAATGTGTTGCTTGCATTATTAAGAAATTTGACAAAGCTAATTCCTACTTCAGAATCTCTCTCTCATCTCAATATGTGAGGGATCTCAACATCCTCATGTGCAAAGTGAACAAAAAAAACAATCAACAAGCTCATTTGTATTGTTGGCAAGTGAAGAAAGGAAATCATCAACAAGCCCACCAAAGAGGAGGATTCTTTGTTCAAATTACACATACCTATTAAAGTGATACACACTCAATGTGGTACTTGTTAATTGCAATACCTCACAATTCTCCATTACCTACTGATCTCTATTTTTGTCTATAATTCTAATTACAGTTTGAATGGTTTTTAGATTAATATGGTGTTATGCAAAATTATCATCATACTCTTCTGTATTCACTTTTATCGCACCCTTGAACATTATCTTCATTTGCTTCATGTTCAAATCAAACTACCTACACCTTTCCAAAGAGTGACTCATTCTCGTGTTTGTGGACGCAACCACCTCTTTTTCTTGCTATCATGAGGACTAGATGCACAAGGATTACCAAAAAAAGAAATGAAAGGGGCGAAAGGCATAGTCTCTTTAAGGTATGTAAGATTAAAGGTTATTGAATTGTGCCAAATGCGTGAGATCCCTTTTGCCAATGGCATCCTCGAAAAGAGTTGGTGGGTTGGGTGTCGGAGGAGATACCCACATCTTACTTTTCAAGTAAGTGAAAATCTAGACAAAGCAAGGGCAATTAGTCTTCATCTAGAAGTGGTAAAAACATTCCATGACAACATGTAAACTATTTACAATCTACATAATTACCCTCCAAAGAACATTTGGAATGCTGATGAAACAAGCGTGCAAGGTAGTAAGGACAAATGTATGATGGTGTTGGCTTGAAAGGGTTCAAAAGTTGATGTATGGCATAACACTAGAGGATTGTGAGTGGCTCATGATTCTTTGTTGTGTCAACGCTACTGAATAGCCCTTCTAGGTTGTTCCAACAAAACTACTTGATGGCTAGAACATTTTAGAGCTTTGGTGGCCAATCCTCCATCTCCCTCAAATTGGCACTTGCTAGTTGTTGATGGCCATGGAAGCCACACACACCTTGGGGTGGTACAAAAAGCTCAAGAGTGTGGTAAAGATTGTGAGAGTATGCAATGAAAGAGAAACACGAACACAAAGAGAAGCAAAGAGAGGGAAAGAGGAAGCAAAAGATGAAGAATATTGCACTGATTGAAGGAGAATTCTAATACAATGACAAGGGACCGATCAATCCCTACACAGAGGGCACTAGAGACAACAATGCCACAACAAAAGAAATATCCGTCCGAGTGTGAATGCCTATTTGACAAGCACCTTTTGGCCCTATACACTCTCATCACAAGACGAAGGTATCATGACATGTATATATCGAATACATGACACATGCGAATCCTAGTATCCCACAAGTAACACAACATGACACACATGCACACTTCATCAATCCTCATGACATGTATATTGCTAATTCACGATACATGCCAATCAAATGGGCCCTTCAATCACACACGTGTATGTGCACATACATACACATTAGGAAACATAGTGATCAATCTTCAGCTTAAAGTCCATAGCGGCAATCACAACAAGCTATAAGCCTACACACCGAGATCGACAATCATTAATGTTCACCAGCACCAGTGTGAAAGGCGACATCATCTAGCTATCACAATTGTGGCTATTTGTGTAAGCCATCTTAGTCTCAAACATGGCTTCACTAATGCAAACAATGGCATATTCATTTCAAGGCATCATCCGTAACTAATTTTGATGACTTTCATAGCTCATAATAGCTCATGTCACATTTTTATTAGTGGACCATCAATCAGTGTGGCTAAGACATAATCAACATATCTAAAATCTCCATTCCACACTTCGCAATCATCAATGGTATCTCAATCCTAATTGTTGGTGCTAGAATTGTAAAATGCTATCTATAAGGTTTTAAGCTTATAACTTTATTAAGGTATTGAAACCTTAATATTCTCTGATCCCCCATTTATATTGAAGGAACCAAGCCTTGGTTCATGTGCTTATTATATCTATGCATTTGTGCTCACATTTGAGCTAGCATTGGTTTGTACATTAAGCTCTCTCTAACCCTTGTACGTACACATGGGAGTACACACTACATTGTCTATCAATTCCAATAAGGAAAAGGAGAATCTTTTATCAAAGAAGCCATTAACAAGAAGCCTCAATAAGTATTTACCAAGGAGCAAAACATGGAGCCAAAGCCTCAAACTTAAGGGTATGAGATCAGGAGTACATGTTTCCATGCTACAAGCAAGGGAGCATTATCCACAAAGGTGCTTAACAAGAAGAAGAAGCTTCATGTGCTTCTTATGAGAATACTATTTCTAGCCATCAAGAGAAACAATGTAGTAGAAGTTTGTGCATCATTAGGATCATCAACAAAATTGTCCAAAACAATAGTTCTTCATCGATAAACTACTTGGAGAATTTGAAGACAATTATTTTGTAGTGGCTAGGTTTTGGTATCTCCTCACTACTTGTTTTGTAATCCTAGAATAATTGTTTAGGTTCCAAAATTATTTTGCCTTGTAATCCTAGACTTCCTACTTAAGTTCCAGATATAGTTTTTCTAGTATTCATGGACTTATTGTTTTATGTTCTAGAAGTCTCTCTTAGTAATCTTGGTCTTCATTTGGGTAATAGAATGAATTTGAGATTTGTAATCCTAGAATTCTAGTTTTGAAGTTTGAGATGTTATCTTGTCTTATCAGAGTGAGTACCAAGTGGCCCACATCTATCATATCCTACCTTGTCCATGTCTTGCCTACTATTTAAGCTAGTGAGGGTGTTGAAATATTCCTCTCTAACCATCTCATGTGAATCCTCCTCTTGTTGGTGGAAAAAGGGGGAGATGTATTTACTCTCTTTTGAGAGAAGTAGTTGGACCCTACATCACTAACGACATAAGAAATCCAAGAGGCTCATTCTCATTGTAGCACACAACATTTGGATCTATCACTTACGAATATATTTCTACTTTGTATCTAGCTTATCTATCTTACTTTCTCTTTTCTGTCCACACACATTCTCTCTTACATATTATCATGATCACTCTATGGTATTATCCTTCACAGCCATGGCTTCGAGCTAATGATCGTGTGGAAGCACCAAAATTCCAGTTGATAAAGCCAAGCATGAAGTATCATGGTGATAAAAACCCTCTTGCTCCTAAGAGACAAGCCATGATGAGATAAACCTCTAGGATTTCACACCATCAATTTACCAACAAATCAAAATCTTGATGTGATATGGAGGTATCAAAGCAAAGTCTTAATGCATCAATATAGGATAATCTTCCAATTTTGAGTGTGCTATGCACCAAGCATTCAAAAGAATCATCCCAGAAGGGCACAATCATGTCCTAGGTCCCCCTTGAGTCTTGAAAAAGCCTTGAACTTCAACAATACCTACTTGATTAATCACAAGATGTGCCCTAACAAGAAATAATGCTTCAAAAAAGGTCACTATGCTCAAACATGCATGCTTTTTGAAGAAATGTATAGTAGGAGATCATGCCATAGAATTCAAACACTCAATGTGACACACAAAAGGATGAATGCCTCAATAGATAGTGCAGAGCCTAGACTATAGAGAGATGTTCTATACATTCATAAAAACATAACAGGTTTCTTCATCATAGTTAAGTTGTTTATACTCAAACCTTGGAAAAGAGATCTCTACTTTGCTCCCTAGCTCATTATTATTCTTGATTAAATCAATCACAAATATAAACCTCTTCACTTGGTGCTAACTGCAAAGAGAAATGAACCTACCATTTTTTAAAATATTTTTTTAATAGAATTTATTCTATTGTTTTTGAGAGCTGAGCTCCCTCTTGTGCAAACTATAACATGACATTTTGAGATTATACTTTGTATTAATTAAAATTTTGGCAAATACTAAGGTTTAGAAGCATAAAATAGGAGCCACAACCAGTCAAAAGGGCATAGGATGCCCAAGGGGCTTAGAGAAAATTGAAGCCTAAATTTCATGTATAAATAAGATAGAAACTAATAGAAGAAGCTATTCATGTGTGTGCAAACTTTTCTCTCTTGATTTATTGCAATCTTCTTGCTTTGAGAGTGAGAGTAAAGGAGGGGGAGTGAGAGATTGAGGGACATGGATTGTGAAGCTCTTTGCATACATTTTCTTCTTCTCCATCCCATATGGTGAGTGCATTCATCAGTAAAAGCATGTGAGAGTGAGAGATGTGGGACTAAAGCTACCTTCTTGTCGTCATCTCCTTGAGCTCATTATGGGTGTCTCCTCTCTAACATGGTGATAAGGAAGCAAGATTGAAGGTGAAGGAGTATGCACTGGGATCATGAATGAAGGGAGCCAATACATGGACTACAACAAATGTAAGTATAGGTAAGTGCATTCTCCCATGTTGTATGGATCCATTGTGTGAGTAGGTTATGTGGGAGCTAGTCATGAATTTTGTGGTTATTGAAACTCTTAAAATAATTAAAGCATGTCCAATGTTCCCAACATCAAGCTTGTAGTGTATGAAATTTTGATTTTGTTAATGGAACAAAGGACACTTTGACGATGAAGCCACTCATTCACATCAAGAGCACAGAATAGGATATGGTACTTCTGTGCTGATTCCAAAACATAAGAAGTAGATAGATCAGTTTTAGGTCTAATTCTTGAAAACATTGTTCCTACTATTGGAAATGAGTAAGGTAAAGGAATGGTTTACATGTATTACAAAGGACATCAACATGTTTGAAGAAGGAATTAGTAAAAATAATTTAATAGAACAATATTCTAAATTTTGTGAAGACAATTGCACCTAGTGCTTCTGTGGAGAGAGAGAGAGAGAGAGAGAGAGAGAGAGAGAGAGAGAGAGAGAGAGAGAGAGAGAGAGAGAGAGAGAGAGAGAGAGAGAGAGAGAGAGGGAGAGGGAGAGGGAGAGGGAGAGGGAGAGGGAGAGGGAGAGGGAGAGGGAGAGGGAGAGGGAGAGGGAGAGGGAGAGGGAGAGGGAGAGGGAGAGGGAGAGGGAGAGGGAGAGGGAGAGGGAGAGGAGAGAGAGAGAGAGAGAGAGAGAGAGAGAGAGAGAGAGAGAGAGAGAAAGAGAGAGATCTGCCAAACCAATTTCTCTTTTGCTTTTAGCATTATATTAAGAAGTTTGGGAATTTTCATATAGTTTGGGAATTTATAGTATAGTTAATATTTGATTATATAGTCGAATCTTATATTCATACTTGATGGTGGAGTCTACCCTAAATACTATACATGCTCTATCTTATCAAGTTCCACTTTCAAATACGGGTTAAGATTTAGCCACACAATCAAATTTTTACCTCTTAATTGAAAGTGGGACTAGAGAATCTCCCAAATTCTCTAATAAGGAGTTCTTTTAAAGGTGAGTCCTCATTATTATTATCATATCATTGTGAGCATTTACAAGCACCTTATTGGGGTGAATTGTCACTTGTCGTCTATACCATTGCTTGGCATTTGTGTATGAGAAACATCATCATCATCATTTTCATCTCCATTTAGAGTAGTAGCACCAACCAATAATCATCCTCACCATCATCACTGTGGGTAAAATGATTATATCTTATTTTTTGCTAGTTATCGTGGGCTATCCTGCTAGTCCATGTGGCCTTGATTGTTGTAGGCCACCCTATTGTGTGCAAGTTGCCTTGGGGTTTCATCATCACAATCATCATCATCTTTTTTATCATCACCAACATCAGGATCATCACAATTAGTATTGTGATCTTTGTCACAATCATCATCATGCCCTGCATTTGGTTTGCTTTGTCCCATGCCACCTTGTTGTAGACCACCTTGCTGCATGCATTCTACCCTAGTGTGTCTTCATCATCATGCATATCATCTTGATCAATAGACCCCCCATAATTACTACCATAATTAGCGACCCAATGTACATTGTCATCTCTACCTCCTTTGTCAATAGGTCACGTTGCTGGTTTATGGGCTAGGCATATTCTTAGAGCCTAGACAAATCTTGAAAACATTAGAGGCATCACCAACATCGTCATCTTCATCAAAATTTTCAAATCATTTGCTATTGTTAGGTGCACAGCAATTGTTCATGGCTTCCTTATGCAAAGCCCACATTGATATGCATAATATACCTCCTATTATCCTGCACCATCTTTATCATCTTGCTACATGTCGTCATCATCCTCAACAATAGAATTGTTTTCTTCAACATCAAGAGCAATAGATATATAAGCATAATCTTTAGAAGCATCTCAATTTTGTGGAGCATCTTCTTTATTAAAACACCATCATATGTTGCATCTTTGTCTCTTTTACTATGCTTGGTATCTTCTCTATTATACCATGTGCCACCTATTTTCCCTATTTTCTCGTTGACATCTTCTTGCTTCATATGCCATACTTGCAACCCACTAGATGAGAGAAGGAATGGTTGAAGGAGAGGAAGAGCCATTGCAAAGGGGGGAAACTGGAAGAAGAGAGAACAGAGCCACCACGTTTGAAGGTAAGAGAGAGCTTTAATCAACAATTGCACAACATGTAAGAGTTTATTTAGAGCATTTAATCACATTGGTTTTGCATCTTCTTAACAAAAGGGGGTTTGCTATGCATTAAAGAAAGAGAGAGTGGGGGAGAGGCTGCATAACACCCTAGCTTCTTTGACATCTACCTTGTTAGCAAGGTGGGCATAGAGAGAGAAGATATAATGGGAAAGAGGTGGCCTACTTACATTTGATGATTACCAAGCATAACAATTTAATTTAAAAAATGATTAATATATTTAAATTGAGGTACATTAAACTCCTTGGGTGTTTGTGGATCCACATCTTTGCACAATGCACAACATATGTATATATTTGCATAGTACTCGCACATATGCATAGTGCACAACATACATACATATATAGCTGCATAATACATATGCACATGCACATATGCATACATGCATATCACCCATTGCATACATGAGTATACATTAGATATTCTTTCCTCTTTCCTTTGTCCACTACCCTATTTGCAAGGGGGGAACAAGTAGAAGAAGGAGAAAGAGAATCAGTGTATGCAAGTATTTAACCTTGTCCACCAAATCCATGCACAATGCAATACCCACACATATGTGTATATTGTACAATGGACATGTACATTGCACCCCCATGAACACCATGCACATAAAACCCTACATGTAGTATAGCATAACACTAATGTACTTGTTAGGTCTCTCTTTCTTTGATCTCTTTTTTGCATGACACCATCCTCTTCACAAGGGGAGAATAAGAGGAAGAGGAAGGAAGGTGGTATATCATGGTGTGGCCCACAATAGTACATAGTGTATAAGGCGCACAAATTGATGTAGAGTGCACAATGTACACATGTACAACACTTACACTAGGACGCAACACCAAGTTCATTGAGCACACTAAGTCCTCAATTTTGTATCATATTAATTGACCCAAGTGCACACATATGTATATGCAAAACCTCACAAACATACACTAGTGTGCTTGTCATGTCTTGTCTTTTCTTTTTCTCTCTTGAGATTGGAACCTACCCTGTTCACAAGGGGGGTTGGACTGGTAGGAGAAAGAGAGTATGAGGCACCTTGTAGTGCCTTGTGTAGCATCCTAGAACCTTGCACTTAGCCACTTGCACAAGGACTCTATCCCAGTGCATATACCCTATGTACTAAACCCACCACACTACACTCCACCCCAATGCATTGTATCCCTATACACCCACGTGCATCTAAATCACCATGATTTCCCTACACCTAGTGCACAATCCCACTGTTGCATTCACCATTGCACATTGCACTACACAATGTATCAGTGCACCCATCAACACACAATATACAATCTACACATGCATAGTGCATGTACACTAGAGCACATGTACTAGTGCAGATGTGCACTAGTTTACACATACACAAGTAACCATTAGTGTACATGCCTACTTGTACTTAGCTTACCCACAGTTAGTAGATCCACATACTAGCATGCTAGGAAATTAGATTGATTGCATAGTACCCTAGTGCATGAGTTGCTACACCTGATAGCTCTATCCTTTTCCTCTCTTGCTCGATCTATTCACAAGGAGGAGCCAATGGGAGTGAGGAAGGAAGAATAGGCACCTTACAGTGCATTGATGTAAGCCCTCACAACATGTAGCTAACCCATTTTCTCTTGTTTCTAGCTTAGGACACTGCCACTAATTACTTGCACCTCACTGTTGCACCATTTTAGTTTCCATTGGTGCACTAGATAGTGTACTAGTACATAAACTAGTGCACAATACATAGTACATAGTGCATAGTGCATAAGTGCATGGTGCACATGTACACATGGATGTACAATGCACATTTTCATTAGGCACTTCCATTTGTACCAATTACCATCACCTAGTAAGCGCATTGTGCACCACACCTCACATAGTAAGTTTTCAACACTCCACATCTAACCCCACACACCATGTAGTGAATGTGTGCATTGTGAATAGTGCATAGTGCAAGGCACACAAGCGCAGAATGTACTAGCACGCATCCACATAGACAACTCATTAATTCATCTACATTGTATCTAGGTTAACATACACTAAAATCAAAGTAGCATTGTGAATTAAGAATATTATCACAATTAATTTAGAAATAAGCACACAATGCATCAAGAATTCGTAAAAGTTAAGACAAGAACTTGGCTCTTTGGATATTTGAAACATTGATGAGTAGGATAGCAAAACAACACAAATATAGAAAACTAAGACAATAGTAGAATGTCTAGGGGTTGTAGAGAATGAATGTTGAATATTGAAGGTAGATATGTACAAGGGCTTTGTGGGTATGAATTCCCAAAATTTCCAACAATCTTAGAGATTTTCCTTAACCAATACACCTTCATTTCACTATCAAATGAAAATAGTTTAAGTTGTAAATCTTCATCCATAAACCTATTCACATTGAGCCCTAGGAATATTGAGTCCCTATTGAAATTTAAAGGTCATCACCATAGGTCTCCCCCAACACCCTCTATTCACTTGTAAGTATAAAAAGAGTATGCATAAAAATTGATTTAAAGAAGTTGCCTATTTTTTTGAAGCCACTAGAACTCGCATAAACTTATGTAAGCCGATTGTTGTTTGTGAGTTGAGGAACTAGAGTGGGATGCAATATTCAATATCAACAAAGATGAGTATGAGATCCTCCTATGTGTAGCATCCTCCTATATACTAAGATAATAATAGATGCATTGTTAGTTATAAATCATAGTAAAGCAATATGCACCTTCAATTGACATATCAATACTTTGAGGATTCAACTTCAATTTCCTTTGTTACAAAATCTACTCAATGAAAACCCCTCTCCAATAATAGATGGTAGTATGTATATATTGATGGCTTCTTATATAATTAAAGCTAATATTGTCATGCATCAATGGACCATGATGTAGGCATATACTGATGCTAGGTTGAATCTCCATTTACATTGTACAAGCTCATGAATTATGATAATTTTCATTATATGAATAAAGATGAATGTGGTATTTTTTTCTACTTAATCATCACATATTGGTGTTCAAATATTTTGAATAGAAAATATGTAATAATCAAGGAGAACAAGAGACCACCAACCCTTTCTTAAGAGCCATGGACATATTTTATCTAAGAGATGCATTACAAATGATATTTTCTTAGAAAAAGATATAATTGACTTTTTTCAAATTTAAAGAGTTCCTAGGTAGAAAAGATCTGTAATTTAATGTTTGTTTTTAAATGTGATAGGCAGTAGCATATGGCACAAGCCACACATCCCATTTAGGACTAATGGGGGTATGGATTAATTTCCACTTTTGTGAGTACATAAGAACATTTTTAGATTTTGTATTTCATATGCAAATGACTTTTAAAAATAGTATGTTGTTTATAAACAAACAAAAGACTATGGTCATCCACCCACTTTTGTAAAGATAGAGCTTGCAACATATCATGGCTACTAAGCTTGCACATGTGATGCTTCCTCTGACACAACCTTTTGCAAGTTCTTAAATATATTAAGGTTCACAACATACCAAGGATATCATGCTTTATAAGTGATGCTTCCTTTGATACAAACTTCTATAAGTAGTTAAATATATCTATGACCCCATACAATTTCTAAGTAACACTTAATTCTACTAATATTGCACATTATTAATTAATGTGCAAGAGATTCATAGGACATGCAATATGAAAGACGTCAAGAAGAGGCTAAGAGCATGTACAAGACACCAAGTAGATGGAGGCCGTCCCAAGTGGGGGTGTAGATATGTAGGTCAAGCAGATGACCCATGGAGAGTAAGACTAGAGTTTTTAGCATTCCAATTCTGATCCATAGGCTGATAATGAGATGACTCAGATGATAATGATGGCAACACAGCCTAATCTTAATTTTACATGTATTAATGATTGGACACTTGAACATTATCCGATTCATACTTTGATTGACAAGTCGACTACTTAGCCATTCATGTATCATTTAACTAAAATTCTATTCTAACATTTCCATGTATTACTATTATGATGTGATACTTTTTCATCACATAATATTCTTTATTTGGTTTAATGCACAAATTGTAGAGTTAGAAAAATATAATGTGTCACTAGCCTACCATGATTGCTGACTTTACAAACATTGTGTTGTGTTCTCTAGCTTCTGTTCTTGATCTTCGTTCTCGATCTTATATTGTGTTCTCCAACTTGAGAGAGAGGGGGGGGGGGGGGGAGGTGGGAGGGAGAGATTGAGGGATGGAGAGTTAGAGATAGAGATAGAGTGATAATAGAATATGAGAGATCAGGTTTAATTTTTCTTTTTTCAAAAGAATTCATTGACATTGCTTACATGAAACTTAGGCTATGTGTCCCTTTATGCAACACTCTAACTATGCATTTGTTATGTGACATTCATCATTGCATATATGATGCTATGTGGCCCATTGCTATTCATATCGCTTAAGTCATGTGCAAGCAACACCTATAGCAATGTTGTTTGTGACCTTTATGTGACACAAAATGGCATCATTATGGCCTACGAATTTCGCTAGTATAACTTTCACTTTTAGGTAATTCAATAGTTAATGATACCCCATTTATGACTTTGGTTTGTTCACAAAGCCAAAAATCAAAGCAAACAAGAAGTCCTTTACAAGGTGTCTAAAAGCTAGGGTCAAGAATGGAAGGATGAAAGGACCAAAAGTTACTCCATATGCTTGAGAATTTGAAAGCATTACCTATAGTGCCAATAGCTCTTTGTATAGTGAAGAAAGCTCAACTTAACTCTAGCTATGTTGCAAAGTATTCAATTGCACTTAAATTTTTATCATTTTATATTGAATTGAGTCTTGGAATAAGAAATGGGACCACCATCTTTGAATGGCATTAATATGAGTCTTCACTTGTTCTAATATGGTCAAATAGTATATGTCTTTTAGTTGTAAAAAACAATGCACTTTCAAAAGTTTATCACATCTACATTTGGTATTTCAAGGGTGGATATATCACATGCCTTCTATTAGCAAGTAACAATCAGCAATGTTTGTGAAATTTTAGCATACTTTGGAGTTGAATAGAGGAATCATTTAAAGAGAATAAAGGTGCATAGGAAAATAATAGTCCATGAACTAGAAAAAATAAATTTGATAAATGTAGCTATCAATGCCTTCTAAACCTATATAGATGAGTTGATTAGTTATCCAAAGAAACTTAGGGGGGAGTTTCAAACATAATGCTATATCTCATGTGTTAAAAGAAGTTGTGTCAGAGACTTATGTTTTATATTGGCTCCTAAGCTCATTTATATGGGAGTGCATAAAGTGTTTATTGTTTAAGTATTTTAATACTTACCTATCCTGTTGACATTACTTGAAACATGGAGCATACCATCGGTCCTCTTTGTCTTGTCTAGGTATGTATCATTGAGAAATTTGTTATGTTTATGATGATTATGATTTTTAAAATTGAATCAAAGTTAAAATGTCATCATGTGCATAATGCCGCACATTTTTTAATGGGAGTTAAGTTTTACATTGCCAACTTCTTGAAAGCAACGTCTAAGAATTGTGGGAGACACTTTATTCCCACTTAGTAAGACGATACTCAAAATGTGTAAGCTCATGAACATCACATGCATGTTACAAGGACATACACATATATAAGATGTCTTTAATGGATGATGGGTGTTGTGATCACCAAAGTCAATGCATGATTGGTAGGTCTAATCCCCAATAAAGTATAAGTATAGGATCTTTTTAAATACCCCTTGGAAAAATTTAATATACTAACTCCCAAGGCACCATTAATTCTCAAAAAGTGGCATGGACTCATTGTATGTTGCACAATCTTTGGCTCTATGATTTTTTAAGAACGTTCATATCCATATATCTAATGCCATAGAAATATTAAATATTCCAACATCCATGTGATAAATTTGAATTAGTTTTTAATTTCCAATGCTTTGCATGCACTTCATTGATACATTTTGTCCTTAGAAACAATTGGCATCATGTTAGTTAGATATTATGAGTTGTCCATATATGTGCGGGTCCACTAGCCTACTACACAACAATTTGCACTAAGGGCTTTCTTTAATTACCGCTTATTCAAGTGAAGGGTCTAATCCATTCTCCAACCTATAATATAGAAGCATAGTAATGCAAAAGTACATGCCATGAATTTACTAGTAGAATAAAATTACAAATAAATTGATATTATTTATAGAATGCCAAATACACAAAGGCATTGTAACTATAATATAATGACGTTGAAAAACATAGACAAACACTTATACTTGGGGATCTACCTTATAGAAGAAACGGTATATTATTTAGTAAAATTTAGAAACTTATCTTTATAAAAATGATTTTTAATTGTAATTAAAGTAAAAGGGATCATTTTATGACCTTATAGCATATAAAGAAAGGGTATTTCTTAATATCCTTTGGGCGGGGGGGGGGGGGGGGGGGGGGGGGGGGGGGGGGGCAGTGACCTTAAAAAATGTAAATGTATCAGGTTATTGTTAGACTAGAGGTTCAATGAAAAAAGAGTAAGGAAAAGACATCCATACAATAATTTTGAATATGTGCTTATGGTCTACTTGAACATGTTTTTCACAAGATTTTCAAGTGGTAGGACTTGTCTATCAAAATAGTCTAAATATCCAATATTAAGTTCTAATAACTTAACGAAAAGTTTGGATAAATCCAAATACATGCAATGATCTATTTTGGATAGTACGCATTGTCCAAGACTAAAAATATCAAAAGGAGATATGTTTTACGAAAAGTGTATTTTTTAGACATTTTGAGAAGAATTTTGTAATTTTGTTCACATTGACTTGTAGGTCAGGATAATTCTGATCGTTTTGAGTACTTGGATAACTATAGTTGGAGTTCATATGACAAAGTTATGGTTGACATAAGTTGTAGATTGTTGACTCAGGGCGTGCATAAAAATGTAAACAAGGAAAGCAAAAAGTAAAGGAAAAATAAAGCTTTTGTGTTTGGAAAGCAAGATTTTGAGTTTATAAACATGGGATAGAGTTGTATAAATAAAAGCATGGATGAAAGAGAAGGCCTAGGCAATTTGAGAACTAAAGATATCTTGTTTCTTTGATATGAGAACGCAAGCTTGAGTACCAAATGGGTGCCTTACCCCAAAAAGCTATCCAAATAAGGGGATTAAGCAAAGATTCTACTTGACTTTGGCCTAAAAACTAAAGATCTCACAAAGAGTAATCATTCTTGTATCATTAGAGTTTGCTTGAAGGTTTATCATCTTTCTGTGGTGCTTATATTTAGTAATACACTGTATTATTTGGTGCCTACTCTTCTTATCTCTCATATTCTATCTTATCTGATTAAGAATCCATGCATTTAGTGGCTATTTGCAAACTTCTTGATATATTTGGTGAACTCGACGTGAAAGCCACATTGTTAGCAAGATGGAAGAACCACTCTTTTCAATAGGTGCATCGGAATCAAGTGATGAAGTGAAGTAGCATCTCTACACCTTCGATGCATACATGCAACAATAGCAATGACACCATCAAGAGTAGATACTACAATATATGTAGCTTGAAGCCAATGCACAATACAAAGTTGCGGCCACCAAAGGGCTATGGATGTGGTAGAAAGCCAAAAGAAGCTCTTTAATGGTCACAATATTTCAAGTTATTTGAAGCTTTATGAGTCAAAGATAGAGTTCTTTGGTGTGCCTACACATACAATGAGCCAATACTTTGTAAGGCTACTTACTGTATCCCTAAAGTTATGCATTAATGAGCTCTATATTGTGTTTCCTATTTGGTATGTATTCAAGAAAGCCTTGAAAGAAGAATACTACTTGGAAGATATCATGGTAGATAAGAGTGGATACATACGCCAAACAAGGGCCTAGGGGGTCCACCTTATAGAACATGTAAGATGCTATGTGAGTTCAAAACAAAAGGGTATTATATTTAGTAAAATATACAAGATTATATTTACAAAGGGGTTTTTTTATTACAATTTAAAAAATATATGTAAATTTAGTAAAGTAAAAGGGGTCATTTTAAGGCCTTATAGCATGTAAAGAAAGGATACTTCTTAATGTCCTTTGGATGCACGTTATATAAATGATTTCTTATAGATGGATTTCTCAGGAACAAGAGCTTGACCTTCTTCGAGAGTCTAAATCTAGATTTAATGAGATGGATGTTGCAAGTCAAGCTGCCTAAGAGTTTGAGAAGGTAGAGTTATTTCTGCAGGCTGCAAATCTAATGCTTCAAGCACAACTAGGAGAGCTCTTGGAGAATAGAGCACATCCTATAGCCTGTTTGAAGATTGATTAATAGGATGCAAAGGATGTAGTCACTACCTTCGTTAAGTAGCAAATGTGAAAATCATGATTGCAAAATCGTACGATCACTTCTACAATTTTTTCTATTTTTGTACATTCTACTATTCCGTCTGTAGCTCCCATTTTACTATGCCTAAAATCCATTATGCCTATCCTTGTTTCTATGCATACACCTATCTCTATGCCAATACTAGTGCCTATGGTTTTGCCACTAGCTTTTACAGCTCTGCCACTCAATAAGGACGATATGACCGAGTTACTTAAGGGTATAAGAAATCTAAAGCTTGATTTTACTAGAATTGCAGGTCTGATTACTGCACGAGAAAAGGCAGGTCCTTCACATGCTCTACCTAGGAGGAAATATATTAAGAGAATCAAAAGTAGTTTTCAACCAACAAGGTACGAAACCCAAACTATCCAAGACGGCATGAGTGTTGAGGCTCGAATTGCACTATATTAGTACTTTCATACCTTAGTACTAGCATACATGTAGAACCAGCATATGGAAAGTGACCTAAGATGTCATATGAAGCATTCACGTTTTTACCTGACATTCAGGCGCCTTCCTGACAGTCAGGAGTTCGTGTCTTTTGTATTCCTGCATGATGAGAAATGAGATATTCTTCAGGACAACGCCATATTCTGGTCGCTTATGTCTGGTTCTAACACTGTGTATCTGTGTCCTGAATATTCTGTCTGTTTCAGGTTATTTGATCAGGAGTGAATATGATGATGATAAACTGTGTGATCGTTTTCAGGACAGTGGTTCAGCATTGATGTTTACGATATGTAGATCATGTTTGCATGGTATTCTTGAAGATTAGGTGTGTGTAATGGCTATAAATTGTGTCAGGAAGTCCCCTGCAGTGCTAATTTCCTGCATTTCCTGCATTTCCTGTTATGGTCCTGATGGCCCATAACACTTTGGCGATCCTGCCCAGTTTCATGAGAATATTTCTCATGATTTAGGTATATGGCTTGGAAGAAATACTTACACAATTTGGCTGCAGGAATTTAGGATGCTAATGGCATTGAAGATGTACAAGGTACCTTGCATGGAGAGTCTTTATGTCAGAGAATTATCCTCATTCCTCCAATCTTATTTTCACGAGGAGTAGATCTTGAGCATTGAGGGAGGCATTGTCAAGACAACAACAACAATCTGTAAGGTCTAATGATATAGATGAAGTGGTGCAATTAGGCAGGCTGGATGAAGAGGAGTTCATAGATGTTGGACATAATCTTTTGGGGGTGGGTTCTGCTGAGGGCACTTCAATAGTATATCATTCTCCTGCCACCTCTATAGAGTCCATCCCTACACCTCCAACCCCTTCCAGCATACCAGATGTATCAGATAATGAAGAACCAATATTACCACCTGACTATCATGGTACTCTCCAAAAACAGGCACTTGAAAGATTGTAGCATGCAGTTCTAGGGAGAACATTCCTGTTAAGGAATGCAGGGGTTTTAGTTAATAAATCTTTGAATTTTTATCCTTTACCACCTCAAAGGAAACCTAAGAAGAAACACAATATGAATCAAAATCAAATTTTCAACCCAAAGCTGAGGGCATCTAAATTTTCAGGCAGGAAGAAGGAAGATCCAGATTGTCATGTAGCTCAGTTTGAAACAAGGTGGACAACAAGTGGATTTAATCAATTGTATGGAGATCAGGTTAAAGAGTGGCAGTTCATAGCCACTTTGCAGGGAAAAGCCATGGATTGGTTTTCCAGTTATGGCATGGCAGCATTTAACACCTATGATGAATTGAAGAATGCATTTTTGGGCGGGTTTTGGAAAGATAAAACACCAGGAGATATTTTGAGGAAGATAAAGAGAATTAAGCAAAAGAGGATGTTGGTGGAAGATTATGCTCAAAAGTTCAGGAACCTATTGAATAGGTTGAATAATGCTGATGCACCATTAGTGGAAATGCAAATTACTTATTTCATTAAGGGTTTGCAAAGCAAGATCAGGAATCCAATTGCTAATGTAGAATTGGGACAGAATGGTACACTGGATACCATGATTAGGGCTGTTATAAGAGTGGAGAGAAGGCTGGGTACTTCTCATTCAAAAAGACATAAAGAGGATGATTCTTCAGGATCAGAGTCTGACACAGATTCAGATTCAGAATCTGAAAGTGATACTAGTGATGATGACAGTGAAAATAGTTCAGATTCAGAAAATGATGCCAGTGATTCTGATAGTGAGACTTCTAGTAGGAAGAAACACAAGAAGAGGAAGGAAAAGTCAGGATCAATCAAGTCCAAAAGGAAGAAAACCAAAGACAGAAATGAAAGAAAAGCAGAGGAGACTAAACTAGATAGAAAGATCAAGCAGAAGCTGAAGGATTTAGGTCTTTCAGACACTAAGAGGAAAGAAAAGTATTGTGAGATATGCCAAAGAAATGGCCATGAAACAAGGACATGCTGGTACAATCTTAATGTTAGGATGCCACAGCAGATGCTAATGGGGTAGCCTAGGGTGAGGCCTTTGCAGCCAGTTGCAATAAATCAGGCTATGACTGACACAATGCCTCAAAGACCTTTCAGGGGATCTGGAAGAATAGGCAAGACAACCTTGAGGAAATTTAAGAACACAGTAGCAAACTACTCAAATGGGAGCATGCCATTATTGTGGAGGTCAAGGACACTTTGTGGGACCAAACTGTGAACTTTGGGCAAGGCATAGGACTGAGAGAGGAATGCCAATAGCAAGGAACTGCAATGACAGGAGATCTGCAGGAGCATCTCATCTACAGCATCCACCTGCCCCAGTTGCAGTAGTCTTAATAGAGTTACCTGATCACGATGAGGAATGGCAAGTCCCTGCTGATACCGGAGCTGTTTGTGGTAGGGAAATACAGCAAGAAGAGGTTCAAGAAGGTCAGGAGAGGGTGTCAGGAAACTTAAATGCTGCAAGTATGCATATTCAGTGTGATTGTTTTAATTGCCTTGAAGTTGAGGATTGTCCTGATGAAGCTATGGTATTAGCGGTTACTAGAAGCCAAGCACGCCGGAAGCTTGATTGGCAGGAACAAGAGGAATCCAGGAGAAAGGTGACAAAGTAGGCCAAAAGACTGCAGAAAATTGCAGAGAAAGACAGATTTGAAGAGCCCGAGGATCAGGCATAGTCAGGAACACTGTTTCCTGATGATCAGGATCAACCTCCTGAAGATATAGAATCACGAAAATTTTAGGAGGGAGGTTCAGCAGAGCTATTTCAGGCTCTAGCAAAGTGTTCCTTGCAATTAACATTGGAGCAGATCTTGGATTTGATCCCAGGGTTCAAGGAGAAGTTACTCCTGAAGATCAGGGAAAAGCAACAGGAGGTTATTGAAAGTACATCAGTTCAGGATCAGGTACTTCCTGACTGTCAACCAGTTATACCAACTTAAAAGGAGGTGGTAGATTATCAAGTGCCCACTATTCAAGTTGAATATCAAGGGAAGAAGTTTGATGATGTCCTGTTGGATGGAGTTAATATCCTTCCTGAACATACATATTTAGCAACTAAGTAAGAAGAGTTGCTACCAGCCCCATTTCAGGTCAGGATGGCAGACCAGATGAGGTTACAACCTCTGGGAATTCTTAGGAAGCAAGAAATTCAAGTTGCTGGTCTGAAGTTCAGGGTAAGCTTTGTGGTATTAAGAATGTCAGAGATTGGAGATTCTTACAAGATGCTGTTGGGAAGACCGTGGTTTAAGATGGCTAAATTGAAGCAGGATTGGGGAAATGATTATGTCTGTATACCACAGGGATTGAAAGAGATCATATTATCAACCATTAATAAGGTAATCTTGAAGAGTTCTTCTCGACCTGTGGTAGCTCAGACTATTAATTTGGCTGATGAAGTGGAAGATGATGAGGAGGAAATGTTTCTTCAAGCAAATCATTCTGTAGTTCCAGTGTTTGAAATTGATGTGGATAATATTATTCAGAAGTATCAAGATTCTTCAATATCTACGAGCTATGAAGTTCAGGACCATTCAGTGGTTCAACATGTAGGAGGAAACCAGTCAGGACAGCAACCTGAAGCATTTCCTGAAAGTCAGGAATAGCTTGATGTTCAGGAGAACTCAGGAAATGAAACTTATAATAGGATTCAGGATTAGGGCAGTAGTTATCCTGAAGAATTTCAGCCAGAGCAACTTGGAAATCAGCCTAAGGATGTGGATAAATGTAGGGATAGTCCTGAAGTACTTGATGAAGAGGGACAAAAAGCAATCATTCACGCTGAGTTGAGATATGAGCACACCTTGAGAACATCTGCAAGGGTGGTAGAAGATGAGGTGCAGGAAGTCAATTTGGATCTTGAAGGGAAGGTTAAACTCATTAAGGTCAGTATCTTTGTGGACCAAGAGTTCAAGCAAAACCTTGTTCAGTTGTGCAAAGAGTTTCAGGATATCTTTGCTTGGGATTACACAGATATGAAGGGTTTTGATCCAGCTGTTTGTCAACATAGAATAAATCTTAAAAAAGATGCCAAGCCAATTGTTCAAAAAAGATATAGGATGAATCCCAATTATGCCAAGCAGGTCAAGGAAGAAATTGACAAGCTTCTGAGGGTGGGATTCATCAAACCAGTCAATGAGGTCACTTGGTTATCCCCTATAGTAGTGGTACCTAAAAAGAATGGAAAGATTCGGGTTTGTGTGGATTATAGGAAATTGAATGCAGCTACTATTACTGATCCTTTTCCTATTCCTTTTACTGATTCTCTTCTTGATGATGTGGCTGGTCATGAAATGTATAGTTTTCTGGATGGTTTTTCAGGCTATAATCAAATAAGGATGCATCCGAAAGATATGGATAAGATAGCCTTCATTACTAAATGGGGAGCATATGTTAGTACGGTCATGAATTTTGGATTGAAGAATGGGCCTCCTGAGTTTCAGGGAGCTGCTCATAAGACCTTTGGGCCGTATTTGACAACTTTTATGAGGGTGTTTATTGATGATTTTTGTGTTTTTGGCAGCACTAAAGATCATCTTCAACATCTTAGGTTATGTTTTGAGAGATGCAGAAAATTTGGCTGTGGGAGCTGTTTTGATGCAAGATAAGGTGCCTGGATGGTATAGACCTATTTACTATTCAAGTCGGAGATTGAGTACTGCTGAAAAGAATTATTCAGTAACGGAAAGAGAAGCACTTGGTATGGTGCACTCAGTTCAGAAATTTAGACATTACTTGCTTGGGAATCAGGTTATATTTCATGTGGATCATCAGGCACTGTTGTTCCTGATCAATAAACCTCAGTTAATAGGTAGACTTGCTAGATGGATGTTGCTATTGCATGAATTTGATTTCAAGGTTATTCATACTCCTGGGAAAGAGCATGCTTGTTGCTGATTATCTTAGCAGATTGGACAATGATGATATGGAAGCAGGAGTTCCTGATCAGCTTCCTGATGCTAAACTTTTTGAAGTTCAGGCTATAGATCCTAACTCTTATTATGATCAGTTACTGCATTTCTTACAGGAAGGAGTGATGCCTGCACACCTTATAGCAAATCAGAGAAGGAGATTAGCTTTGAAGAGTCGGTCCTTTCAGGTTATTCTGAATCTTTTGTACAAAAGAGGAGTTGATAATGTGTTGAGGAGGTGTGTTCCTGAATTTGAGCAACCAGCAGTTCTTCATGAAGCTCATTCCGGACTGTCAGGAGGTCACTTTTCTAGAGAAATTACAGGCAGGAAAATATTGCAAGCAGGTTTATGGTGGCCTACTGTGTTGAAGGATGCTCATCAATATGCTAAGGAGTGTTTGCAATGCTTGAAGGAAGGTCAACCTCTTGACAGGGATAGAATGCCGGATCATCTTGTATTACCACTTGAACCATTTAAAAATGGGGAATTGATTTTGTTGGACCTTTCAAACCAGCAGCTAAAGGCACATGTAACAAATACATTTTGGTTTGCACAAACTACGCCACAAAGTGGGTGGAAGCACAAGCCCTCAAGGATAATAAAGCAGTTAGTGTGTCCAAATTTTTGCATACTAACATTATGACTAGGTTTGGATGTCCTAGGGTAAACATTTTTTGAATCAAGTTATTCGGGACCTGACTGTCAGACATATGATTCTTCACAAGAAGTTAACTCCATACCATCCTCAAGCTAATGGGCAAACTGAGAGTTCCAACAAGATCCTATCTTGAAGAAGATCGTTGAAGATAACAGGAAGGATTGGGATGTCAAGTTGGATTCTTCTTTGTGGGCTTTCCGGATTGCATACAAGGTGACAACTAGATTAACACCTTTCAGGTTAGTGTATGGATTGGAGGTTGTTGTCCCTATGGAATTTGTGGTTCCCAGTTTAAGAGTTGTTGTTGAACATAAGTTGGATCCGGAAAAGTCAGTGCAGCATCAGATGGAACAGCTCTTGAAGTTGGAGGAAGACAGAGTGTTAGCTGCTTATGTGTCAGGAATCACGCAGCAAAGGAGACAGGCTTGGGTAAATCGACACATCCGCAAGAAAATTTTTGAAGAGGGGGATTGGGTAGTTGTTTATAATTCTTGGTTGGGAAAATTTCCCAGCAAATTGAAGCTTAGATATGCTGGACCATTTATTATTCATAAAGATATTGGGCAAGGTACATTTCTACTCAAAAATTTGCAAGGCAATATCTTGAAGCCTGCGGTCAATGGTTTTCGGCTTAAAAGACTACTGTAACCTTATTATTCACTTGTTAATTTAATTTTTCCTGTTAATGTACGGGAATCAAATTGTGAAGGTTACATGTGTGAAGGGTCACTTGTGCATGATGCTGACATGACATTTGGCACACAACAAAGTTCACTTTGCAGAAGACTTGGACTTCACTTTTCAAATGCAGAAGGAAGCAAGCATTCTTCGTGATTCTCCTCTTTCTCCATCGCCGTGTGCTGTGTGCCCTGTTTGTGCCGTCATGACACATACATGCCAAAGCTCTGCCTGGAAGCTGGTTCTTCCAAAGCATGCTCGCCAAGAGGAGGAGGACGTTGAGGAGTATGAGCTGTCAGAAGATGATCGGCTCGGTCGACACAAGGAGGACACGTCAACACCGATGTCGGTTTCTCAGCTGTCAAGCCCGAGTGCTGTGAGTACACTGTTTGTTGATTCTTCCCTGGTCCTTGACGTGGATGATGCGGTTCATAGCGCTTGGCTACAACGCATTGGATTATATGCGTTTGCATGTTTGCCATGGTCTCGGTGGGCTGCCAATGTTAATGCATCCGCCCAATTGGACATGATGAGGCAAAGTCAGGGCATGATTGCAGGCCGTTTGGAATTGACTGCTGCAGTGGTTGCACAGGTATTTGCATTACCCATGAATGAAAATCCAACTTTGTGGAAATGTAGTGATGAGCAGATGTATCAGGCCTTTGGGGAGCCTGCTAGTCCTCGGCATGTTTACATTTTGAAGAGAGTTGATGCTGTGCGAAAATTGCAGCTCCGATGGTTTATTGAGTGTTTCATGCTATTCATAAAAACTGACAGCATAGCAAGGGAGACTTATGATGTTATTTATTATGTTGAGAATGTGGGTATGCCAAATTGGGCAGGTTTGATGTTTGATAGGCTTATGGCTGAGATTAATATCTCTAAGCCCAAGAAGGTTTTTCAGAAGTCACGTATGGGATGCTATTTGGCTGCTCTTTATGAGTATGCACAGTCCAAATTTCCTGATGTTGTTTTGGGGAATGTGTTTGACTCGAAGCCATTCTCTTCAGTGGATAATGTAGTGCATGTTGATGATCAACATGTAGAGTCTAATTCTCATAAAAAGGATGCTGACAGTGATAATGTTTTTGCCAGCCATGAGCAACAAAAGGTTATATACAGGGACTTGGTGCAGGTTGGTTATGATGAAGCCTATGCTCGGAAAGTTGCATTGGATTTTGTTCCAAAGAATTCTGTCTCTTTGGATGATGCAGCAATTCATGAAAATCAGGGTAAAGAAGATTTTCTTAAGTCTGCAGGTTATGGGCATGCTAAAAAGAAACCTAGAATCGGTAAGATTTGGTTGAGAAACATGGAGGAGCCTTAGGTTCAGCAGCAGACTTTTTCTGAAGACCCTTTGGTATCTGCAGCATCTTTGGATGTTAAAGAGCAGATGGATGTTGTTCAGCCCAATGTTCCCTTTGTTCCAGATTGCTCTCGGGTGGATGAAATTGCTGTCAGTAGTGTGTCAGATGCTTGGATTGTCATGAAAAAGGTGATGTCATTTTTTGAGCAGGCTGACAAAAATAGTGCTCAAACTGCAGCTGAATTTAAACAGGTCAAGTTCCAGTTAGATTTTTAGCAGAAGCAGTATGATGCCTTGGTTAAATAGTTGAAGATTAAGCAAGATGAGTATGATGCTTTGTAAACAGAGTCTCTTGGCAAAATTACAGCTTTACAGCAGTTAGTGGATAATAGAAAAATGTCAACTACTTTGTTTGAGAAATGGACTCAAGAGTTGCAAGATAAGTGTATACATGAGTTGCAAAGTTTTGTTGATATGCATGCTAAATTGCAGGTTGAGCATCAATTGTTGTTGGAGAGGTTTCAACCTCTTAAATATGTTGAAGAGCTGATTTTGAAGAATTTGGAAGTAGATGTGGATGCCTCGGTTGTATTGAAGTCTGAATTTTCTGAGATGTAGCAAGCTTTGATTGGTGATGTTAGAAACACTTGGCAGCTGGTGATGGGAAAATTTGACACTTTGGTTTCTAGACCTTATAATATGCTTAAAAATGCTTTTGTTCCAGCTGAGTTTGATGCATTAATTCAGGAAAAGGATGCATTGCTTCAGCAAGTTGCAGATTTGCAAGCTGTCAAAGTGGATCTTACTACTAAGTTGCAGCATGCTTTGGATGAGAAGAGAAAAAATGATGACTATGTAGCATCTCTTTTGCAGCAGAAGGATTTTAAGTTGGAAGATAAGGACGCTACTGTGCAGCAAGTTTTGCATGAGGTACATGAAGAGATTAAGGTTACTAGTAGTAGATCTGTTGAAGACTATGCTGCTGTACGTTCGGAGTGTCAGATTTCTACTTGCACAGATATTATTATGTACACTCCTAGTTTGTTTACTACTTGACTTTGATATGTATCTTCTTTTTGCTCATGACATGATGTAATGACCTCAGCTAACACTTAGGATCAATTATGCAACTGCACAAGAGGACTATGAGTATCCTACAGGGGTTCTACTCATGGTTGCTCAGTGTGGCTTGTTAAGGGGTGCAAGGCCTCTGGCAGGGCATAATTGTATTCTCTGGGTTATTTCTTACTTTGTATGTTTTTCGTTATATAGCTACATACTTGTGGGTTCGAGTCTTGACTATCCCAGTCATCCACCGGGCTGTGCCAGGTGTTGAGGCTCGAATTGCACTATATCAGTACTTTTATACCTTAGTACTAGCATACATGTAGAACCAGCATATGGAAAGTGACCTTAGATGTCATCTGAAGCATTCAGGTTTTTACGTGACATTCATGTGCCTTCCTGACAGTCAGGAGTTCGTGTCTTTTGTATTCCTGCGTGATGAGAAATGAGATATTCTTCAGGACAGCACCAGATTCTGGTCGCTTATGTCTGGTTCTAACACTGTGTATCTGTGTCTTGAATATTCGTGATGTCTGTTTCAAGTTATTTGATCAGGAGTGAATATGATGATGATAAACTGTGTGATCGTTTTCAGGACAATGGTTCAGCATTGATGTTTACGATATGTAGATCATGTTTGCATGGTATTCCTGAAGATTAGGTGTGTGTAATGGCTGTAAATTGTGTCAGGAAGTTCCCTGCAGTGCTAATTTCCTGCATTTCCTGTTATGGTCCTGATGGCCCATAATAGAGAGCTATCAGATAAGGAAGAAGATCATTTAGTGCAATAGTCCCGATCATTAGTGTAAGGACTATGAGTCATTTAGAGATGTCAAGAGAAAGAACTTGGTTATATGAGGCATAGAATGGAAAAATCTACTTGACCGAGACAAGTATACCAATTGCTCCGAATTTTGGTAAGGTAGGTACGAAGAAGATTCTAGAGGACATGACCATGCAAACATCTTATGTACCCAAGGGAGATACTTCAGCTATGGTAGTATGTTGACAAGAAAGAGAGAGACTTGAGAAGAAAGAGTTATTTGCATAGGGCTAAATTACATTAGCCAAAATAGTTTAATTTTGAAATATTTCAGTATCCAGAGTATGGGGCTATCCTTGTGTAGTTCAAAGAGTAGAGGGCTAATCATTTTTAGCCAACAGACTCAAGTGCTACCCATTTGTAGCAAGAGTTTTGTTTGATAGAGTGTAAGCCTGATACAAAGGATTCATCTACTAAGGCTTTTATTGGAGATGTAGTAGATATGATAGAGACATTGATAGAGAGTGCTAGAGAAACAAAGATCTTAACCAAGACTTATGAGCTGCTTAAAGATACATATGCTTTGATGGTAATTGTAGATGTTGCAATAACAGAATGAGTCCATAATAAACATGTTATAGCTTCTGATGATACCATGGTAGTGATAGATACTTTGATGGAAGATGTAGATATAGAGGAGAATCCAATAGAAAATGAGCAATTTTGTAGTGAAGATGAGGATAAGGAATATGCATTGACATATGTGCTTGAGCCTAATATACCATATGATCCTAGTAGTTTTTCATAGCTTGAGTTATGAAAAAGGTTGGATGAGCTATCATTAGATGTAGAGGCATACATACATGATAAGAAGATCAAGCTCTTGATACCCTATGATCTGGGTGGGAGTGATTGGACTTGTAATGTGATGAATATAGGTATTTGGATTTATGATCCTAGAGGCAAAATGATCCAGAGTATGATAACTTGAGAAACACATATATGGGTTTCAATCCTAGTGGGACTACACCATTGGCCCATCAAGAGGATATGCAAATTCAAAGGGGATTGATGTCGTAAGACTACATGTTGCAAGGAAAAGAGATCCATACAAGTATTTTGAATATATGCTTATGGTGTACTTGAATAGGATCTTTATAGGATTTTTAGGTAGTAGAACTTCTCCATCAAAATAATATGAATATCCATTATTAAGTTCTAATAACTTAATGAGAAACTTGGATAGATCTAAATACATACAAGGATCTATTTTGAATAGTACAAGTTGTCAAAGACCAAAAATATTAAAAGGTGATGTGTTTTATAAAAAGTATTGTTGTTAGCTAGTTTGAGAAGAATTTTGTAATTCTGCTTATGTTGAGTTATAGATTAGGGTTATTTTGATCGTTTTGAGATTTGTATGACAAACAAGTTGTAGCTTGGACTTAGGATGCCTATAAAAAATAGAAAATAGGGAAAGCAAAAAGTAAAGGTAAAAAAGACAAAAGAATGCTTTTGTGTTTGAAAAGCAAGAATTTGAGTTTGTAAACAAGGGATAGAGTTGTATAAATAGAAGCATGGATGAAGAAGAAGGACTGGGCAATTTGAGAACTGAAGATATGTTGTGACTTTGATATTAGGATGAAATATTGAGTACCAAATGTGTACCTTAGCCTAGAAGGGTACCTGAATAAGAAGATTGAGAAAATATTCTACTCGTCTTTGGTCTAAAAGCTAAAGGTGTTGCATAGAGTAACCATTCTTGTATTGTTAAAGTTTGCTTGAGGGTTTCTCATCTTTGTATAGTGCTTGTATTCATAGTATTCTTTGGTGTCTATTCTTCTTGTCTCTCATCTTCTATATTGTCTAATCAAGATCCCCTGTAGTTAGTGGCTATTTGGAGACCCCTTGACAATGTGCAATCAATAGAAGGGCTATTTTATTTACTAAAATTTATAGGATTATATTTATAAACAAGGTTTTTAAATTACAATTTGGAAAAAAACTATAAGTTTGTTAAAGGAAGAGGGGTCATTTTATTACCTTACAACATGTAAAAAAATGATATTTTCTAATATCCTTTGAACACATGTGATATAGAGGGTTTACATACAGTGACCGCCCCCTCAATCCCCCCTCAAGATTCAAATGATGTCACATAAACAAGATTGATAAGATTTGGAGTGAGTGAGCAACTTGTGGGTGAGTGTAGATAAATACTTGAAAGCACAGTGCCAAAACTAAAAGAGACCAATGTAAGAAAAGTACATTCAAATGATGTCACATATAAACAAGATGGAGAAGATTTGGAGCAAGCTAGCAACTTGTGGGTGGAGTGACTTAGCAACTTGTGGGTGAGTGTAGGCAAACACTTGAAAAGCACAATGCCAAAACTAAAATAAACCAGTGTAAGAAGAGTGCATTCAAATGATGTCACATAAACAAGACGAAGAAGATTTGGGGTGAGTTAGCAACTTGTTAGACAAACGCTTGAAAAGCACAATATCCAAACTAAAAAAAATAAATGTAAGAAAAGTGAATTCAAATGATGTCACATAAACAAGACGAAGAAGATTCATAGTGAGTTAGCAACTTGTGGGTAAGTAGTCTATTCTTAGGATTTGCAATTAATCTTGCTTACTATCTTCCTTCCCCTAGGCTTTGAGATCAAAATCATTAGAGAAAAGTATGCATCTTAAGGTAGCATAGTACTAGGTTCATACTTATAAGAGTGGTGAAGCCTAGAGTGCTCAATAATGTAGAAAATGTAACCCACATGGTAGAGTTAGACTAGTTAGAAATGATTGTACAGGCCCACCAAATGAGCATTTCATATGTTTTTGGAAAATGATGGAACATGCCCTTTCCTTTGTCTAAATTAAGTGCATATAAAAGGACGGTCATGCATATTTTGAAAGCTATACAAAAAAGGTATTTTTAGCACCATATTTAAGTATGGATTCTCTATGCATTCACCTCAGTGTCATTACAACATATGGGTCCTATATCAATGATTCTAGTGATGCCTTTAGTTTTTGGATAAATTTCCCCATCTTCTCTTAAATCACTAGTAAAACAAATGCCATAGAATTATCACTATTACTAATGCATGTGACAACACTAATAGTGATGTTAATAGCGATGATTGTAGTAAATAGTGATGCTAATAACGACAATAGTAATAAAAATAATAGTAATGCTAACAGTAATAGTTACAGATAAAAAGGAAAAATGGTAGCAAGGCTGCAAGCAACTTTGCCATCCTTCTAGCCACATGGGGCTAAGAACAATATTCTCATATATTACATTGAAAATAAATCATACCATTAAATTTACAAGAGTATACATCATTCGATGGAATGTAAAAACTTTAACAAAAACAAATAATAGTTTATGATTAAATGTCCCAAAATGTACAATGATAATGTGGCTAAGATAGGACTATAGTAAGCTATAAGGTAGAATTACAATAGGCAAGTGTCTATAAATCTCACTCAAGCTAGAACTATTGTGAGCTATAAGGTAGAATTACAGCAAAAGTTTTTATAAGTCTCATTTAATGTGAATTGTATGTAGTAAACTTGGAAAAAAGCGTCTATAAATGTACGCTACATACAATAGCCAAGATAGAGCACAAGTCCAAAAAGAGAAGGGTTCTCCAAGTATCTAGAATTAAACATAGTTGGTTGCCATTTGAAAGCTCATCTTGATGCAACAAATCATCAAAAGGTTTTGTAATATTAATCCAAAAAAACAAGATATAATGGAGACTATAAACTTGCTACACTATCAAAAGAGACATGACATACTACCGAAAAACAACTTGCATAGAGCTTGTCGATGGTGTAGCCAAAGACCTTCTTTTTGCAAATCTTCCTAGTGGGATTTCTATTTGTAATAGAGTGTTGCACCAAAGAAGATATATTAATATTGTTAGAATCACATTAGTACTATGAGCAACATATTCACAATAAATAGAAAACTTACAAAATCCTCCAAGTAGATTATATGGGCACCATTCCCAATGTGATGTATGACTCCTGCCGTTAGTCGTAACCTCATCACCTCCCCCACTGATGCATGCTATTGCCATCCTTATGGAGAGGAAGTGGCCTCCTCTCTGAGTCTCCTCCAATCCTCCTAGTCCATCCACTTGGGTTTTCCTCTTTCATACTTTACTGTCAACCATGACAACTTAGCATCTACTTTATTTCTAAAGCATGCCATCTAATTTGAGACGTATGCATAATAACTAGCTCCTCACATGTATATCGTTAGCTCATAATGCTCTCTAGACCAAGTGTGGTGATCTACACAATTGAAAACATATTTGAGTTAATTCAATGTAAAGGTGAAATAGAAATACAAGAACAACATATATGTAGACTTGCATAGAAGTTTTAAAACATATAAGAAAGTATGAACATGAGGAGCAGCCAATGAGTGTAACATTAAGCTATGGTAAATAGATTAGTTCTACAGCTCTTACGGTTCTCACAAAAATAAGAATCTAATTCTCTCTCAAAGAATTTATGTACGCTTGCCTCCTCCACTAATTGTGTTGGATTTATTGAGCTTGTCTCCTCTACATGTTGGAAGCCCTCCTCATCCTCCTACAAGTTTTCCTCCCCTACTTGTATGCTCTCCTCTTCCATGTCATGGACAATATTTTCATCAAATACTTGAGCCATTCAAGACGGTATAAGAAAAACTAATAGCCAACAAGGTTATTATGGGTTAGGGTAGAAGATCACTTGTATGTAGCAGTTAAGAACTAATCACCATTAAAAGGTATTTGTGGCCTTCAATTTACTGAATTTAAAAGGAAGGAATATGCATCTACCCCTAGTGACTTGGCAAGACAAATGTAGCTTCAAAATCATTCCACTTCTTCTTGGAATCTACCTCTAGGAATCCTGACATGCTTCTTTCAACATTACTTTAAACCTTTGGCTATACAAATATAATAATGGAAAAGCTACAGTTATATACTAAAATCACACCTTGCAAGCTGCCAAAGCACTTCATATCATTTACTATAATATTTGGATCGATGGCTCGCAAATAGCTTTTCTACTTAGACTTTGCCATGATACCATAAATTGACCACCAAGTGTAAATTATCAATGCGCCCTAGTCAAAGATATCATTCACATGACCATGCCACATTGTCGAATTTGTATTGATGCATTGAAGGTTTAGGGTAACTTGGATATAACAATGATGAAAGCACACATTTACCTTTGGACTACATCCTTTGGAAAACTCCCACTCCTCTCATGTGACTACCTCACCTTCATGTGATGCTTTTTTTAATGCCTCATGCAACTATCTCATATGCATGAACCGTTGAAATTTCTCCCAGCCCTCAAGATTTCGACTAGGTCATTAATGAATACTATACCAAAACTCTAGCCATTGTGCTACCTTTCATTCAATTCTAGGAACCTTGTGCTTATGAAGCCACGTCTCCATGGATGCACAGTGCAATATACAAAATTTATTTACTTTGTTTTCCATGGTTCCATCAATCCTCTTCTCTATTCCATTTTCAACTACCATGTTTGTAGTCAGTATGTTATTGTCCTTTAAGGTCCATAACAATCTATTGTCTATATCCACCATTACAAGCCACTCAACAATATATGCGAAGATCTCTGAGACTAGCTAGCCTTAAGCCATGTTGCCCTTTGTATGAGCCCATGGTCACACAGAACCTTTTAAGGTTTTCTTGAACCACTCCAAAAAAGAACATCCATCATCTATGCACTAGTCTTGCAACCTCCACTTTATCCACATGTACTAGGAGTTGGGTTTGTATCATGAGCATGTATGTGGGCAAGTACTTCTTAAAAAGGCAAACTGTTTCCACTACTCCTTTCCTTGATGACTGAATTAAGGATGTCCTTATCTCCTTCAATGAGATCCAACACACTAAGTTTGACAATTTATAATTAACCATGGAGTGAGACAACATGAGATCATGAATGGTAATATGAACTATCACAATTCAAATGCGTTATCTATTATAGATGAACACAAAATAGAAAATACAAGAAGTACTTAATCAAGCTAATGACTATCTTAGCTAGTACTACAAGCTTGACATATCTCATGCTAATCATGATATTTAAGTCATGTTAGTTGGTTATCTTTGGTAATCATGGTCCTAAGAGAGCACATAACATCTATTGGCGTGAAAATAAACTTAAAGGTTTACTTCACTATGCACTCCTCTTTGATGGGCAAGATCCAAGAAGCATGACTAGTCATGCAACAACCATTGTATATAATCAACATGATTTTTTAAGCATATATTAGAGAAAGAAACAATAATGGAGACTCATTTATCTAAGCACTCTCCGAAACCCAGAAAGTCATGCATAGTTCACATAAGAATGACCCTTATATTAGCGAATTGCTTCCCTATAATGGTTGCTCATGTCTTCCCATGTAATTTTCTCTAACAACATCTTAAGCTCATCAACCAATGCATAGAGACATTCATATCCTTGAATTTATAGTGTCTAGGTAGCACGAGTAAGCTAAGGTTAAGATATCCTTTCTTGGTAGAAAGCCATGGTGGAATGTTATAATTAATTAGGACTATTGACTATACACCATAAGGGATCAAGCGCAATCCAAATGGATTTATGCCATCCATAACAAGACGAAACCCAAGGATTCCTTGCCTCTCTTGGAACTTCTCAAAACATTGAATCGATGTGATGTCATGCTTGCAAGTATGATGGTATACGTTAGATACCATTCATGGATCTATTTTGTGCATGCGTTGCCCCTAAGGTTAGGCATATTTATCTAATTCCAAGGATATTATTTAGAACTTTAAATATTATTTTGATAAAAAAGAAGAGTCATTCATGAAATGAGAAAAGAGTGTGGATATCTTATTCTTGGGCACATGATCAATAAAATCAATAAATACATGTATTGAGAAGAGCCCTCCCAATGCATAGGAGGAGATTGAACCCAATTGGTGCCGTGCTTTCGCTTTATGAATTTTTTGTCTCTCTATTGTCTTTATAAGATATTCAATTAGTATATTGCCTATCAATCTCCAATAATGGTGAGAACATTAGTGGATAGAGGCCTAGGTAAGTGGAGTAGTGAGGAGTCCCATGGTTCATGATGGGAGGTAGTGGAGTGGGAACATGGGGATCACCACCTCTATTTGTGCGAAGGTAACAAAGTGAAACTTGGGATGGTGGCAGCTACCACAAGGATAGAGATGTAAGGAAAAAGTTGAAAGTGGTGGTACAAAGAGGGGATTACATAAGTGGGGGGTGGCTCTCATGGGTAGGGAGGGTTGTAAAAAGGGGGGGATAGCTAGGAGGGGGACTCGGGAGGGCTGCATGGCGAGGGGGTGGGGGATGATGAAGAAGGTGGGGGTGGAGCAATGGGGATTCCCATGAAGAGAGTAATTAAATCAAAGAGGGAGTATGACCAGTCGAGAACATAAGATTGCAAGCCTAGGGCCTTGCTACATCCTTAAGGTGCTGTAACTACTATATTTCACCGAGATCATAAATTATAATATATACCTACGGCGGCATTGCTCTCGAAGCTGAAATAACCATTAATTCAAGTAAGCAAGTAGTTTGTAAGGATGAACGTTGATACAGCGATATACCGAGATGGCATGCCAAAGAGCGAGGACAACATGCATGCCATCGTTTTCTCATGAAAGGTTCTTTCTTAATCATATCAAGAACAAGAAACTACGTTAACAGTCGCAGAGATTACACGAGGATTCAAAAAAATAAGAGGAAGGATGAAATCAGAAACTGCAATTAGACGAAGCGCGGCAATGGCGTGCATGTACACAGTACTGTTTACATGTGGAGATGTCTAAGCAAGATAAGACGTACGTGGAGATATGTGAGCAGGAAAGAAGATCCTTATTGGTTGCCAAGCATGGAATCAGTAGATATATTTATTGGTTGCTGCTAGCAGCAGGAGTAGATTGGTGCAGGTTGCGGAGATAGTCGTAGAGAGAGGGGAGGGTGCGCACGAGCTCTCGCTGGCGCTTCTGCACGTCCTCGAACACACGCCTGGCAGAGCGCACGGACTCCGGCATGTAACGAAGGCGTGGGAAAGGGGCATCGGGAAACAATCCGACGCCTGCCAGCACGCAGTAGTAGCTGCTGTTGGTCCAGAAGTTGCGGAGCTCGTGGTCGAGGTTGCCTCCGAGAAGGTCAGGCCGCGCAGGGTTCACGACGAGGCCCGCCCGATACGCAGCCACAAGCTCCTCCGCGCGATGGCTGAGCTTGAGCTCCCTGGCGGCCCGCCAGAAGGCGGTGTCAGTGCGCGGAGAGAAGCTGAAGTGCACCTGCATGAAGTCCCGGGTCTCCGTGAACATCGCCTCCAGCTCCGAGTTGAAATCGTCCGCCAGCCCAGGGTGGAAATCCCTGTCGGGGAAGCGCTGGACCAGCTGGTACAGGGCCGCGTATATGAAGAAGATGCCCGTGCTCTCCAGGGGCTCCAGGAAGCAAGACGCTGCTCCGATGGCGACGCAGTTGCCCACCCACGCCCGCCGGTTGCGCCCCACCCGGAAGCGGATCTTGTTGAGCTTGGCCTTCTCCGGGTCCAGCCTCCCCGGCCACATCTTGCAGAGATCCCGCGCGGCTTCGTCCTCGCTCGCAAAAGAAGACGAGTACACGTACCCGGCGCCGAATCTGCCGAGCATGGGGATCTTCCATGTCCACCCGGAGTCCATGGCGATGGCGGACGTGTAGGGCTCCACGCCATGCAAGGAATCGTCGTGCGGCACCTGCATCGCCACGGCGCTGTCGCAGAGGAGGTGTTCCGAGCGGAAGAATGGCTCCTGCAGGGCCTCGTTAATGAGCAGGCCGCGAAAGCCCGTGCAGTCCAAGAAGAGGTCCGCCTGCAGCACGCGCCCGGAGGCTGTGTGCAGCGCTCGGATCATGGGGCCGGGCCTGCCGGGCTCCATTTCTACGCGGATCATCTTGTCCTGGACATGGCGTACGCCGAGCTTCGCGGTCGCATGCCGGCGAAGGAAGGCGGCCACCAGGTGGGCGTCGAAATGCCATGCCCTGAAGGCGGCTGTGCTGCCGTCGATCGAGCGAGGAGCTTTCTTGAGATCCATGGCGAGCGTGTCGGGATAGCAGGCATGCGCGTATGGGAGCAGCTCGCTAGAATCGTCTCCAGCTGCGGCCGCGTGGTAGAGGTCTCGAAACCAGTAATGGGAGAGGGGCAGCTGGTCGTGGTAGGGAAGGGCGCAGAACAGATGGTAGAAAGAGTCGGCATTTCCCAGGGTCTTAGGGCTATGAGGCGGCATGGGGCGAGAGGAGGGGGAGGGCGGGCCGGGGGTGCGCCAGTTGATGAACTTGACACCCATCTTGTAGCTGGCGTTGCAGGCGCGCATCCACTCGTCTTCTGGGATGCCGAGGAAGTCGAAGAAGGCCGATTGGAGGCTGGGGATGGTAGCTTCGCCCACGCCCAGGCTAGAGATCTCCGGCGCATCCAGCACCGTGATATTGATATTGGTATTCTCTGGGGCCGAGCCGAGGGCCTTCCCCAGATATGCTGCCGCCATCCAGCCCGCCGTGCCCCCGCCCACGATGACGATCTCCTTGATTCGCTTGTCGTCGACATCGGCAGCGGCAGGCTTATCATCGGCCGCTGCCCGAGCGGCGGCATGCCGGCGCTGCGGCTCATCATGCGAAGCAAGCCTGGCATAGCGGGGTGTAAGGGTAGTGCCCGGTGCAGGAGCTGTATCGATGGATATGCGTAAGGAGCTGCGGCCCCATGCGCCGTGTGTCGACCTGGACGTTCCTGCACTACGTGAATTATCAATACCTGGATACTGATGATATCGATGAGCACGCACAGCTAATTTGGGGCGGCCTATTGCCCTGCCAATGGTCAGCGTAGCTAAACTGCTAGGAATATAGGCAAAGCTGCGACATGGAGTGTCGCCAGCTGCAGGTCGTGCGACAATGGCATCCATCGATAACCAACGATGGATGCTAACTCTCAGCTAGCCCCACCATTAATGCAGAGCGATAGATAGACGATTGGCCTGCGCCGGTGCTTATAACGTGCCCCTCCTTTATAATTGGAGGAGTGACTCGTGAGACACGTCCGGTTAAGTTGATGACTTAAGCTAGAAGTTGTTGAATTGGTAAAGGAATTAGGCAAAAATGATAGAGTATATCTTATGGATTTAAGCCCAATAGTCTAAAGTGGTTGACTTTAGCGAGTTATTGTTGAATTGGTACATACTCCAAATGAGTAGTTTAGATGGAGTACATCGAGTTTGTAGGATTGAATATCACCATATCTTTATTATAACGAGTTGGTCTACTCCCATCGGTGTGGTTTGGGACGTTTCCCATCCCAAGACACACTTCATCCAGCAAGTGGGTTCTCACATAAGCAATGTAATTTGGTGGTGTTGCTTGCATGCTAAATTGATTTTATGGCTCTCACTCTAAATAACACAAAAAATATCAAAAGAAACTCTATGTGTGATATAATGTCATGTGTCTACAATTATTTCATTATTTCACACTTGTTGTCTAATGTGTGTGTGTGTGTGTGTGTGTGTGTGTGTGTGTGTGTGTGTGTGTGAGACACATATTCATTAATACTCACTTGATCTTTCATCTACTCTTTTCTCCATTTATTATTTCGTTCAATTGTATACTTTTATTCTCTCACTTCCCCTTTTATGTGTGAAAAATCGAGAGAGTGGCTTATGCTTTGTACTTGTTTTAGTAACAATTAGGATGCTTCACATCCTAAGTATGCTTCATGGAACACACACACACACACACACTCTCTCTCTCTCTCTCTCTCTCTCTCTCTCTAGCCTACAAGAATGGCTTGTGGGCAATACACATATCATCCATCAATATAATATATATGTAATAATACATCACATATAGTATATAATAAAATATGAATATATCATATTACATATTATGAATATAATAGCTGTCGCTTTATAATAAATATATAATGTAAAATTGATATAATATGTATATATTAATATATAATTTTAAATCATAATATTATAATATTATTGATTATGCAAAAATTTTACTATCAATTAAATGTTACAAACTTCATATTTTTTGAAAAGTTAATTATAGTTGTTATTCAATTATCTATTCTAAACTATAGTTTAATGTAATTGAATTATTGCATGTGTGCATGTTTATGTTTATGTTTATGTTTGTGTGTGTGTGTACTTTATATGTATGTCCATTCATGTGGTCTCATATTTTCCTTTCTCTCTTGTCACTCATTTCTTTTTTGCTCTCATGCACCTCTTATCTTTGTTTCTTCTTCTTCTTCTTCTTCTTCTTCTTCTCTCTCTCTCTCTCTCTCTCTCTCTCTCTCTCTCTCTCTCTCTCTCTCTCTCTCTCTCTCTACAGATACACATATACATACCTTTTCCCCCTCTCTTTATCTTTCCTCTCTCTACATATGCATATACATGTACGCACGTGTGAATACCAGTATGCATGTGTTTAATATATTTGTTTCCCTTTCTATGGTCTCATAAATGTGTCTCTTCTCTCCCTCTCATCATTTCTCTCATCTCTTCATGCGTGTATGAATATACATGTGTTTATGGGTGGCCATATGTGTATGCATGTGTGTGTGTGTGTGTGCGTGCGCGCGTGCGCGCTATAAGTTTGTGTTTGTTCTCTCCCCTCTTCTTTATTCCTCTCTATTCTCCTTCATAGTTCTCTCTCTCTTTCTCATAGATTTTTCTAGTCTCCCTCTTCCCTTTCTCTCTCCATTTTTTCTTTCGCCCATACATTTACATGTATCTAGGCATGTATGCATATATGCGTACATGTGTGCATGTGTACAACAGAATGTATAGGCATATGATGTGTGTATTTTTTAATGGTATATGTATAGAATATGTACACATTGCATGAAAATCATTTTCAACCATTGAAATACCATCTCGTTTCTCTATGAGGTTTGCATTAGATGAAAGATACTTAGTGAACTAATGAAGCTAAGAAGGTTTGTATGACATGTGTTGTCCTCTTGAATAATACCTTGCAAAAGAGAAAATTAAAAACAAGCAACTTGCTCAAAGTCTATAAAAGAATAGCTTTAATATTGTACTATTTTTTACATAGGAATTATGTTGTAGCTTTGTAGATCCATAGCAGTAAATATAAAACTTGGCATAGGTCTTTCTTATCTTTCATAATTATAAAGGAAAGTGTCACCCCCCCCCATATACATTTGAGAATAATATGTTCTTCTTTACTATTCTACTCAATTTAGTCTTAAAACGAGTCTTTTTTAAAGAAAATATAATTTTTGTCAATTTTTGTGAAAGTCAAACTTTTTCACATATTTTTCCTCGGGTGAGTCAATCTTGGAAACTTATAAAACATGTAAGATGTCAGGTGAGTTCAAAAGAAAGGTATTATATATAGTAAAATTTGCATGATTATATTTACATAAAGGGTTTTTTATATTACAATTTGAAAAAAATCGATAAGTTTACTAAATTAAAAGTGGTCATTTTAAGGCTTTATAGCATGTAAAGAGAGGGTATTTCTTAATATCCTTTGAACACACATTATATAGATGATTTCTTATAGGTGGACTCCTTGGGTTCTATATGTAAAAGGGTTGTGCAATGGCATTGTGACTTTATAAGTTTTAATATACCTTGCTAAATGATTCCGTGGCGGTTGGTTGAAGCCATTGCAACCATACTAGTTTAAAAACACGATCATAATATGACTAGTTAACGAAAGCAAAAACAATGTAACTGTTCATTTAGGTTTCGACACAACATTTTGCTTATATCATGAGCTTTTCCAATATTGTAACATTATTTTTTTAATCCCTATAAATTTTTCATTTTCTTCTAAATAAATGACAAAAAAATGACTAAGGGAAAATAAAGATTCATCATGAATAAACTTTCTTAATTGAAGTATTTAGGAAGTCCATTTCACTGCCTATCTTCTATTAAAGAACCTTTATTAACTTAGGTTATTTTGACTTTATTTATAAGTTTAGAGCCATCAACGAATTGTGATATCCAAGATGATTACAAGTAAACGTTGCTGCTTATACTTGAGCAAGACTATTTTAAAGTTCAACACCTTCAAATGCAAATAGTTTATTTGTTGTATCTCCCTACAAGCAGGTGCCATTTATACTTGACCAAGGTGCATAAAGTTCAATACCTTCAAATGCAAACAATTTCTTTGATGCATCTTCCCTCACAATCACAATTTAACAATTGTTGAGAACATTTGATTTCATCTTCTTCATGAGGCAATGTAGGTGAAAGTGAGGAAGGTCAAACTTTTTACTTGCCTTTATTTAATGAGATATTCTTGCCAAAGGTCACAATGAGAGTTCTTAGGAAATAAAGGCATAAGCATTGCAAGATTAGATTCTATAGTATATTTTCATAGGCTTGGAACATGTTTTAATTGATCGAGAGATGTAGCATATTGGGTTGGAATGCACTCCATTAATTGGACAGGTTACATGCACTCATATGAAACCACTCTTAGGCAAAGGGATATAGTCAGTTCCCCAATCCTAGTCATAAGTGCCACTTTGTGTATGCTAATAATTGATAAATATGATTAGGACCTCAGCTAATACTTACCATTTGTTCTTCATGAGTTAGACTATGTGCTTATCTATTTTGTGTCATTGGTTATCTTTTCTCTTATCTAAAGTAGAGAGAATGTAAGAAAGCAACTTAGCCAAAATGAATAATGTGTTTTGGTACAACATCGGATTTCTCCATAACAAGAATGAATAATGTATTTTGGTATAGCATAGCATAGTGTTTTTGCCATGGTAAAGTTTGGTTGTGTGCTTATCTTTTTCTTTTCTAAACATGTAATGTAGAAAAGTCCCAGTTTTCCTACAGTCTCTTCTTCCTCTTCACTCTTACCTTCCTCTTCTACTTCTTTTCTAGGTGTGATGTCGATTTCTTTTTGCAATCCCTCTCTTATCATATATTGTGATTATCCTCTATCGTGAACACCTTAGGCTTTCTTAACCATCTAATTTCGCAAGCATTATGTGGTAGTTGTTTACCCCATAAAATTCGTCTCTAGGTATCTTACCTTGGCATGATTCACTAGTTGGAATCTAGATCCAGCAAACATTTAGACCCATAATTTCTCAACATAAGCTTATTTTTTAGGCCCTCCCACAATTGCAATACTGGCATTTAGCTTCTTTGGCACTGTGCCTATGGCCGCCCCCCATCTACATGCACCCATCTACTAATAATATATTAGCATGCAATCTCTCATCTACATGCACCCTTCTATTGACAAAAAACTAGCATACAATTTCTTTCACACTATGCACCCCTTTATCTACATGCAACCTTCTACAATAGATGTCCTATTGGTTATATTACAATGGTCTTTGTCCCCTACCACAAAAAGCAGTGTCTTCTGGCATATATATTTAATATCCTCTCCTTTTGCTAACTTTCCATATGACTATCTACAAATGAAAGCTAGATGTCCTATCTAAAATTCCCCCAATTTAAAGCATGCACTTTTCTTCTACAATTCCCCCTACCCCAAATCCATTTCCTACTTGAATGACATGAGTTGAAGCTCCACCTCCTTAAAACAAATCTCAACAAGCCCATCAAAATCCCAAGAGAAAATTGCTCCATATAATATCCCTACACTATATGCCAACTTTAGAGGAAGCTAGGATGGCTTTGTTGGAGCAAATAGGGGTGCTAGCCTAGGGGGTCCACATTATAGAATATGTAAGATGCCAAGTGAGGTCAAAAGAATATTATATTTCGTAAAATTTACAAACTCATGTTTACAAAAGGGGTTTTTAATCACAATTCAAAGAATACCCGTAAGTTTAGTAAAGTACAAGGGGTCATTTTAGGGCCTTATCGCATGTAAAGAATGGGTATTTCTTAAATTTATCCTTTGAATGCAAGTTATATAGATGATTTCTTATAGGTGGACCCCTCGAGGGTGCTAAGAGCACTATTAGCTAGAGCCATCATAACTTAAAATTAAAATTATTATAAGATATGTATTTTTTAAAAAGCATAGAAAAACTTATTAATTTATTGGAGGTCAAAAAGTATGAACTACATCAAGTATAACTAATTCTTGTGCTAAAAGGAATATTTCGTGCAAGTTATTGTAGGCTACAGTAGTTGCATTCTTTTTAAGACTTTTTTCAACTCTAAGCTCCTGGCCGCCTTGTTCATGCTATCATTTGTTCTCTCTATGTTGGCCTCATCCTCAAATGACTAATAGGTTTGGATGCATTTCTTCATTTTTTAAGTGGGATTTTTAATGTGTTGCTAAACTCTTCTCTTGACATTCGTTGTGTCGCTTACATGTACCTTGCCATTTTTTTGCATGTTATAATGTTCATAAAATGTTTGGTCTTAGTGTTTCTCTATGTGGCCACTTTTGGACTGGCCCATGGGTGTCGCTTTGAGTTGGCAATATAGATGATATGGTTGTCCTTGAGCTAGTTGCAATATTTGTAGCGGCTAACATTGATATTGTGGTGTTACACTCTTCTTTGCCCTTTTATAAAGAAGACATTGTAGTTAAAGATATTACTTGTTTTTTACTAAACATATTAAAGGTTTACAAAGAGAAATCTTTAATCACTTGCCTATTATGTATATGATATAGCTAAATGGATTGGTCCGGCATCAAAGATTTGATTGTAGAGCTCTTTGTTGAGTAAATATATGACCTTTTTGATGATCACAGGTAGGTTTCCATGACTGTGCACACTCTTTCAGATAATTTTTAATGTTTTTTTTTTTGTTCTTCTTCCATCACTTCTATCAATGTCTCAAGATAGATGTTGAATTTGCAATGTAGAACCTCAAGATTTTTTAATGTATCTTCATGGTTGAGTTTGAATCTATTGAGCATCTCTTTCAAAAATCATGCATATGAAATGAGATTGTGCTAGTATCTTCCATTATAAATGAATCAACTTTTTGAAGTTTGTAGCAAGATTCATACTATTTGCAATTTTGTTATATTCTTTGGATAGATTGTTTCCAAGCATTTGTTTAGTCATATGATATATCCATCAATTTTTGGAGATCATTATAGTTTTTAGAGCATTCAATATATGACAATGGTCTTTGCCTAGCTATGTTTTCCATTTTCATCTTGTGTGTTGTAGGTGCCTATAATTCTATAAATTGACAGGATATTGCTCAATCTAGAGCTAAGTTTTCCTATGGTTTTGAACATATAACTTGAACACCTACATGCAAAGTTTGATGTGATTATATGAATGCACATTGTTGCAAATTTATGGATATTAACTAGCATTTTTGTTATATTATATATATCTCATTTGCAATCATTTTTGTCTTTGCGAGTATTGTTTGTCTGTAAGAACGAGAAACAAATTGTGTCAATATATTAATAAGAATTTTGATATAAGTAGTAATATTTGAAAGAGGAATAGGAATTTTTTTCCCTTGGAAGAAGTGCAACAAATATTTATGTGACACATGTATTATATTGTAGTTGGTATTCTATTAGTTGGCATGGCTATTATTGTAATGTGTTGTTTGTACATGTGAGTTATGGTGTTGGGTATAGTATTAGAATGAAGGTTAATGAATCTAGAAGCTTGATTATATGCAAGTTTCTTCTTTGATTTTGGGAGAGAGAATCACATATCATAGTCCAAGTGTAAATGCATTCCTTATGTACAAAATAGATTTTTGGGTGACCATAGCTCATTGTGCTTTATGATTGAGGATTGTTTATGTAAGTGTTACCTAAGAACATGGACTTATGGAACCACTTGCTATTCAACACCTTACATTGATGCTTATTGCATTGTGGCATGAGCTATGGGTTGTTTCATCCTTTGTTCTCTCAATATGATCAATTTTATATGTTGCACCATTTGCACTACCTATTATGAAGTCAAAGCTTTTTGTTATTATTGTATCTACTCTGATTTCTATCTCCTCTATCTTGTGGAAATTCCTCTCCTATAGCCTCCAATATTGGCTCCTCATTTGTGTTTGTTTGAACTTTGATTGTGTGGATTTCTTCTATTGTATAGTATTTGTGTAAAAGCTAATTGTTGTAGTTGTGAATGTCTTCTTTAAGTGTGTGCGTGTGCGTGTGCGTGTGCGTGCACGCGCGCACGCACGAGTGTGTGCTTTTATTGCTTTTTTAAAGTCTAAAAAATCTAAGACATCCTTCTCATTGATGATGCACTCATGTAGGCATTCTTGTACCTATAAGCAACCTCAAACTGTCATGTATGAGTATCTTGATCCTATAATTCACAATGCTATAAAATTTGGGGAAAAAAACTTGAGTAATAGCCATCAGAGGGGGATGAAGAGATAGTGCATGAAAAGGAAAAATAGGGAGAAGCACTACCAAACCCATGGAAGGAAACAAGGGAGCCTTGTTGATGTCAAGAATGCAAATGAAAATTCCAGACTGACTAAGTTGGTGATAGTGCAACCTAGTAGCCAAGGTTGCCCAAAAGAGCCATTAGAATCCCGAGTTTGGCTACCAATGCTAGATGAAGCCAAAGGCTCCGATGATGCCAAACCATGTTGCCCATGCACTTTACAATATCACTAGCATATGGGGTTTTTTCCAATAGCTTACCTTTTCTCCTCACATCAAAGCACCTAGCTCATGTTCATCTAGCATTAGACCTAGTCCCCTCTTCACTCATAGTAGCCTTACTTTCCATCTTCACTTGAACTAGGTCATCCTCTTCACTTGAACTAGATTTAACTTCTTTTTGTGGCACACCTCGCTTGTGCAACATCCTTGCTTGACTTCACATAGATCATATTGGCAGATTGTATGAGGGATGGGAGTGCATTGATAGCTAGTCCCTCAACTTGTAAGTCAATATTCTATCCTCATTTATGTCATTGATAAAAAATAAGCGCTTCAGGTAGTTCTTTAGATATTTCCTTATATTCATCAAAATCATTCTCTATACATGTTGGTATATACATCAAAATGATTCTTGCACATATTATATGTGTAGGTATCTACATCAATAATTCGAATGCTTATGCCAACTCACACTGACCAACCCATATTTCCATGGTGGGCTTGACATTTTGAAATAAATTCACATGTATTCTTGTCTTATTTTTTGTCAATATACCCCTCATATGTTGTAGTGCATGTGTATGTTGCACTGAATCAAAATGGCTCAAGTTTTTGTTTCTGTTGTAGAGAAAGAAAAACTAGGACTGAAACACCTTAAAAATAGCACTTAATAATCGGACTAAGGAAAGGGACAACGAGAGTTTTCCATGTGTGCAAGAATATGTATTCATGTCTCCTCTTCTTTGGATATAATGAGTTTATTTCATGGATTTCTTATTCTTTTTATTTGAAATCTCTGAAATATGACATCTTTTGGTAGCCCCAAAGCTCATAAAGCTAATAAAATCTTATAAAACATGTAATAAAAATGAGGTATAGTTAATACTATCGGTTTTGTGACTTTAAATAGGCATTCAAATATTCTTTTTGTCACTCACAATGTTTGTTGATATTTGTTTTGAGTTCATCGATCTTTCCTCTTTGAGTTTTTTCTTTGCATATTACCTATGCTCCCTTTTTTACATGGTTTTCACAAGGCATTATTCTTATTTGATAAACTCTTACACCATCTTTAACAAAAGTGTAAATTGAAAATGGGAACCCAAAATGTTCAATATAAATGATTGGTCGGTTACCATGCTGCCATCTTGCAAGGACTCTCACAATATAAACACAAAGTGAAGAACATGAAACAAAAGGATATCAAATATCATTGAAAGGGATGTATCATTGGTTTCAAAATTGTAGCCTAAGGGTAGTTTGCTCGGAGGCACCATGTTTACATGGCAAAGGAGAGGTGCTTGCCTCCAATTGAATGTTTTTCATAGCAAAGCAACTACAAGTTTGATTTTGAGTTGAATATTGTATGCAAATATATATTTTTTGTTAAAGCACTAAGTAAATAGTGGGATTGTTAGTGTTATATATCTTTTTATTAACAAGTTCTAAATGGCACATGGAGAGCCTATTGGAACTCCAATAGTCACAATGTGTGACTTGCCTTCCTTATTCTATTAGTCATTAAAAGAATAAGGAATGAATTAAGAGTGATAGATGCCCACCACCACTTGCAGTGTGCAGGTGTGTCGGTACTATCAGTGTAGTGAATACATTGGTAGCATAGGGATAGGTGCCTTTATCCCCAACAATCCCCCACTTAAAGACGAATGTACCTCTAGAAAAGTCAGTAAATCCCATGACTCCTATATCCTAGCCACCATAACCTATGCACATATCTACAATGCCCCTTAAGGTATATTATGTTATTCTTCATGGCATTCTATTGTTGCCTGCCAGGTGTAGCCATATAGTGTGCCACAAATCCCACTGCAAATGCTATATCAAGACAAGTGGCTATCATGGCATACATCAAACTACCCACTATAGATGCATAAGGGATCTTAGCCATCTCGGCCTTTTGTTCATCAAATTGTAGACAATCCACCTTTGACTAACCTTTACACGAGAAGGTAAAGGACATCGAATAGGCTTAATACCTCACATATGAAACCACTCAAGTACCTTCTAGAAGTTGTGGTACACTATATGGCTACACCTGGCAAGTGGCATTGGGATGCCATGAAGGGTATTGTGAGGTACCTTAAAGGAATTGCAAACATGTGCATATGTTATGGTATCTAGGATACAGGATTTGTGGGGCACACTAACTCTGATTATGCATGACATATAGATAGTAGGAAGTCTACCTCTGATTATGTCTTCATCTTTGCTACTAGAGGTGCTATTTCTTGGATGTCCTAGGTGCAAAATTGCATGGCCCTATCCACTACAAAGGTAGAGTATGTTACAATAAGTGAGGCTTGCAAGGAGGCTCTTTGGTTAGGCCATCGACTTAGGTATTACTGATGTGGTCCCTACACTACATTCAGATTCTATGAATGCTATTTAGTTGACCAAGAATCTGACCCGTCAAAACAACCAAATTTGAAGGTTTTATTATTCTAAAACCTCTTCTAATTAGCAACTTAATTATTTTCTTACAAATGACATTTTTGAAATGTTTTTGGCCCTAATGGGTTGGCAAGAAAGTCGTACCAATCAGGGCAAAATATTCTCATAGTAAGAGAGTTTACAAATTAGTTTTTGAATTTGACAATGTATATGGAGAGCTTAAGTGATGATGCAAAGCTTCAAAAATAAATTTATGGTGTAGAACCATGCTTACTTGGAGAGCTTAAGTGATGATGCAAAGCTTCAAAAATAAATTTATGGTGTAGAACCAAGCTTACTTGTTGATAATATAGCATAAAATCGCTATATTCTTTTCAAAGCAATTAAGATGGCCTTAAGATATGCTTGCAAGTATAGGAGGGATACCAATTTTCAACAGCCTTATGGAATGCAAAGGACTGTTTCATAGAAAGGGTAATATGCATGAAATTATGGAGGATCTAATATGTCTATTAGCAACCTTAAAGTACCTTACTATCCTCCATTCAATGCATAAAGAAACAAAGTAATTTTAGAATAGCATTCAGTTCAAAAATAAAGAATATACATGTTGATAATAAATCACATGCTTCATTATCTACGGACAGTAAAAGTTTCATTCCAATGGACCTCTTTAAGGAAAGGAAGGAAAGGGGATCGTGCTTTAAGTATAGGGAGAAATTCATATTTGACCACATAGAAAAATGTGTTTATAAGAATACTAAAATGAATAGTATGCTTGTCATTTCACATATTAAAGATGAAGCTATAAATGTTCTTAATCATGTTAAAAATGAAGAGTTTGATGATGGCAATGACCGGGAACAATTTCATGATCATTTGGATGGATTTCCTTTTGACCCAGGTAGTCAAGTATACTTTGATCTGGGTGGAAAAGAGCATAGCATACTCTTGAATGTTAAAACTTCAACCTATTCCATCTATATGGACGTTTGGATATGTTCTCTTTTTTTCTGACATTCTTACTTACAACAAGTCACTAGAAGAGCACTTGGCACATGCGAGGAGAGTGTTTGATATCTTAAGAGAGCATAGGTTATTTTCTAAAGAAAGTAAGTGTGTATTCATGTAGACATCAATGGAGTAATTGGGATATACTATGAGCAAAAATGGCATACAGGCTGACTCCACAAAGGTGCAATGTGTAAAGGATTGATCCACACCTTCCAATACCACTTCGTTGCGTGGTTTTCTTGGTCTATCATTATTCTATAGGCGATTCATCAAGAATTATGCAACAATTGCACCACCCCTGACATATCGATTGAAGAAGAAACAAATTTTTTGGGATGCTATAGCTGATCAGAGCTTCAATCAAGTGAAGGAGATGCTCACTCTTCAGGGCATATCCTCATATGCCCTAACTTCTCAAAGGAGTTTACTGCTCCATGTGATGCTAGTGGTAGGGTTAGAGGCGCTACTTTACTACAAGAGAATGGTGTGATTGCTTTTGAGAGTCATAAGATTGATGAAAAGAAAATGGAGATGAATGTTTATGGCCAAGAGATGTTAGCCATCCTTCTTCATGATGTTAAGAAATGGAACCATTGTCTTTATGGCAACTAGTTTAGAGTGAAGAGTGACCATCGAGTCCTCAAGTACTTATTGACTCAGTCTACTTTGACTCCTAAGAAAAGGATATTGGGGACAACCTTGCAAAATTATGAGTTTGACATCTCTCATACTAGGGGAAAATATAATGTAGTGGTTGATTCACTCATACCGATGTTATCATCATGTAGAGTATCATCCATATCTGAATTGATTTTACTGCAAAAGCATGGTATGAATGATTTTGAGAGTCATAAGATTGATGAAAAGGAAATGCGGATGAATGTTTATGGCCAAGAGATGTTAGCCATCCTTCATGATGTCAAGAAATGGAACCATTGTCTTTATGGCAACTAGTTTAGAGTAAAGAGTGACCATCGAGTCCTCAAGTACTTATTGAATTAGTATACTTTGACTTCTAAAAAAAGGAGATTGGGGGCAACCTTGCTGTTGGGGGTAAAGGCGCCTCCGCCGTGCCGCCCCGTGTATTACTACACTGACAGTACCCGCCACTGCACACTGCAGGTGGCGGGCACCCGTCACGTCACTTTATTCTTTATTCTTTTAGTGACAGTTTGAATAAAGGAAGGCCCGGTCACACATTGTGACTGTTGGAGTTCCCATTTCTTGTCTCTCTCTTTCTTGCTCTTGCTCTCCCGCCATAGCTCGCGTGCAAGCTTCGATCCTTCTCACCTTTCAACTGGTATCAGAGCTTGGCATTCTCTTGCTCAAGCTCGACTCGGTGCTTCTCTACCTTCGCATCAACTCCATTCACGCATTGGATCTCCATCCCGGCAGCCATATCCGATCTCCCGGAGCTCCCGTCACTCCCCGGCTTCCCGAGCACCTTCCCGGCCTATTGAGGCACCTTCAAGGCATTGATACTGAGGTATTTGATCATTCTTTCAGGGTTTTATTTCAGTCTACAGGTTGTAAATAGCAAGGGTAGCCATGGCTTCAAACCCTTGAAGCTTATTCCCCTCATATTGTGCCTTACACCTATCAAGGCTCAAAGAGGCTTGTCATAGGCCTTTGATAGGCCCTTCTTGAGCCCCCCATTACCCCCTTTTCAGCCCATGTGGAGCAGCAGCAAGTTCAGCACCAACAGGGCAGATTGCATCATTTTTTCCAGGCTTTGAGCACTCATCTACTTCAGCTCCACACTTGGCCATTGCTTCTTGCTCTCTACTTTGATCAAGAGGGCTATAGACTTCATGTTTGATGTCATTCAAGCTTTGGGCATTGGTCTTGATCATTCGGGGCTGATCTCTTCAGATTTGGGACTGTCATAAACTGTCATAACAGGCTGAAAACAGGGCAGCACCATTGGCATTAGCATTTGTTGCTTATACTCCATTCCGGTTGTGCTATTTGATGCCCGTATGCGGTCTACATGATGCCTAGTGCCTTGGGAATGTATGCACATGATTATGCCATGATTTTGGCTTGAAATATTGGCTGATTTGGGACTTTTATTTACTATTATACAGTGCTGGAAACAGGGCAGCCACACTTGGCATTGGCATTTGATGCTTATACTCTACTCCGGTTACCTTATTTGATGCCCGTATGTGGTCTACTTCCTACCCGAATGTATTGGGGATGTATGCATTTGGTTTGACCATGATTTTGGCTTGAATTCGGGGCTGAAATCTACTGTTTAGAACAGTAAATACATGCTGGAATAACAGTGGGCTGAAGGTACTTTACATGCTTTGGCACTTACCTACCGATACCGGATGTATGCTTTGAGCTTTGGCATGATGTCTCTGACATTTGGGGACGACTTGGAGCATATGTATGAGATTATGGGATGCTTTTGAGCTTCGCATTAGCTTTGTCTTCACTGGCATTTGGACCGACTTGGCATGCTCGTGGACCGCCTATGCCTCATGTCTCTGCTTGACAGTTAGGCTTTTGCATTACATGCTTTGGTTCGTGACATATGCTATTTGGTTCGTGTATGCCATACCGACATTTGGAGCTTGGATTTGGATGTATTTGAGCATTCCCGGCTTACTTGATCACTGATCTTGGTTGCTATTTGGATGTCATTGAGTTGACCGAGAGCTTATTTGGGCTTATGTATTGCTTCATGGTTAATACGACTAGTGCTTCATGTATATCATGCTCTCTTGGATGTGCTTGATGCATTGACAGGGTCACTTATCACTGGTGCTTTCTCTTGGGTTGTTTGAGCTTCTGAGCTCGCTTTGTACGCCTTTTGTGCCAGTGGGAGCATTTTACATGCTTGCTTGACCTTTGACAATTGCATGCTATTGGAGCACTTACATGTATTTGGAGCAGTTTATGTCTTGAGCAGCTACATACGCATTGAGACTTTGGGATCATACTCCGATCTTTATGGATATGCATTGATGTACTCTTGGTTCACAGGATGCTTATGAGCTGAGTCTCATATTTGGATCTTTCTCTTTGAGCAGACACCTATTTGTGTCAGGTTTTGGCAGTTACAGGAACACTTTGCCTAGAGTGTCTGGGGGTGTGCCTTTCCCTGGCAGATGTTATTTTGACATGCTTCGGTGTTGAGCTCATGTTCTTTTCACTGTCATTGGCCTTGCTTATGTCCGTTTCATGCCGGCTTTGGACCTAGCATTATTTGCTTGACATTGGATCCTATTTTGGGACAGTTTGCTCTCTAGACTGCATACCTGCAATTTATTACAGCAAGCAATTATTGGTGGACTGAGGTGTACTTTTCATGCTGAAATATCCTGATTTGGTGTACCGCACCTAGTACTAAGTGGGCAGCAACTTTTGGCAAACATTGCTCGCCCTTTGGACCCCGTTTTGGTCATTTTTGGGCAGTTTTTGCAGTAAAACAGCAAGCAGTTTTGGACTGTTTGGGCATTTTCAGCCTGCATAATGGCGTCATCTTCGCATGATAGTGCCATCTTTAACATTACAAAGTTGGATGGTACCAACTACTCTTACTGGAAGAGTCAAATATGGCAGGTTTTGGTGCAGAAATCTTAGATTAAGCCACTTCGGTTGAGTGGGGAGCAGCCTGAAACTATGGACAATGACGACTGGCTTGAACTTGATGAGCTATGCAAGTCCACAATTGTATTGTCTCTCACTGAACAGGTACATTATAATGTATTTGAGGAAGCACAGAGTGCATGGGATCTATGGAATAAGATCAAGAATCTTTATGATAAGAAAAGTCCGGCGAGTCAGATGTACTGGTTGAAGCAGCTTATGGATCTGCGCATGAAGGATAATGCGACTATGTCTGCTCACTTGAGCCAGTTCCATGCTATACTGAAGAACCTGACTTCGTAGGATATCACCTTTGGAGAGGAAGTAACTCATCTTTTCTTGCTTGGGACTCTGAATGAGTCATGGGATGTATTCCGCACTGCTCTTTGTGCCTCTAGTGCTACTCTAAAATTGGCAGATGTTGAGAGTGCTCTTCTTCAGGAAGAGGTGAATCGCAAAAACTTGGATGCCTCTCCTGGTAGTCATGCTTTGACAGTTAGAGGCAGGAATGACAGGTATGACCGTGGTAATGGCTGAGGCCGTGACTCGCAGAAGGGCCGGTCTAAATCTCGTGGTGGCAAGTCACGTAGTAAGTCGCGTGGGCGCAATGCAAATGTCACTTGTCATCATTGTGGGAAAAAGGGCCATATTAGACCACAGTGTCATGAGTTGCGCAATGAGAAGCGCAAGGATAAGGGGAAAGATAAAGTGCGGGAGAAGTCCTCTGATCGCAGCATAGTACCCGCGAAGTCCAGCGTCAAGATTGAGGAAATTAATGTCACGCAAACTCAGGAGTCCGATGGTGGTGATGAGTTTATACTTGCAGCTAGTTCTTCTGACACTTCACACTTGACTGAGACACCTAGTATGTATGCACAGTGCTGGTTATTGGATTCAGGTGCGTCCTTCCATGTGACGCCTTACCGTGAATGGTTTCACTCTTACCGTACTGTATTTGGATCAGTCAGACTTGGAGATGACAGGTCTCTTGATATTGTGGGCTGTGGAGATATTCAGTTGCAGTTTTCCACCGGCAGTTCTTTTTTGCTCAGGGATGTACGCCATGTACCTGCGCTTACGCGCAGTCTTATGCCTGGAGGACAATTGGATGATGGAGGGTTTCATGTCTGTTTTGGGGATTCTGCCTGGAAGATTACCAAAGGCAGACTTGTGCTTGCTAGAGGCGCCAAGGCTGGCAGCCTCTATCCTCTTGTTGTATCTGGGTCTTCTGTAGACCATGTTTTGGCAGTGGGCTCTATCCCACATGTATCACTTTGGCATGCCCGTTTGGGGCATATGTCTTTAAAGGGAATGAAAATGTTATCTAGTTTGCAGTATCTTCCGCCTTTGGACTATGCACGTTTTGACTCGTGTGATCATTGTCTTTATGGTAAGCAGAATAGGTCTACGCATAAGAAATCGGGTAGGCCACGCATGAGTGAGCCCTTGGCATTGGTGCATTCCGATGTTTGTGGGCCTATGCCTTGCATGTCTATGGGTGGCGCGAAGTACTTTGTTACCTTCATTGATGATTTTTCTAGGAAAGTGTGGGCTTATCCCATAAAGCAAAAGTCCGATGTCTTGGCAGTCTTTCAGCGTTGGCTTGCTCTTGTTGAGAACCAAACTGGGTATAGGCTGAAATGCCTTAGGACTGACAATGGGGGAGAATATGTCTCACGTGCTTTTGAGTAGTTTTGTGATGACAGGGGTATTAAGCGTCAGTTGACCGCCCCTTACACCCCACCCCAGAATGGTTTGGCTGAGCGCATGAACATGACTATTCAGGAGCGTGTGCACTCTATGCTTAGCCATGCAGGCCTACCACAGAGCTTTTGGGCTGAGGCAGTTAGTACGACAGTGCATGTCATAAACCGATCGCCTTCCAGTGGATTGGATTTCCAGGTTGCAGAGGAAGTTTGGGCTGGTAAGCCACCCTCTTATGCGCATCTCCGTGTCTTTGGATGTGAGGCATTCTGCCATGTGCCCAAGGACAAGAGGAGTAAATTGGATCCAAAGAGCATTAAATGCATATTTCTTGGCTATGGTGAGTCAGGAGAGATGGGCTATCGCCTATGGGATCCGCAGGCGCGGAAAATAGTACGCAGCCATGATGTCGTCTTCCATGAAGACAAGATGCACATGCAGCCTGAGAAGGTGGTTGAGATCCGCAGAGTGATATTTCAGGAGGAGCCTAGAGCTCCAGCACAGCCAGTAGTACAGCCTGCAGCAGTTCCTCCACAAGGCCAGGGTGTTGGACAGGCAGTTAGACAGGCAGCAGAGCCTACGGTGAGACGGTCTGCTAGAGACAGACGTCCACCTGACAGATTTCAGCCCTCTATGCATTATGTTTTGGTTACAGATGCAGGAGAGCCTTTCATTTATGATGAGGCTATGCGCAGGGGTGACAGTCACTCCTGGGAGAGGGCTATGCAGTCTGAGATAGACTCCCTGCATAAGAATGAGACTTGGGATTTGGTTGCCTTGCCTAAGGGCAAGAAGGCTTTGCCATGCAAGTGGGTGTACAAGCTGAAAAGTACCCCTGGACACCCCAAGCCGGCATACAAGGCTAGATTGGTAGCAAAGGGTTTTAAGCAGGAACATGGTGTGGACTTTGATGAGGTCTTCTCTCCTGTGGTTAAGATGACCACCCTGCGCTTAGTCTTGGCTTTGGTTGCACAGCTTGACTTAGATCTATATCAGATGGATGTCAAGATAGCTTTTCTACATGGGGACTTGCATGATGAGATCTATATGGATCAGCCTAAGGGCTTTGCAGAACCTGGCAGGGAGCACCTAGTGTGCAAGTTGAAGAAGAGCTTGTATGGCTTGAAGCAGGCACCTAGGGAATGGTATCATAAGTTTGATGCCTTTATGCAATCACAGGGCTACAGCAGGAGTGCTATGGATCCGTGTCTTTACACGAAGAAAGCCCGTGATGGCAGTTTGCTTATCTTGGTACTCTATGTTGATGATATGCTGATAGCAGGGAAAGCTCATGATGAGCTAGATGCTCTTAAATCTCAACTGAAGAAGAGCTTTGAGATGAAGGATTTGGGACAGGCCTCACATATACTTGGGATGCGCATTAAGCGCGATAGGCATCATGGGCTTTTGTATCTCTCACAGTGGGAGTACATTCATAAAGTCCTTGAGCGCTTCCACATGCAGGACATAAAGCCTATTGGCTGTCCATTACCTTCTTATGTGAAGGTATCACAGGCCGATTGTCCGCATACAAATGAGCAGAGGGCCGAGATGGCCAAGATTCCTTATGCTTCAGCCGTGGGCAGTTTGATGTATGCCATGATAGCCACTCGTCCAGATATTGCGCATGCAATTGGTGTTGTGGCACGCTATATGGCTACACCTGGCAGCAGACATTGGGATGCCGTGAAGGGTATCATGAGGTACCTGAAGGGCACAGCAGATATGTGTATTTGCTATGGCAGCCAGGATACAGGGGTCGTGGAGTACACTGACTCCGATTATGCAGGACATGCAGATAGTAGGAAGTCCACTTCTGGCTATGTATTCACCTATGCTGGAGGGGCTGTCTCTTGGATGTCCAGGGTTCAGAAGTGTACGGCTTTGTCTACCACTGAGGCCGATTATGTTGCAGCCACTGAGGCTTGCAAGGAGGTCATATGGTTAGGCCGTCTAGTTGCTGACCTTGGGATTGATGCTACACCTACACTGCATTCAGATTCTATGAGTGCCATTCAGTTGGCTAAGAATCCGGTCTTCCATGCGAAGACGAAACACATTGAGGTGAGGTATCACTTCATACGTGGTGTCGTGGAGGACAAGTCTATTGACCTTGTCAAGATCTCCACTGACGAGAATCCTGCAGATCTACTCACGAAGAGCCTCACTACTGAGCGCTTTGCCTTCCTCAGGAGGTTGATGGGCATTGGATGAGATGTCACCTTTCCTCATCCCTTGTACCTATGTACATTTGTACTGTCTTTTCTTTTTTCTTTTCTCTCTCACTAGGACAGATTCGCCTTTAAGTGGGAGGTTGTTGGGGGTAAAGGCGCCTCCGCCGTGCCGCCCCGTGTATTACTACACTGACAGTACCCGCCACTGCACACTGAAGGTGGCGGGCGCCCGTCACGTCACTTTATTCTTTATTCTTTTAGTGACAGTTTGAATAAAGGAAGGCCCGGTCACACATTGTGACTGTTGGAGTTCCCATTTCTTGTCTCTCTCTTTCTTGCTCTTGCTCTCCCGCCATAGCTCGCGTGCAAGCTTCGATCCTTCTCACCTTTCACTTGCAAGATTATGAGTTTGACATCTCTCATACTAGGGGCAAATATAATGTAGTAGTTGATTCACTCACACGAATGTTGTCATGTAGAGTATCATCCATATCTGAATTGCTTTTATTTTGCAAGACCATGGTATGAATGATTTTGAGAGTCATAAGATTGATGAAAATGAAATACGAATGAATGTTTATGGCCAAGAGATGCTAGCCATCCTTCATGATGATGTTAAGAAATGAAACCATTGTCTTTATGGCAACTAGTTTAGAGTGAAGAGTGACCATCGAGTCCTCAAGTACTTATTGACTCAGTCTACTTTGACTCCTAAGAAAAGAAGATTGGGGGAAACCTCTCAAAATTATGAGTTTGACATCTCTCATACTAGGCGCAAAGATAATGTAGTGGTTGATTTACTCACACGAATGTTATCATGTAGAGTATCATCCATATCTAAATTGCTTTTATTGCAAGAGCATGGTATGAATGATTTTGAGAGTCATAAGATTGATGAAAAGGACATGCCAATGAATGTTTATGACCAAGAGATGTTAGCCATCCTTCATGATGTTAAGAATTGGAACCGTTGTCTTTATGGCAACTAGTTTAGAGTGAAGAGCGACCATCGAGTCCTCAAGTACTTATTGACTCAGTCTACTTTGACTCCTAAGAAAAGAAGATTGGGGGCAACCTTGAAAAATTATGAGTTTGACATCTCTCATACTAGGGGCAAAGATAATGTAGCGGTTGATTCACTCACACCACGGATGTTGTCATGTAGAGTATCATCCATATCTGAATTGCATATTGATTGGATCGAGGAGCTTTAGGAAGCCTACTTGTTGTGTAACGTGCCTGCCTATCGACTGTCCAAGCACATTTTAGCGGTTCATCAAGAAACGAATCTAGGCGTCACCACCCGGCACTCCCATGGAATGTTTCAGGGTTTGTCCGCCTCGCAACAGAACGTTTGTAGTCAAATCCACTAGGATCAACCTAAAATCTAGGTTCCTGGTGGTCAAGGTCTCCTGATAGCATTCTAGCGTCGGGTCTTGGACATCCTACTTTATGCAGAGATACCCAAGCCGAAGCAGATCCATGCCGCACTTGGTTCAAAGAGACTGGGAAATGAGAGGGATGCGCTGCTCAACCTCTCTGCCCATAGGGCATAATCCCATTCTGGTCCCCTAAAACGGTATGAATCGGGTTCTAACTTAATAATACCTAAAGTCGAAAGGTGATAAAACCTTGTTAGAAGCCTCCCAGTTCTCTGGGACCACCCTGTCGTAGGACGGACCCGTCAGGGGTTCCACCCACCTGCTTCCCTCAATAGGCCTTCTTTAGTTATCTAATTAAGTCCTATCATGTTTATGTATGACATTAAAATCAACTTCCTTAATTAAGCCTTTTAGGGAACAGGGTTCATTTGCGTAATTTACAACATAGACACGAATACAAAGCAAGCAATCCACTGATGACAAACAAGTTTAAGAAAATTCATTAAGTTATATTCACATTAATCTTTGTTTTCTCATGTATCCCTTCTATCCAACAGAAGTACGCGGTCCAAATCACATGCCACCATAATTTCCATCCTTTATCTAGAATAGGATCTTCCAACGCCTCCAAACGTTGGGCTCACGGCGATCTATGCAAGGGGTGTCCAGAGCTCCACTAACCCCAAGCGACCTAGGAGTGAGACACACTTTGCGTGGTTGGCCTTTTCACCACTCAACCTTCGGCCCATGAATCGAGCAGTGCCCTCTTAGGGTAATCCATGGTGCGATCTTGGAGATGATCCACCCGTGAAAATATCCTTCCTTAATTAATCCAATCAAGAACCAAGCACAATCAAGGCAATTAGCCTAATGTCATCTTCCAAGAAGAACATTCATTTATTTCCATGGCAACTTGTCATTACATACCCCTGCCATGCCTTTACCATCAAACACAAGCACTTGGAATAATCATCCAAACCTTAATCCAACAATCAGTTGATTGTAAAAATATTTTGCGTGTTGTTTGATTAACCAACAAAACAATGGTATTCTTTTCCAAGCATAACAAGAATAGACGCGATAACATTTCCATTGCACATTTGCTCTCCCCCTTAGGACCAAAGAGTAAAATTTACTTAACATTTCCTTCTTTCGGCTAAGGCATATGCTAAAGGTTCAAATACTATACACAACGTAAGTCCTATCATTCCAATGGGAATTAATTAATCTAGCAAGAGCATTTACGCCTCTTCTCTAAGTGACATTTATCATTCCAATGGGAATTAATTAATCTAGCAAGAGCATTTACGCCTCTTTCGGCTAAGGCATATGCTAAAGGTTCAAATACTATACACAACGTAAGTCCTATCATTCCAATGGGAATTAATTAATCTAGCAAGAGCATTTACGCCTCTTCTCTAAGTGACATTTATCTTTTAGCATTTCCCTACTATGCAGCATTTTATCTTAGCTTTATCTTTCTTTCTTCTAAGGCAAGGAGTTGCGTATCATTGATATATAGTTCACATAATCTCTCTCATGTATGTGTCGTCTATGTGCATTTGTGAACCTTTAAACAATATTGTCCTAGGTAAAGACTAATCGAAGACTCATCGATGCTCAATACTTTAGAGTCCCATATGCTGCTTATGCTATGAATGGATTCATCACATAGCAACTAGGTGCAATTTAACTCCCCTTGATTTATCCTTTTCAATGACCTATTCTAGCACGACAAAGTACAGAGCCTAACGTATCTCATGCAAGAATCAAAGCAATCATCTATCAATTTGAAAATACATTACTTACGACTAGTACCGCAGTTGGATTGTGATACCTTTGCCCAAAGCTTCGTTGCTGGTTGTGGGATTGCCATCCGCATGCAGCATTCTTCGCTTGGGGGCCATCGTCCGCAAGTAGATCCGAGAGAAAAGGAAGGAAAGAATTTTGAGATGGAAGAGTGTAAGAGGAGATGGGGAAGATTGGGATAGGGGGAATTGAGCTAACTCTCTCCCTTGTAGCCTCTCTCTCTCTCTCTCTCTCTCTCAAGCTCCTTCTCACAATCTCTTGGAGGGGTACCCTTCTACCTCTCTCTCATAGCCTCTTGGGGTCTCTTTATGCTTACTTATGCCTCCCCATGCCTCATATTTATAATGAATTAGAGAATAGGGGATGTGGTTGAGAACAAGAATTCTTGGTGGAGGGGCTCTTGGAAGAATCAGAGATCTGATGCTCAGATCATAAATTTGATGGTTCCATTGGCTCCAAAAGGGGGCTAAAACTGCAAGACACTTGGATAGAAATCTTTCAGATCACTCCTTCTTTCTCTCCCTATTCAAACTGCTGTCTACTACCTGTAAATTGTGATCACAGCGCACACGATTTCGCCAATCACTCTCTTTATTTTTTTCTTTTTATAAGATCTCCAAAACTAACTAAAATATCACTTGTCTTTTCTTTTAAATGACATCCAGTTCTAGAAATCACAGGATAATATCTAAAATATACTAGTTTTTTTTCCAAAAATCTAATATCTTTGGACCATCCATATTATACACATTAACATTAGTTATTAATATGGCTCATAACTCTCGTTCACGTTGTAACTCCCATGAAGGGTGGCTACGGTCCTTGTCAATCCGAGAAAAATATCAGATTTACGACTCTTAGTTTTTTAAATATATATTTTTAATTAAATAAAAAGCATTAATTATTAACATTAGTTAGTTTTTACTTTAGTTAGTCATTAGTTAGTAATCTTACTAACTTATTAATTGACCAACTAACTTTTAAAATAACCAACTAACCTTTAATTATGTGAAAATATTACATGTTGAATAAAGAATTCAACCACATGTTTCAAAAACTATAACATGGGATAATAGAAGAAAACTCCCAATACTAGCTTAAGAATGGACTCATATGATTCCATGGCAAGATTATCATCACCCACACCTCCCTTCACACAAAAGATCATGGAAGAGATACATTCTTGCCCCACTGCTAGTCACCTGGGTGTCTTCAAGACATATGATAAAATTTCCAAAAGTTTTTACTGAAAGGGCCTATGGAAGGATGTCAAGGATTTTGTCTTTAGCTGCAAATTTGTGCCAACAAAACAAGGATAATACTCTTAAACCAATTGGTTTATTGCCGTGATGTCCCTATTACATAGTTAATTTTCATAAATAATATGCGTATACATTCCAAAAATTGATTTATGTTGAAAACATTTTTAAAACTAACTCTAACTATAAAGATAATAATAATTATTATTATTAATGTATTATATGCCAATTCATAGAAGGAAGACTTGGAAAACCCTCCCAAGACAAGCTTATTAAAACTATGATTGTAGTATAGAACAACAAAAAGAACTAGCCTAGTGGATAATCACTTGGCAATTAAGTGCACTTGGGTGACGACACTATCGGGATGGGTGACCTCTTGGGAAGATTTTCCTACAAAGCTAGTGGGAGCTTCACACGTGTAGCCAACATCGTAAACGAAGCCTTCGTAGCCCATTGCCAAGTATCCAAGGTCTATACCTCAGTCCCTGCCTTGGTCGTGAGCCTTGGAGTGACGCCCGCCTATGATGACACAACGCACGGTGCTCGCCCATATATTCGTAAATTTTTATCTTCTCGCTGAAGTCCCCCTCTTGACATCATCAATAATGTCATCAAAAATACTAAAATAAAGCATTCTCTGTTTGCCATCGATGATGTCATCAAAAACTCTAAAAAGCAAGTGTTCTCTCTCTCCCCTCCCCCCACATTACTATATAAACAGGGGGAGAGCCTCATGTCATTAAAAACACAACCACCCATGCAGAAGTCTCTCTGTTGTTGAGGCGACGAAGCTCTGCTACAATCCACACCTACGCGGAAGCGCTTCTCAAATCCATCAAGCTCCTCCCACAGCTCCCAAGAGACGTCGAGACGTTGAGCGAGGTCATGCTCAAAGAGCTCCCCAATGCAACGAAGTAGTTGCTACTAAAGGGAACTCAACACGAAGTTGAAGCGCAAGTGGAAGTTACCCCCAAATCCATTCAACCAAAGAACCGATCATTCCACAACAAACCGAGGTTGCAACCATAACCCATAATCATGATGGATGGCTGAGCGGAGATAATCAGGTTTAGTACATTAAAAAATGATTACTTTTAAGATATTAACTCTAAAACTTCCTAATGAGGGATAAGTTAGTTCGTTACATAGATTAGGATCAGTTAGAACGTACTTAAACTTACAAAAACATGTTAATATTATCAATTACTTTTGAGGAAGGAATACGAGAATTGATGGAGGTGATAGATTCTATCCATTGCATACATTGACAAGTGTGTTAAAAACGTCTTATGATTATGACTACTTTTGGATTTGTGAATGATGAATTATGGCTCTTATGATTCCATGCTTGCACAGACGGACGAGTTGTGGATTATGGTGGTTCGAGACATTGGGGTCCCCAATGCAATGCTCCCTAACACTTTGCGGAGTGTGGAAAAACTCACATGCGTGGGGGAGGGCCCTACGCTCCTAAGGGGGATAAGTGTTTTTTATTTTTGATCACTCGAGCACCTGAGAGGGCAAAGGGCCGAGTGATAAGTGTCCTTGTTATGTAGGACGGCTCTTGAGGCTCAAGGAAGCTTAGAAGGGCTCTAAGCCAGTAAAATGTTGACCGCGAACGGAGTGCAATCACATATAGCCCAATCACGAGGGATTGGAAGGTCCTATCCTAGGCTGGACGGTGTCTTTCTACAGAAAGACGGTTTTGTACCACTCTGCGGAGTGATGGTTCTGGATGTTACTATGAAATAAAGTATCTGATTTTTGAATTTTTCGTTATGTGCCAAAGATTGAGTTTAACGAGCCCAGTTTAACGAAATAATAGAAAACTAAGCAAACCCAATCGAGGAAAGTAGGAGGCTTTGATCCTGACGAATGAAAGCCTATGGATGGGTGGACCCGATAAGTTGGGTAACCTTCCAACACTAGATAGAGCTGACTAAATTGTGACCCTCCCAATATTGGTAGGATTTGTTACCAATTTTAACACTGTTTTAGGGGTTCAGAGAGTTGAGATTTTACCTTATGGGTAGAGGGATTGAGTTACACTCTCCCCCGACTCTCACTCTCTTTGAACCAAGTGCGGTGTTAACCTCACTTCTACCTTTGATTGATTACAAAGTGGTCTTTCTTAGGTGGGTGTTAGATTGTTATTAGGGGTGACTTGTCTATGCTTCTCCTATGAAGTAGAATCGAGATTCCCATCTTCGACTAAGTCCTAGGTTTCCCATGGTGAGACTGGATGGTGATGTACATGGATATGAATTTCGGTTGACTACTAAGAGGACTCCTCCATGTCTGTTGGAGGAGGCACCTAACACGTGGTATCAAAGCCTAGGTTTCAAAAGAGCTTTTTGTGTAAAGTTAAGTAGGCAATGTAGAAAAGGAATTAATAAAATAACCACACTTGTTGAAGAAATCTGTTGTTGATTATCTTGCACTAACACTAGAATACACATTGTGCCCACAGGAACTTAGCGATGAGGAAGCTATACGTTTATGAGATATTTTCCCCATTATTTATCAAGTGGCCTTAAGGTCGAATAATTTCTCATACCGCAAGGCTATGTTTGAGATAATGAAAATGATCTGTATTCCTCCAATTGTATTGCAACCTTATCCTAACTCATGGTACATGAGAGATTTCTAGCCAAGGAATAGGTCACATATGGGGATATATTGTGGGTGTAACATCCTTCTTCATTACGAGCTATGGAGGATTCGATGGGTTGAACGACTAAGGATAGTTAAGATATACCTTTTGTTCAATGCCTTTGTTGAACGATTACTAGACATTGGGAATGAGCCTATACCTGAAACCTTGTGGGTATATCAGAAAGTGGTACAAATAGTACCACATTAAAGAGTTGTTGTAGTGCCAAGAAGGCCTTACTTTTGCACGAGATGTTTTGGTTACCCCCAAGAGTCACCATATTATGTTGTTTGCCGTGTAGATGAGAAATCACCAAGATATGGGAGTATAGACCCTGATACTTTTCATGAGGAAAGGATCCATGAGATGGTGTGTTGGTAGATCATAGTATAATCAATACATATTTGTAAATAGTTTTCATAAATATAAAGTCTCGTTATTATTTTTAAAGAGTGTGAGTTATGAGCTTATGATGATAGTTGAATTTCCTTGACAGAATAATGATGAAGTACACTTTATGCGATTGATTTTTGAGATCATGTATTTCACTGCTTGCCAATGCTCGAACATTGTGTTTCGAGAATCCATGCTGACAAATCTTGAGAATATGACAGACTTTCATTACACTCGAATCCAAAGTGGTTTGGTCTAGAAGAATGCCATGGAGAATAGCTCGGAACTTCTTCACGATCAACCCTAATCATACAAGGAACCTCAAGACCAATCTCAAGAGAGTTCGGTGGCTTGAAGAAATAAAACTAGTTCGATGCTTCTTATTTGAAGGTCACACGGTTAATGATAGTGTGACAATTAAAAGGGAGACAATGACTCTACATTGTTGGGTGTATGAACAAGTCATCCAAATTATACCTCCTAACCATATCTCCTAACCGTATAGTAGTCCACAAGAGACATGACCGAAATGGCTACTCTGTCAGAGGATACCCTCCTTTACCCTCAATTTATACAACTTTAGAGACAAATAAGAAACCCCCTTACTTTGTAAATGTACCATCACACGAAGTCCATGATTGATCTCCATTGTATTTCTTCTTTTGATAAATAAAGGTTACCTTATTTTCTAAAGTTGACTAAGAAAGAGTAGGCACTTTAACTCTTGGAAAATCAAATCTAACATTTAGCTTGTGTAGTAATCAAAATCGCCAACTAGTACGAATTGATGAAACATACAAGGAACTTCAAGAGAAGAAGTTTCTTCTCAAGCAGACACCACCACCTAGGTTTAGCAGTGAAGGACCCAAGGTGGAGCAAGATGCAGAAGCTTGGATTGAAGCTTTGAACGATTATTTCCTAGCCATTGAAACTACTGCTGCAAATCAGTCCATGACTGCTCGTCTTTGTCAGAGAGAGAGAGAGAGAGAGAGAGAGAGAGAGAGAGAGAGAGAGAGAGAGAGAGAGAGAGAGATTATATGTGGAACCCCCAACCATTACAAATGTGCAACTAGACTTTCCTTATTCAAATATTGTTAAAAAACACAAATCTAGATCATGGCAAGCGCTATGGAGGATGAAAGACGAAGAGAAAAATAATGTTGACATAGGCAAAGATAGACCAACTATTGCACAAGTAAATTAGGTTCCAAGATAGATTAGCTTGGACTCATAAAGACAATCTTGTGTAATGAAGTGACACTAACAAGACACTAAGTGAAAGTACAAAGCATCATGATATTGTATTCATTCCATAGTCAAGTACAATGCTTTATAGAAGTTAAGTTGTTCCATTCTTCTCATTGTGCATATGGGATTTAGGACATCTCTTCCTCGAGCATACATCATTTGTTATTTCTCAACAAATATCACTAAAATAATAAAGAATAAAGTGATAGTAATGGGTGCCCACCACCTATAGTGTACAGGTGTCTGGGTACTATCAATGTAATGAATACACTGGTGGTTAGGCACATGCGCCTTTACACCCAATAGTTTAGGGCAAGAGATTGCCCCATCTCTATCAAACAAATCTTCCCATCTTTCCAAAATACCAAATTTTATCTTTGAATCTCATTGATGGCCTTACAATCCCTATGCTCATGATCAATGCTATCACACCACATGCACCTGCATACATAGTCTCTTCTAGATAGTACCTGAGCAGGACCAGCCCTTTCAAGAACAGTAGATGGTCCTCCAATTATTTCTTGATCCTTTATCCATGCCATATGTAGTTTTAGATCTCTCAACCCTTTAATCAACTCATCCATGCCCTCTGGTGAAGCTAAGCTTTGGTGAAAACAATTTTGCTGAGATAAAGGGGTAACAGAAGCTTCCCAAACTTGGGAGAAAATCGAAGAAGCTGTGAAAGGACGTTATCTTCCCCCATCTTTTGAATCAATCAAGATGAATGAATTCTACAACTTACAACAATTAAACCTAACCTTGGAAGGATACTATTCTAAGTTTGTGAGTTTGCCCAAATATATGCATCCCCCTAATGGCAGCGTCTCAACAGATTCCAAGGTTCTGCCAAGGACTAAATCCACCTTTGGACACTCGCCTTGAATCAATGAGACCAAAGATTCTCTTATGCAAGAAAAGCCTATGGCCAAGAAAATTTCTTGAAATGGCCAAAGGAACCATCCAATAAACAACTATGGAAGGAGCTACCCAAACCATGGTGTTGACATGGCCAATGCTAGAGAGAATGGTAGAGCTAATGCAATCACCCAAGGACCAAATGGGATAGGAATCAGGCAATGCTACCAGTGCGGAAGAATTGGACATCTAAGGGAAAATTGTCCTAATTGTCCTCAAAATCCTAGCCCAAACTAGGTTGGTGGAAGAGGCCGAGAGAACGACAACAACAACCTAAGTCATGGACGTGGAAAAGCAGCTGGTGTCAGGGTAAATATCATGATTGGACAGTCGAAGGAATGCACATTAGGTGAAGAAATTGAAAGAGGATCCATTCATGCTGCCGTGGAAAGGAAAGGAGAGGACCACCAATGTTCAACAATTCAATCTCTAGCTACTTACAAGGGTACGTCATTTATAATCTTGATTGATTGTGGTAGCACTCATTCCTTTCGTGCACCGAAAACAGTTAAAAGATTGCATCTAGAATCTAGGGGGACAAGGAAAATGATAGTAGAGTTGGCTAGTGGGAAGGAAATCGCCTCAACTAAAACTGTAGGCATACTTCAATTTGAGTTAGACAACCATACAACTGAAGTGGAATTCCAAATCCTACCTCTAGGATCCTACGACTGCATTCTAGGAATGGATTGGCTCAAGAAGACCAAAGCCCAGATTCTATGTGCTGAAGAGGAAATAATCTTTCAAACTTGGAAAGAGAACCCGTAAAAGCATATTGGAAAAATGGAAGAATTAGAGTCCCCAACCAGCCAAGGCAAGCCGACTCAAGAAAGGATTGAAGAAAGGTCAACCAATCTACATGATCTAGTTGAATAAGGTCAAAAATACTAATGAAGGCACTCTACCTTCCTGGATCAATGACTTAGAGGATATCTTTCTAGAAGAATTGACTAAACCACCTCCAAATCGTGAGATTGATCATGAAATAAAATTGATTCCTGGAGCCGAACAAGTGTCAAAACAACCGTACAAAATGTCTATTCCTTGTTGAAAGATAAGCACAGGAACTCTCCCTACATTAGAGAGGATAAGGGTAGATAGGTGTAAAAGGGCTGGAGGACAAGGGAAACCCTAACCTTAACCCCTCCATTGGCTATATAAACAACCTAAAGTACACACTCAAGTGTGAGGAGAGTGTACTAGTTGTACTTTGAGCAACTAACTAAACAAGATCTTGTCTTGTACTTGAGCTCTCTCTCTCTCCCCCTTGTGCACACTCTATCAAGCCTCCAACTCTAATTTTTGACATGGTATCAGAGCCTTCTCTGATCTCTTCAGCTTCCTATACCCTCAGCTTCATTAAGTGCACATGATATTCTTCCATCATCTTCATCTTTTACTTCTTGCCTCCATAGCCAGCCAGACCCCCTGACCTTCTGAGTCAGTTACTAATCTGGGAACCTAATCTCAGATGTTAATGCACTTGGAAAGTCATCATCAAGCTTTTCAAGATTGACATTTACCATCTCTAGCAACATGAGCTACAAATGAGTGCTTGTAAGCACTAAGGCACATTGTTTAATCATCATTGCTACTAATACTTACACAATCTGAATGTTTTTATCAGGAAATTAAAACAACTGAGTGCTTTACTTCAAGTTGTAAGGCTATGTGTACAATTATAAACACATAGACCATCATGCACTAGAATTGTATTGCATATCTTGAGTGGCTTTTTTCAAGTACACTGGTCAATGAAATTAGAGGGATGAGTGTCATTGTACTCTCCTCAGAATCATCAGCAACAAGCACTGAAATCATAGACCATCCTTGTCCAACACAAGGTTCATCCACTAAGCCATACCACAAGGAGGAGCCCGAAGTCCAATCTAGGTTCAGATCATTGAAGCCTAAAAAGACCATTAAACCTCGGAAGAAGAATACACATCAAAAAGGACCACCAAAGTCATATTTTGAAATATTACATATGTATAATTTTCAGCCTTTATCCTCATTACAACTTTGATATCAAGTGTTTGATTTGCTTCCGCATTCAGTGGCAAGGTTGTAAGGGACTAGACACTGCCCTTGTTATAACAAGTGGTAATACCTTCCCAATGGCCACAACATATGCTGATGTCCATCCTCAAATTCAAAAATTTAATGGAAAATATTTCCATCCTTGGCAGGTTTTGATCAAATACAAAATGATGGAAAGAGGATATTGGCCCTTCATACGAGAAACCAAAGTAATTGACCCATCTAATCCCCTTGATGTAGAAGATGATGAACAGGCTCATGCCATCATCATGCTTCATTTAGATGAATCCTTAATCCATCACATTGACCACTCTTAACTGCAAAAAAAAAAGGGATGAGCTCGAAAGACTCTACGGTGCTACAAGGAAGAACTCCAAGATATTTCTCAAGATTGAGTTTTTTAGCTTGGAATACAAACAAGGAGAAGACCTAAGCAAGTTCATTTCACATATGAAGGGGCTTATGGCACATCTTGCCTCTGTTCAAGCACCTATCCATGATGAAGATGCCATTGCCATCCTACTAAAGTCTGTGAAGATGGTTTTTCCAACCCTGGTGACTACCCTAACTAATATCCCGAACCCAACTTTAGCAAGTACCATCCAATCATGCCTGGATGAAGAGAAGAGAAACCATACTGAAGGGTCTTCAGCATTTACTTCCCATGAGCAAGTGTTAGTTCATACAACTTCTACTAAGTGTTCTTTCTGTCACAAAAAGGGGCATATTATGAACAACTGTTGGAAGAAATATCCTGACAAAATGAAGTGCAATAAATGCAAAAAGACCGGGTATATTACTAGTAAGTGTCCCGGTGTTCCAAAAGTACCTAAGGAATTGGAGGTCAACTTTGCCTCCCAATCCATAGGTGACCTACTTTTTTAAGTCTTGTAACACTCTCTACCTATAGCCTTTTCTTGTAGCTCGATTATAAAGGCATCTCATTGAGAATTAAGGGGAGGCATCCTATTATATTTGTATCCAATGCCACCTTGCATTCAGGGGGGGTGTTGAAAGATAAGCACAGGAACTCTCCCTACATTGGAGAGGATAAGGGTAGATAGGTGTAACAGGACTGGAGGACAGGGAAAACCCTAACCCTAACCCCTCCAGTGGCTATATAAATAGCCTAAAGTACACACTCAAGTGTGAGGAGAGTGTACTAGTTGTACTTTGAACAACTAACTAAACAAGATCTTGTCTTGTACTTGAGCTCTCTCTCTCCCCCCCTTGGGCACACTCTATCAAGCCTCCAACTCTGACTTTCAACATTCCTAAAGCTATTGAGCTTAAGGACCAACTGAGGCAACTGATAGAGCAAGGATTTATCTGCCCAAGTAATTCACCTTGGGGAGTGTTTGTCCTCTTCCAGGAAAACAAGGATGAAACGCTTCGACTCTGCATTGACTTCACTAGACTAAACCAGGTTATGGTCAAGAACAAGTACCCCATACCCAAGATAGATGAACTTTTAAATCACCTACATGGAACCAAGGTTTTTTCCAAGATTGATCTAAGGTCCGGATACTATCAAATCCGAATCGAGGAACAAGATATCCCAAAGACTACCTTTAGCACTAGATATGGTCATTATGAATTTTTGGTCATGCCATTCGGATTGACTAATGCCCTAACCACATTCAACCATCTAATGCAAGACATCTTTCGACCATATCTAGGTGATTTTGTGCTAGTATTCTTTGATGATATACTAGTGTACTCCAAATCAATAGAGGAACATGAAGGTCACTTAAAGATCGCCCTAGTAACACTCCGTGAAAATCAACTCTATGCCAATATGAGTAAATGTATATTTCTCACTACAAGATTGAATATCTTGGATACATTGTTTCCTCTAATGGAATCTCAGTAGACCTTACCAAAGTGAAAGATATCCTAGAATGGCCAATACCTAAGATAGTAAAAGAAATTCAAGGATTTTTGGGATTGATAGGATGGTATTGAATCTTCATCAAATATTATTCCCTCATTATTGCATCCTTGACAAATATTTTGAAGAAAAATATAGAAATCATTTGGACCATTGAGCATCAAGAAAGCATTGATAAGCTTAAAGAAGCTGTAACCACTACACCTATACTAAAACTCCCTGACTTCAGTCAACCATTTGAGGTGATCATTGATGCAAGTGGACTTGCAATCGGTGGGATGCTAGTATAAGAAGGAAGACCAGTGGCCTATGCTTCTAGAAAATTGAAGCCCTACGAGTCCAACAATGCCACTCATGACCCTGAGTTACTCGCAGTAATCCATGCCTTGAAAGTATGGAGACACTATCTATTGGGAAGGAAATTCACTTTAGTGACAGATCATAAAAGTCTTAACTGGATCTTCACCCAAGCTGACCTAAACATTAGGCAAAGAAGATGGATAGAGCTTAAGAACTGTATCCATGCCTGATAACCCTATATTTGAGCTTGTATGCCAAGCTATTTCTCAGGATAAGGAATATGAAGGACTCATGGCTAAGGTACTCCAAGGAGGAAGCTCTGACAAAGAAAGGTCTAAGATTAAGGATTATCATGCTATCAATGGTTGTCTATATTACCATGATCGCCTTTATGTCCCAAAAGGACTAGAAGTGAAGGCCAAGATCTTATGGGAAGCACATGACAGCCCCGTTGCAGAACATCCAGTGTATGCCAAGACACTCAACACAGTTTGTAAGAGCTATCATTGGCTAGGATTGAAAAGGGATGTATTAAAGTATGTAACTCAATGCTTGACTTGTCAAAGAGTCAAGGCAAAAAGGATCAAGATGCTTGGAGAGTTACAACCCTTGGACATTCCACAAATGAAATGGAAATCAATAAGTATGGACTTTGTTGTTGGATTACCTACTATTGCTGATGGTTATGATTCCATCATAGTAGTGGTTGATAGATTGACAAAAGTTGCACACTTGATCCCTGTCAAAACAACCTATAAGTCATTTGACATTGCTCGAGAGTCTTTATCAAAGAAGTATTTAGGTTACATGGATTGCTAGAGAGCATAATCAATGATCGAGACTCTAGGTTCACCTCTAAGTTTTGGACTTGCCTATTCCAAGAAATTGGAATGAAACTATGCTTCAGTACTGCTTATCATCCTCAAACTGATGGCCAAACTGCAAGGGTGAACCATACCATTGAAGATATTCTAAGATCTTATTGTGGCAAAGAACAAAAATGGTGGATTGAACATTTACCTTTGGTGGAGTTTGCTTATAACATTGTCTTTCAACAAACAATCAAGATGTCATGATTTGAAGCCTTGTATGGGCAAAAATGGCATACACCTCTAAACTTCTCAAAGAAGATTCTAGATACAAGGGAGAAACCTCTAAGAAACCGAACCCTAAGAGAACACCTAGTACAATGGAAAGTTTATTATGAAGAGGATGCCACTTGGATCGATGAGGCAACCCTTATGAAAGAATACCTCCAATTTCTCTCGAGATCAGGACATCTCGATTTCTCCAAGGAGGGAAGAATGTAATGTCCTCATTACTTAGTTTATTTTAATAAACAATTGCATATAAATTCCAAAAATTGATTTATGTTGAAAATATTTTTAAAACTAGCTCTAACTATGTAGATTATTATTATTATTATTATTATTATTATTATTATTATTATTAATGAGGTATTATATGCCAATTCATAGAAGGAAGACTTGGGAAACCCTCTCGAAACAAGCTTATTAAAACTATGTTTGTAGCATAGAACAACAAAACGAACTAGCCTAATGGATAGTCACTTGGCAGTTAAGTGCATTTGGGTGATGACACTACTAGGATGGATGACCTCTCGGGAAGATTTTCCTACAAGCTAGTGGGAGCTTCTCACACATAGCCAACAGTGCCAACAAAGCCTTCGTAGCCCATTGCCAAGTATGCCAAGGTCTATGCCTTGGTTTTCACCTTGGTCGTGAGCCTTGGAGTGATACCCACCCATCAACAACGTGACGCATGGTGCTCGCCCATATATTCATAAATTTTTATCTTCTCGCTACAGAAACGGAGCCCCCTCTCTCATGTCATCAATGATGTCATCAAAAATGCTAAAAAAAAGAGTTTTCTCTTTGTCATCGATGATGTCATCAAAAATGCTAAAAAGCAAGTGTCCTCTCTTTACCTCCCCCCATTACTATATAAACAAGGGTAGAGCGTCATGTCAGAAACACAACTACCCGTGTAGAAGTCTCTCTACTGTTGACATGATGAAGCTCTGCTGCAATCAACCAAGCTTCTCTCTCTCTCTCTCTCTCCATACCTACGCAGAAACATTGCTCAAATCCATCAAGCTCCTCCCATGGCTCCCAAGAGATGTCTAGACGCTGAGCGAAGTCATGCTCGGAGAGGTCCCCAACACAAGGAAGTACCCATTGTCGTGCCACTACACGGACATGGTGTGAAAAACTCTGGAATGCATAATCATCCGACTTTCTTATTGATCAAGAGAGTTTATTGATCAAGAGAGTCAATGTGATATGAGTCATTAGTACTAGTGTGAGTGGCATGGATTATCTAAAAATACTAGATTTTTTGATAATTTTAGTCTATTTTTTATATTATTTATTGTAAAAAATCTAAAAAAGTAAAAAAAAAGCTTCTAGATTAGAATGGCATGCAAAAATCAAGTTACTTTTTCAGCCAGTTATGGGATTTTTCATAAAAAAGACAAACTGGTAAAATCGTGCGCCTCGTGATTACTATTGACAGGCTGAAAACTGCAGTTTGAATTGGAAGAGGGAGAAGAAGTGATTTGGGAGATCCGTGGGCAGGTGTCCTAAAGTTTAACCCCCCTTTCAAAGCCAACGGAGCCATCAGATTTGGGTTTCGAGCAATAGAGGAGCTGTAATTTTGATGCATGTTTTGTTCTATGAAGAAGCTCCAGGAGATCTAATGCTTGGAGATTGCTTTTGAGTAGTGCAAGGATTCGAGGTTCTTTTAATACATATTGATTCACTTCATTGTGATTTGTCATTATTGTGTTTACCTCTTGTGTATTCTTTATCTTCTCTTCAACCTCCTATCTCTACTTCCTTCTACCTCTGATCCTTAGTGGATTCGACCTTTCGAAAAAAACCCCTCCAACATTGGTGAACCCGATGTGAAAGGTCGTCAGAAGAAGGAACTACAAGATGGGAGAACCTTCGAACACAATCTCCAGTGATGTTTTACAACAGTTGGTACAAAATATAAATATGCTTAAGCAAGTACAACAACAACAACAGGTGATGCAAGCTTCTGCTCAAACAGAAAGTGTTGTGATGAATGCTTTGCAAGTAGTTGAGCATGAGGTGAAGTTATTCAATGGGAGGAATGTATTTTCATATGTACATACCTATGCTCAAAAGATGGAATTATTTGGGGTGGCTCAACCTACATGGAGCCGATATTTTGTACGTGTTACTGTACATGAACTGAAAGCACAGATTACTGAATTATACTTGCAGGATGTTGACTAGGTAGCTTTCAAGAAGACTCTCAAGGAAGAATTTTACATTGAAGATACTAGTTTGATTATGTGCAAGACTTTTCAGGAGTGGGTTTTACAACCCAATAAGGGTCTTGTGGCTACAGAATTGTTAAGAGAATTTGAAAGTCGATTTGAGCAGTTGGATCTTACAGAACAGCAAGCTCTTGAAAGCCAGAAAATTGAATTGTTTCTACAGGCAGCTGATCTTGAGCTTCAAGAGAAGCTTGATGATTTGCTGGAGGATCAGACTATAGAGACAGGTTTGAAAATAGAGTGGAGACATGTCAAGGAAACTGTTACTGCACTTGTGAAGAAGCATAGAAGAAGAGAAAGATTGCATGTCTCTAGCTTGCCCACTCTTATGGGCAAGATAGTTGATATATCTAGTAAGCCACCTACTTCTACGGCCAACCCTATGGCTGTACCTGTTATTGTTCCCTCTGTTAGGGAAGATGTCTTAGATGAATTGGTCAAAGGGATGCAGGATCTTCAATTGAAGGTTACAAAATTGGATGAAAAAGGACAAGAGGAAAGGGGACAGGCAGCAGCCCCTAAGCCAGGAAAAAGATATATGTGGTGTGATAGTTTGCAACATGAGAGAAAGGATTGTGCTGCCTATCAAGAGGCCCTAGCATGACAGCTCATCTTTTGGAAAGATGGCAAGATCCATGCACAAGAAATGGGATTTCCTCTTTCTTTGAATTTCAGAAAGGGAGGTATGCAGAAGTTGTTGGAAGACTTGGCAGTTCAAAATGCTTATGTGGCGGTAAATGCTTCTACTTTTGGTCTACAATTGGATAGAATGCATGACCAAGTGATGGTTGGTCCAAAGGTTGAAATATGGACACATGATCTACATGTAGCTGAAAAGAGAAAGGTCATTGATAGTGAAATGTATCATGCAGGGCAAGACATTCATGGCATAACTGGTTGGGAATCACCGGTAGATGCATATTCAATGTATGCATATTTAGCAAAGGTACAAAACACGGATGTACTTATGGAAGAAAAATGAAAAAGAGATGAAGATAATGCAGGGATATCTAAAAGAATGACAAGAAGTAGTGTGGATCAGCCTAAAGCTACAAATCACCCACCTCTAGAGCATGTTATGGAAGAGGTCAGTCAGGAGCAAAAAAAGGATAACAAACAAGAGGGCAAAAAGAAGGGCAAGCAGCTAGGATATAAGTTGCAATCTGACATTGAGACAACCACAGATCTTAAGAAGATTCTTAAAGAACGGATCCTAAACAATCGGGCGGAAGTCACCTTGGGAGAGGTGCTTGCCATCGCCAAGTGAGAATTTCATGATGAAATCATTGACATAATTAAGAGGAAGTGTTAGTTTTGTGGTGATACCACTAGTGCATTGCTGCAATTTTAAGAGGAAACTGGTTTGTTGGGTATTCAGACTAAATATGAGCATGAAGTAAGTATTGGATTATCTATGCAAGATGCTACTAATCAATGGACAACATGTGGAAAAGAGAAGAAAGTGGCTGAAAATGCATTATCTTGTAGCAATATGCATGGTGGAGTAAGGCAAATGCAACAATATGGGGAAGAGACTCTAGGATTTATTCCTCAAAGTCACTACACAAGAAATCATTGGGCTAGGGCTACCACTGAAACGGTAGTGAAAATAGGAGAACCTGAAACTCCTTGTGTTGCTTTACTTGACCATGGGTCTGAGATAAATGTCATTGAGCGTGGATTGTATGAAAATGGTGCATGGCTTGTAGAAACTGATCATGGTTGGCATATGAGGACTGCAAATAATTCTTCGGGAGAGCTTTATGCTGCATGTCCTAATGTAAAAGTGACAATTGGTGATGTACAAGAAGAGCAACACTTCTTTGTGCAAGATAATTCCTCATATGCAGTGATTTTGGGACAGCCCTATATTACAAGAGTGTGTATGGAAACAAAGGTGCTTGATTATGGTTTTGCTTATGCAAGAGTCAGAAGCAAGGATGGAAGGAAAGCAGTTCAATTTCTTACTATTTGTGTTAATCATCCTAGAAATCGGGATACACTTAGAGAGTCTCATTTGGCTCCAAATGCAAGGGAATTCAAAGGCCTGTATTTTCATTAAGCACTATTGTAATGCGGGGCTACAATAGTGATGTTCAAAGAATGTACTCGCCTCTTGATGGAATGAAGCATGTATTTACTATTGGTCATTCTCAGTTTACAAAAAATAGTTCATGTTGGTTTAAGCCTATGGAAGCTATGTGCAAGGCTAAACGCATATCAATGAAACAAACTACTAAGGAACTGAGAGCATTGGGATTGTTAGTTAAAAATGAATTCATTTCAGGCATCTTTTATGGGCTGAATATTAGTGACACTATGGCTGAACTTTCAGCAACTATACATGCAGAAAATGAGGTTGAAAACAAAGTGTTGTCAGTATGTTCTTTGGATATGTATGATGTTATAGCATTGTTTTCTCAGCAGGAAGGATTAAAATGGGCTAAAGCACTTGTGAAGACAAAGTATAAGATAGTTGACAAAAAGGTGAAACCAATTGCTTTGCCACTTCCACCAGAGAGTGAGGGTTTGTATGAAAAAGTGCCAAGGCAGCCAAGCTTACGAGATCCTAAAGATATAGGCCATCAGTTTACATCTGAAACATTATAGGAATTGAAAGTTGGTGCAGAAGGGTTTCTTTTACCTGTTGAGAGAGACTATTTTATGCAGATGTTGGCTAGGCATGGAAAGGCATTTGCATTTCAGCCAAGTGAAATAGGTTGTGTGGATCCAAGTGTTGTCTCTCCTATGGTCATATTTATCGTGCCACATGTACCATAGAGCTTGAGGCCTATTCTAGTGCCTAAAGCTTACTTGCCAAAGGTGATAGATTTGCTAAATGAAAAGATTTGCATGAAGATCTTGGAGCCTTCTTCAGCCTCGTACACAAATCGTTGGTTTACTGTGGCCAAAAAGAATGGGGCTTTGAGATTTATTCAAGATATGCAACCGGTCAATAAAGTGACCATAAGAAATGTGAGTGCAGGTCCTGTGATTGATGAATTTGGAGAGGCTTTTGCAAGCAAAGAAATCTATTCTTTGGGTGATCTTTACTCGGGGTATGATCAGTTTCAACTTGCAATTGAAAGCAGGGATATCACAACCATGAAGACTCCCTTGGGGTTAGTATAAATGTGTACTCTTCCACAAGGTGCAACAAACTCAGTGGCACACATGACAAATGCTATGAATAGGGTACTCGTGGATTTTATACCACAATTGACAATGCCCTTCTTGGATGATGTTCCAATCAAAGGGTGTGTAGTGGATGAAAAGAATGAAGAGATGGATGCTTGTGGATGCAAACAGTTTGTTGCAGACCATATTGTGGATTGTGAGAGGATTTTGACGCGTCTAGAAGAGGTGCATTTAACTCTTTCTGGACAAAAGTCTGTCTTTGGAGTTGAAGAGGTTTTGATTATTGGTCATATGTGTGGGCCCTATGGGTAAAGACCATCCCACCAAAAATAGATGGGATTGATAGAATGCAAGATGTATGCATGAATGTATCAGAGGTTCGCAGATTCTTGGGAGCATGTGTGTCTATTTGATATGGATTCCTCACTTTGCACATGTATCCGATGCTCTATATCAACTTCTGAGGAAAGGTTAGAGATTTCATTGGGAAAAGAAGCATCAGAAAGCAATGAAGAAATTGAAGCAACTCTTAAAATCTGCTCCTACATTGAGAAAGGTTGACTATTCACATGGAAAGCCTATCATTATTACTGTTGATACAAGCCCAATCGGGATTGGATGGGCAATTAAGCAAGATGATGAGGAAGGGAAGAGATATGCAATACGCTTTGGTGCTAAAGTATTGAATGAACGACAGAGAAGGTATCCATAGGTTAAAAGAAATTATGGGAAATTGTGACAGCCCTTAAATGTGATAAGGAGTATTTTATGGGTGCTCATGTAGTCATTGAGATTGATTGTTTGCTAGTATTGGGTATGATTACTAGTTGTGCTACCTCGGACATTGCTATGCTCTGGTGGATTGCATACATTAAATCTTTGAACCTTGAATTTCAGCATATTGCAAGAAGAGATAAACCAGTGGCAGACATGTTATCTCGAGCACGCTATGAGAATGAAGATGGGATAATGGATGAGGAGGAAGAAGATGACTTTCTTATGGCTAAAAATGATGTTGCAAGAGTGAATTTAGCAATGCAAGGTGTTGCTACAACATTAACAGAAGCTTGGACAACAAAGAGAAGACACTTTAGATGTTTTGCATCTTGTGTAGAAGTGTTTTTGGAAGACAAATATGTAGGAGAGTGGCTGAGAATTGGTCAATACCTTAGTGCATTAACAAAGAGAGATGAATGGTCAAGTGAGGAGTTTAAGAAGATCAAGAGGAAAGCCTATGGGTTTTTCTTAAAAGATGGATACTTATGGAAACATGCTAAAAAGAAAGAGGGTATGCCATTGCAAGTTTTGGGTGACGAAGCTTCACAAGTAAATGTTATGCAAGAATTTCATGAAAGCTTGTGGGTTGGTCATAGAGGTGTTTGGAGTACTTTTGCAAAGATCAAAGAAAGATATTGGTGGTAGGGTATGTATAAGGATGTTGCTCACTTTGTGAAAACATGTAGACATGTCGAATATATTCATATGTGAGACATCGAGATGGATTGCAGCCTACATATCCATTGTCTCTTCATTTTAAGTGGGTGGTGGATTTGGTCAAAATGCCTACATGTCTTTGGAAAATGAGGTATCTTGTGCTTGCCCGTGAAGACTTGACTAATCAAGTGGAAGGGAGAGCTTTACGTACTAAGACAACAAATGTTGTGTGTACTTTTCTCTTAGAAGAGATCTTTTGTAGGTATAGCTGTGTAGGCAAAATTACAGCAGATAGGGGTGAGTTGGATGTAGATGAAGCTCATGATTTCTTTGCACGGTTGGGGATAAAGCTTGCTTTATCCCCAACCGTGCAAAGAAATCATGAGCTTCATCTGCATCATGAGCTTCGTAGTGCATCATGAGCCTTAGGACGGCTCCTAAGGCTCAAGAAAGCTTAGAGCAGCTTTAAGCCAATAAATTCCATGTTGACCGCGGATAGAGTGCGACCACATACAACCCAATCCCGAGGGATTGGAAGGTCATATCCTAGGTTGGATGGTGTCTTTCTACGTAGAAAGGCGTTTTGTACCACTCTGCGGAGTGATGGTTCTGGATGTTGATGCGCAAGCAGAAGGGAACTCAACATGAAGTCGAAGCGCAAGTGGAAGTTATCCCCAAATTTATTCAACCCGAAGGACCGGTTATTCCACAACAAACCAAGGTTGCAACCATAACCCATAATCACAATGGATGGTTGAACAGAGATAATTTGGTTTAGTACTTAAGAAAGGATTACTTTTTAGCTATTAACTCTACAACTTCCTAATGAGGGATAAGTTAGTTCGTTACATAGATTACGATTAGTTAGAACGTACTTAAACTTACAAAAACATACTAGTACTATCAATTGCTTTTTAGGAAGGAACATGGGAATTGATGGAGGGGATACATTCTATGCATCGCATACATTGACAAGTTTCTTAAAAATGTCTTATGGTTATGACTGCTTTTGGATTTGTGAATGATGAATTATGGCTCTTATGATTTCGTGCTTGCACACAAGACGGGTGAGTTGTGGATTATGGTGGTTCGAGATGTTGGGGTCCCCAACCCAATGCTTCCTAACACTCTGCAGAGTGTGAAAAATCTCACCTACGAGTGGGGGTCCTACGCTCCTGAGGGAGGTAGGTGTTTTTGGTTTTTGATCACTCGAGCACCTGAGAGGGTAAAGGGCCAAGTGATAAGTGTCCATGTTATGTAGGACGGCTCCTGAGGCTCAAGGAAGCTTAGAGGAGCTCTAAGCCAGTAAATTCCATGTTGACCATGGACAGAGTGTGATCACATACAACCCAATCCCAAGGGATTGGAAGGTCCTATCCTAGATTGGATGGTGTCTTTCTACGCGGAGAGACAGTTTTGTACCACTCTGCAGAGTGATGGTTTTGGATGTTACTATAAGATAAAGTATCTAATTTCTGAATTGTTTGTTATGTGTGCTAAAGATTGAGTTTAACGAACCCAATTTAACAAAGTAATAAAAGAAGGTTGATTTTACCTTATGGGTAGGGGGATCAAGTTACACTCTCCCCTGTCTCTCACTCTCTTTGAACCAAGTGCGGTGTTAACCTCACTCTTGCATTTGATTAATTACAAAGTGGTCTTTCTTAGGTGGGCATTAGATTCCTGTTAGGGGTGACTTGTCCACTCTTCCCCTATGAATTAGAACCAAGATTCCCATAAGTTCTAGGTTTCCCATGGGGAGACTGGATGGTGATGTGCATGGATATGAATTTCGGTCAACTACTAAGAGGACTCCTCTGGGTCTGTTGGAGGAGGCACCTCACAATTGCAACCTTGCCTATCCGTGAGGGAAATTGAGCATATATCACTAGGGATGTCATTACAGGCTTGCTCATAATCAAGGCAAGATGGTACATATATGTGGTAGTAGTCAAACTCACCAAAGATACCCACTTCATCCCTAACAAGACTTAGTACAACGTCTCAAGTGGTCACTTGGTTTATGGAGCTTGCATGGATTTGATATGGTCCACATAGTCCACTAAAGTGCCAATGAAGGGCTTCAAGAATAATGTGAAGTGGAGATAGAGAATTAGTGTGGATAGAGAGCAAATTTACAATTGTGAACAAATAGAAGATCTAGCTAGAAGTAGAGTTAAATACAATGACACTTCTCCAGCTTCAATAGGCTCTCTTTTACCAAAATGTCTTCTAGAAATGCCTTAAAATGAGTGGTGAGCTACTAAAATTGTCCTTCCTTTGCCATATAGCTCCAAAGATGGCCACTGCCACTTATAAGAAGGCATGCTAGTCAGTGTCATGTACTTTTCATAGATCTAGACCACCTATACTATGGCTAAATTGGATTTTATGAGTAAAAATAAAAAATAGATATGAAAGAAAGCGAAAAAAAGAAGGGATGAAAAGCTTATGCTATCATACCACTTTTAAGGAATGGACTTGAAGAGGAGAGAATGGCCATAGAAGAGAGATAAAGAGGAGAGACAAACTAGAATAGGAGAGAGAAAGACAAAAAGAAGAGAGGAAAGGAGAAAGGCATGACAGCTGCAGACAAGGAGAGTTAAAGATGAAGAGACTTGCTTATTACTGAATGATGAAAAGATAAGCCTCTTATGCTTATGCCAATGTGGCTAGTATATTTCACTTATTTTTTTAAAAAAACTTATTTTCTTTTTCCTTATTTACATATATTCGTTAAAGTAATGAGTTATTAGCTTACGTATTAGTATATTAGCTAACTTCTATCGATTTCTTATGTAGTTAGTTATTATATGGACTACTTATATAATTAGTTATAAGCGAAACTAATTAGTAAAATAATTTATTTATATACTTACTTCAAGTAGTTTTTAATGTAAAAATAATCAAGTTTGTATCAGAATTGATGTAGTGTGCTCATTTAGTTCTATCTCATTATTTCAACCTTGACTTAGAAAAGGAAAGAAACTTCAATCTTTATAAGTGCAATATTTTACAAGGTTGAAATGTACTTTCCTTTTCTTTTTGAGATAATGAATAGGAAAGAAAAGTAAAGAAAATGAAATAAAAGTGTGTATCTTCTCAAAACATGGGGGAATGACATCTCCTCCATAATTATAAAACAATGAAGAGACTTGTGCCAGCTTTTTGGCATGTTACTTGTATAGCATATTCATATGCTTTTTCTATTATCGCTATGTTTTTATGGAGTTAAACATTAACTCTTAACTAGAAAAATAGTGAAATGTCAAATCCACTTCATCTTAGACTTTGACTAAGCAACTTCTTGGGTTTAAGTTTTTTATTTTCCAAGGTACTCTTTATTAAGACAACATATCAACCTATACAATAATCTTTTAGCCAAATCTAATTAGCTTCATAAACTTGTGAGTGTTTTTCATCACACACACACACACACACACACACACACACACACACACACACACACACACACACACACACACACACACACACACACACACACACACACACACACACACACACACACACACACACACACACACACACACACACACACACACACACACACACACACACACACACACACACACACACACACACACACACACACATACATTTTATCTACATAAGGTTAAAAGCATATTCCATTGAACAAGATTAATATGATTCATAACATGAATAGTTATAGTTTCTAGATTAAGTTACTGAATGTATTAGTATTGTAGTCAAAGAATGTAGTACTTAGCTTCAAGCTAAAAAACATGAGCTAAACTAATTAGTAAAATAATTTATTTATATACTTACTTCAAGTAGTTTTTAATGTAAAAATAATCAAGTTTGTATCAGAATTGATGTAGTGTGCTCATTTAGTTCTATCTCATTATTTCAACCTTGACTTAGAAAAGGAAACTTCAATCTTTATAAGTGCAATATTTTACAAGGTTGAAATGTACTTTCCTTTTCTTTTTGAGATAATGAATAGGAAAGAAAAGTAAAGAAAAGGAAATAAAAGTGTGTATCTTCTCAAAACATGGGGGAATGACATCTCCTCCATAATTATAAAACAATGAAGAGACTTGTGCCAGCTTTTTGGCATGTTGCTTGTATAGCATATTCATATGCTTTTTCTATTATTGGTATGTTTTTATGGAGTTAAACATTAACTCTTAACTAGAAAAATAGTGAAATGTCAAATCCACTTCATCTTAGACTTTGACCAAGCAACTTCTTGGGTTTAAGTTTTTTATTTTCCAAGGTACTCTTTACTAAGACAACATATCAACCTATACAATAATCTTTTAGCCAAATCTAATTAGCTTCATAAACTTGTGAGTGTTTTTCATCACACACACACACACACACACACATTTTATCTACATAAGGTTAAAAGCATATTCCATTGAACAAGATTAATATGATTCATAACATGAATAGTTATAGTTTCTAGATTACATTACTGAATGTATTAGTATTGTAGTCAAAGAATGTAGTACTTAGCTTCAAGCTAAAAAACATTAACTAAAATCAATAAAAACATTCTAAATCAAATAAATTTTTAAATATAGAGATTAAGGCTTGAAATCATGTTTAATCATAGATTATTTATCATATCATGAATAAACATACCTTCTTATGCTAACATATCATAGAATAACGATGAGCTCCATATAGACACCAAATTACAAGGCTTGATTAAGGTGTTCTACCAAAAGAAAAACTTGGCTTCTAGAAATAGATTGCTAAACCATGCATAACAAGTTGGTGTGATATATAAAAGTGGAGTCATCTTGTGTAACTAAATGTGCAAGTATCATAGTGCACTAACAATATATGTGGCTTGTAGAGAAGTAACTATGTGAGATTGCACCACCGTCAAATAATTGCAAGGAATGGAGTTGAAAAGAAGAGAGAAATACTAGAGAAGAGAGAGAAAGAGGAGACCAAATACTAGAAGAAGAGAGAGAATGAGAGAAAGAAGAGAGAGAAGGGGCTAGAAGCCATGAAAGGTATGAACAAGGAGGTAGAAGATGAAAGGGATTTGTTTATTATATTGAATGATGAAGAAAAAAGCCTCATATATATTTTATACCTATGCCAACATGGCTAGTATATCTCACTTTTTTAAAATAATATTTTATTTTCTCTTCTTTACAATCCATCCCCACCCAAAGGTTTTTGCCCTAAAAAATAAAAGAAGATGCATATTACTAATTGCTCCAAATAATGGAGATGATAGGATCTTTTGTTTTGAGCATTTCAAGAATTTAATAATCTTAAAGAATCTTGAATGGATTGATTGATTTCTAATTTGACGACCAAGTGACATATTACATCCATTTAGAAGCATAAAGCTGGAAGCTTGGCCATAAATCTTCATGAATGAGCTCTTACAAAAAGTAGACAATGTACTGCCTACTTTCTACTGCAAACCCTAGTGCACTAAATCTACAATAACTCTTTATAGATTTATCCAAATCAAGTTTGCTATATATAAATAGAAATCTTACTTCATGCACTTTTAATGTATATATGTTTTGTCTCTCTTTTAATTAACTTGAATACAAAGTGTTCTGAAATAGTGAGCTATCTACAAATAGTTTCCTATGGAACAGAGCCAAATTCGACTTGTTCTTTAGCCAAGATCTTATCTTTAAGGTATTAAAAATCCTCAAAAATAGTTTTTGGTCTCCAATAAGCTTCTTCAAGTGGTAGGCCTCGCTAATTGATCAAATATTCTTAGATAGAATGAGATCTAAGTTTCTTTTTATGTTCTCCTATGATGCCCTCAAGTATATATTTAATCAAACCCTCTTTGTCCATCAATGGAAGCTCTTCCAAGTAGTCCCATTGTGATCCAATGAAGGGTTTAATCTAGGTTACATGGAAAACATTTTGAATCTTTGTGAAAGAAAGTAATTCCAAGCAGCAGGGCAAGTCTCCCATGTGCTTGATGATCTTATAAGTACCATAATACCTATGTGCAAGATTGTTGCTTGACCATCCTTACGAGTGGCATTCTTGACTTTGGCACCTTTCCTAGTACCAAATATCCTTCTTGAAACTCCATGGCTTGTCTCTTCTAATCGAGATATAGTCTCATTTGATCTTATGTCTTCTTAAGATTCACTTTACATTACTAAAGAAGGGCCTACATACACTCCAACTCCTTTTCTTGAGGGTTAATCTTTCCATTAAATATGGCCATTGGAAGGGTCACTCTGTATGAGTACATAGCCTCAAAATGAGAGACTTTTGTACTTGAATGGGTGGCATTATTTTATGCAAACTTAGCCAAGAAAATCCATGAGTCCCATGCATATTGAACATCATGAAAATAATATTGTAAGTACATCTCAAGCCACTTATTTACTCACTTCATTTGGCCATTGATTTGAGGATGATATGCTATAAAAGATGGAGCCAACTTTGTCCCCATAGAGCTAAAAACTACTTGCCAAAAGTTTCTCGTAAATTTGGTATATTTATTATGTACTATAAGTTAATGTAATATTTGCAACGTGAACACATGCTCCATAGATTGACTTGCCACTTGACATATTATAAATTGTGTCTTTGCAGAAATAAAGTGAGCTAGCTTGTTAAGTATATCCACCACCACATAAATACTATATCCACCCCTTCTTGGTTGTAGGCAAGATGATGATGAAATCAATTGTAATATGTATCCATTTACCCTCAAGAATAGGTAATGGTTGTAGCAAACCACTTGACTTTTTAGTGTTATCCTTATTTTGCCAACATGAAACACATATTGAAACAAAGTCTTTGGTATCCTATGATAGGCCATTCCAATGTAAATTATTGGAGATTTTATCATAGGTTTTTAAACACACCTAATTGACTAGCTATTTTGGCAAATAATGCATCTCCTCTATTCTCTTTTGCATAAATTGAGAGGTACTTGGAATGACAATCTTTCATCATACCATACAAACCCATTCTTGAGCTGAAAATGGGAGTTTTCCTCCATTAATCCTTGTAATAATCATTGAAGACATGGTTGAATTCTTTATCTAAAAGGCACTAGGGGTCCACCTTTAAAAAATCATATATACAACGTGCATTCAAAGAATATTAAGAAATACCCTTTCTTTGCATGTTATAAGGCCTTAAAATGACCCCTTTTACTTTACTAAACTTACAAATTTTTTCAAATTATGATTTAAAATTTCCTTTTGTAAATATAATCCTATAAATTTTACTAAATATAATACCCTTTCTTTTGAACTCATGTGGTATCTTACATGTTCTATAAGGTGGACTCCCCGAGCTAAAAGGTAAGCCTCTTGAAGCTCTTCCATTCAATCACCATGAAGCTTTGTTATTGAAGATATCTTGCATGTCTGCTTTGTTGATAGTAAATTAGCCACCACATCATCTTTGCCCCATGTAGAGTGATATCAAAGTTGTAGTTTTGAAGTGTTGCCACTCATCTTCATTGCTTAGGAGTTAGTGTTGTAAACTCCCTGATGCCAAAGCAATCACACATCTGATAATCACCATCCTATCAAGTGTAGTGAATCTCTCTACACAATATATGCCATATGTCTGCACAATAGCCTTTTACAACCAGCCTGCCCTTATACTTACTAATAGAACCATTTGCATTATGCTTTCTATTAAAGACCCACTTACAGCCAATAGCTTTATTGCCCTTGGGAAATGGTATCATCCCCCATGAATTTAGTCCTAAAGAGCAAGATACCTTCAACATGTTGTACTCTTCAAGAAATAGAATGATGCATTGATGTAGTGGGCTCCCCTAACTTTATCTAGCTTTCACTTCAATAAATTGAAAGCTTAGGTGAAGCTTTCATGGCTACAATGAAGAATCCTTCAACTTGGAGGTCCATGTCTTCAATTCCTGAACAAACTTGACCAAGTGTGGCTGTAGGTAGGTCTTGGGGGTAATAATCACAGGTTTCTTGAAGCTTTGTGAGCTTGGCAGCTGAGTGGCTATGGCTGTCGTGAGGTGCCCGCCCATCGACTGTTTAGGCACGACTTTAGCGGTCTATCGAGAAACGAATCTAAGCGTTGTTGCCCAACACTCCCATGGAATATTCTGGGTTTTATCGCCTAGATTTTCTCGAATTTGCCTCGCAATGGAATGTTCACGGCCGAACCCAGTAGGATGGACCTGAAATTTGGACTCCTAGTGGCCAAGTCTCCTAATAGCATTCTAGTAACAGATCTTGGACATCCTACTTTACGTAAAGATACCCAAGCCGAAGTAGACCCATGCCACACTTGGTTAAAAGAGAATGGGAAACGAGAGGGATGCGCCGCTCAACCTCTCTGCCCGTAGGGCATAGTCTCATTCCGGTCCCCTAAAACGACATGAATCGAGGTTCTATCCTAACAATTTCTAAGGTTGAAGACGGTAAACCTTGTGAGAAACCTCCCAGTTCTTTGGGACCACCTTGCCGTAGGCCGGACCCGTCGGTCCGCCCACCCACTTCCCTCAATAGCTTTAGTTTTCTAATTAGGTCCTACCACAGTTATGTGTGACACTTAAAGTCAGCTTCATTAATTAAGCCTTTAGGGAACATGGTTCGTTCACATAACTTATAGCATGGACACAAAAATAGAGCAAATCAATCTATTGACAAACAAGTTCCTTAACTTATCTTCAAGTTAATCTTTGTCTCCCGCCCATACTGATGCCAGGAGGCATATTCCACGGTGGATTCTATGAGGTTTTGTGGTGGATTCCGTAAAATTATATTTGTTGCCGAGGCTCATACACAAGGTTGATTCCTTGTGCGAAAAGTCGATGGGGACGCCTGTCCTTTTCGGGCATCTTGTTAATTTAATGTGCAAGTGGGTGATTCCATAGGGGGTGATTTCACAAAATACATATTTAAATTAATGGAGGTTTATGAGTTTAGAGTGCACACTCGTAATAAATTAAGGTTAGGATTGAGTTCTAACCAATTTATTTATTTTATAGCTGAAGACTGCTAGGTATTCACTTTTGTTGATTTAATTTTATTATTTTCTAACAATTATGAATGCTTCAGTTGATGTGTAGAGCAGGCAGCGGTGGCGTTGGGAAGCACTAGGGTGATAGCATGTAGTCAAGTTATTTAGAAAAAATTATCATTTTTTATGGGCGTGCATCTTAGGCGTGGCGCCAATTTTTATTTTAACGCGCTTATTTATTGAAGTCCCTAATATTTATTTATTATTTTGTATGTGCATGGGTGCACGATTTAAATATTTATTATTGGACATTGTATTTGGGCACGACCCGACTCTTTGGGTACCCAATAGCTTTAATTCTTTAGTGGGACAAAAGCAAATACAAAAGCTAAAGCATGCTAATTGTAAGTTAGGCTATTTTTTTAGCTTGGAGATGAATAATATATCAAATACATAGTTTGTGGAGCGCTCACATAAGACATAGGGGGATATTGTACCCAATTAGTCTTTTGCTTCATGTTGTGCAAGTCTTCTCTCTTGTTTTTTGTGCAAAAGTAGAGTTTTTTTGTTCTTGGGGATCTTTTGGCGCTCGCTACGCACGCATATAACATCCGATCTGTGCACCAGTGGTATCAGAGCAAAGCTAAGATCGAGGGCTTCCAATCACTTATCATCTCACGCGAAGGCAGAGCTCTTGAAATGATCGAGCTCTACAGTCAATCTCATGGCAATCCATCAATACCAGCGTGTTCGTGGCAGTGAAGAACCCCCTGCTACATTGTTGGATCGCGAAGGACTGGCCTCTACAGAAAGAGGACCACGCGGGAAGCTTCTTCATCAAGTCTTCATCAAGAAAGAGATAAGAAATTTTCAATTAGTGTGGTTAACAAGCTTAATAAGCTTTTAATAAAGCTTAATTCCCCAAAAGTTAACGGCAGCGGTGGCAAGATTCAGTCGATGGCAACAAACGTGACCAGGGCATGCTGCCGTCCTGGGAGAAAAAAATTTAGCCCTTGAGCTTTTTAAAAGCTTAAAGGCTTTAATCTTTTCTAAAGCTTAAACCAATTATCTCCTTTCAATCTTTTCATAGCAGCAGTTCCCATTGGATCAAACACAAACTCATCTTCAACCTTCTGGCAAGCCCCTGCTCACACCTGTGGACTGACAGAATTCAATTACAGCAAACATATTGCTATCCGCAGTCTGCACGCATGAATTATCTTCTTGGAAGACCACCGTGATATCAAATCTTGCATCTGCAAAGAAGAAATACTACAAAAAGCCATTTAAAAAAAATAAATAAGCCTTGTAAATCTGACTCTGAGCTATGCTCATCCCGCTAACAAGATTTCGAGTGTGTGAGGTTTTTTTGGAATTTTGCAGGATGTCCAATCAAACCATGGAAGGTTTTATGGCCGAAGGTGATTTATAGGAACCAACGATGGAGCAAAAACTAGATTTGATTATGATGCAGCTTCAAGAGGAACGAAGAGCACGCCAAACTTTGCAAGCTCAGTTGGCCAATCTGCAATGATCTGCCGCCGACCAAGATGGACCGCAATCTGAAGATCTTATACGATATACGATCGATGCAACACTTGAAGCGCAATCTATTCAAAAAGAAACAAAGATAAGTAAAAGAAATTTCAAATTTCATACTTTCAATGGGTCATGCAATGGAAAGACCATACTTGCTTTTATCAATCAATTTGATGATTATTTCCATGAAGAACAGTATGCTGAGAAAGGCAAAATTAAGTGTGTCACTAATCATCTAGTGAACAGAGCATCCCTATGGTGGACTGTTGTCTGCAAGAGCATTGATTGTAATACTACTTGGGACACTTTCCAAAAGAAATTTTTGCAGAATTTCCTTCCAACCCAATTCCACGAAAAAGAAATCAAACAATGGGATCTTCTGCAACAGAGGGATCGTGAGCCTATTTTACAATATACCGAGCGTTTTTTGGAATGCTTTATTGCAACTACGAATGCTCGAAGATGTAACTAAGGCAACCCATAAATGCAAGTTTATGTCTAGCTTACTTGGACATTTTTATATGGAGGTGAACATGTTCAAGCCAACGACTCTTGAAGATGCAATTTCCTTGGCCCATGACACTGAAGACAAAATTCGAGGACGAGAGAAGCGACCACAACAATTTCAAACTAATGGTAACTTTGGTTCAAAACAATTCAATTCAAATTTTCGAAGATTCAATCAAAATCGTTTCCTTCCACCTTCATTCCGTAAATCTTGGACACGACTCCCTGCTTTACCATCAAACACAAACCCAAACCTTAAGCCATCTTTACAGCCAAATCCCAACATTCCTAAACTTCTAGCTATTACCAATAATGTGTCTAAAGCCAAACCCATAGTCCGTTACAAATGCCATCAACCTGGACATCTAGTGACGAATTGTCAATCCAAAAAGCCGACTGTACATATCAATTATTTGGGAGCTACTAAAGATGAAGAACATGAAGAAATGCTAGATTTTACGGAAGATGATGATGATATCGGTACTAATTTCAGATACTTTACCAGGTATGCTAAATCCCCATTCTTTATTAACGATGAAATGTCTTTGCATGGTAAAAAAAGACTGTTACATTATGATGGGAGTACACACGACATTATTTCTACAAAATTGGTCAAAGAATTGAATTTACATACTATTTCTACTTATTATCGCATCAAGGTTGCATTCTTAGGCACTAGATACAATGGAACATAAGAAGTGCATGACTTAGAAATTAAAATTGGTGACTATGTTGAACATAGAAATTTCTTAGTTGTGCCTTTACAATCTAGTGACATTATCTTAGGAATGCCTTGGTGTCATCAGTACAATGGAAACAAATCACATTGCATGGTATGCACACTTTCGATAATTTTTCATTGCTTAGTCATACACAGGCTAAACGTGCATTACGAAAAGGTAGCAAATCCTACTTAATATGGGTGAATGAAATTGAAGCTAAAGAAAATCATATGCAACCTAGGCACACATAATTTCTTTTACAATTTCAAGATTGTTTTGCTGCTGACTTACCACTTGGCTTACCACCCATACGTCCCGAAGATCACAAAATAGACGTAATTCTTGGATCACAACCACCATGTAAAGCACCATATAGACATAACCAAATTGAATTGAAAGAAATTCAATCCCAAGTTGAAGAATTATTAACCCGAGGACTCATTAGGCCTAGTAGTTCTGCATTTGGTGCACCTATCCTATTAGTGAAGAAGAAAAACAATACCTATAGGATGTGCATTGATTACCGTGCCCTAAATAAGATCACTGTTAAGAATAGATATCCGATTCCTAGGGTATATGATCTTATGGACAAATTAAAAGGATCTGCAATATTTAGCAAGATAGATCTTAAATCTGGCTATCATCAAGTACGATTGGACACATTCAATATTTTCAAAACTGCATTTAGAACACAATTTGGACACTATGAATTCCTTGTTATGCCTTTGGTTTAACTAATGCACCAGCCACATTCAGTCGTATGATGAATCACATATTCTTGAAGCATCAACATTGTGTCATTGTTTTCTTTGATGGCATGTTGGTTTTCAGTAAGAATGAAAACGAGCATTATGCACATTTGTCCTTGGTTTTCAAATTATTGAAAGAGAATCAATTATATGCTAATCCTGAAAAGAGTGAATTTTTTCAAACACAATTTGAATACCTAGGACATATTGTTTCATCTGAAGGTATTAAAGTTGACCCTAAAAAGATAGAAGCAATTTTGAATTGGCCTATACCTAAAAATGTGCACGAATTACGTTCTTTCTTAGGTCTTCCTAGCGTTTACAAAAAATTTGTGAGAAATTTTTCATTGCTTGCATTACCTTTGACAAAATTATTAAAGAAAGGCATTGTGTATCATTGGTCCGACAATCAATAAAAGTCCTTTGATTTACTGAAACATGTTTTAACGCATGCTCCTGTATTGCAATTACCTAACTTCAATAGACCATTTTTCCTAGTAGTCACTGTTGCTAGTGGATCTGGAATAGAAGCAGTCCTTATGTAAGATTCCCATCCCATAGCTTACTCTAGCTGCAAACTTAAACCTTTTGAACTTAAGTATTCTACTTATGATAAGGAATTGCTAGATGTAGTACAAGCTTTACGTCAATGGAAACACTATTTAATGGGATCTGAATTCATGATCAAAACTAACCAACAAAGCATTAAACATCTCCTTAGTCAACCACAAATATCTGACCGACACATTTAATGGGCTACTTTTATTCAAAGTTTTCATCCACTCATACAATATCAACCTGAAAAAGAGAATGTTGTTGCCGATGCTTTAAGTAGACAACCGACTATTCATAATATCTTTGTGATATCTTTTGACTCTCTTCTTCCTATGAAAGATACCTACGACCAAGACCCTAGTTTTCAAGCTGATTGAATAAATTAGTTGCAAATAACTGGATTCCCATTGATTCATTGTCTTACGCTGATGGATTTATGTTTTATAAAAAAAATTGTGTAATTATTTCATTTCGATCATTTGTTTTGCATGAAATTCACTGTCCCCCATACCAAGGCCATAGAGGAATTATTTCTACTTTGCGTACACTCATTGAAGATTTTTATTGGCCACACATGGAATCTGATGTATCTAACTTTGTATCTGAATTTTTAATTTTCCAAAGAGTTAAACGACACCATGGTAAACAATATGGTTTATTAATGTCTTTACCAATTTTAGAACGACCATGGGAACAAATATCAATGGATTTTATCACTGGTTTTCCTAACACTAAAAATAATCATGATATGATTTGGACTATTGTCGATAGGTTTAGCAAACAAGCATATTTCATTCCATGCAAGAAAACGTTAACTGCATCTCAAGCTGCTCAATTGTTTTTTAAAACTGTTTTCACTAATCATGGTTTGCCAAAAGTTATTATTTCTAAACATGATTCTAGATTCTGCAATAATTTTTGGATTACTTTGTTTGCTAATTTAGGCACAAAGATTGATTTTTCATCTGCATTTCATCCTGAAACAAATAAGCAAATAAAAGCTACTAATAGTACCATTTTAGATCTTTTACGTGCATACACAATTTCAAAACCACAAACATGGGATATACATTTACATTTACTTCGGTTTGCATACAATAACACACCACATACATCTACATTGAAAGCACCATTTGAAATCATTTATGGATATAGATTACCTACACATGTTTCATCATTGTCAAACAAAGTTCAAGCTGTTGATGATATTGCTAACATGCATGCTACTATTTTTGATGAAGTTAAAGATATGATTGCGAAATCCCTGCAATCATATACAAAATAAACCAACAAGAAAAGAAAAGCTATGAATTTCAAAGTTGATGATTTTGTTTGGTTACGTATTGAAAAGCGAAGATTACAAAGTGTTGACAAACACCCTGTTGTAAAGTTAGCTCCTAGATTTTATGGACTTTCAAGATCATTCACAAAATCAATGACAATGCATTTAAACTAGAATTACCACAACACTGGAAAATTCACAATACTTTTCATATTAGTTTGTTACGACCTTTTAGAGGCCAATTACCTGTACATCCTATCTATGAAAACCCTCCTTTGCTAGAAGAAGAAATTGAAATCCTTGGACCTGAAACTATTCTAGATACTAACTTTATGACCACTAGAACTGGCCATAGATATTCTACATATTTGGTTAAGTTTAAAAATCATCCTGTTGAAGAGGCCCAATGGATGCATGCTCGAGACCTAAGTGCTTGCCCCTCACTGCTGGCTCCACATTGAGCTAATGGCAATTGAGGACAATTGCTATCCCACCCCAGGGATGATGCCAGGAGGCATATTCTACAGTGGATTCCGTAAAATTATATTTGTTGTCGGGGCTCATACACAAGGTGGACTCCTTGTGCAAAAAGTCGATGGGGACGCCTGTTCTTTTCGGACATCTTGTTAATTTAATGTGCAAGTGGGTGATTCCATAGCGGGTGATTCTGCAAAATACATATTTAAATTAATGGACATTTATGAGTTTAGAGTGCACACTCGTAATAAATTAAGGTTAGGATTGAGTTCTAACCAATTTATTTATTTTGTAGCTGAAGACTGCTAGGTATTCACTTTTGTCGGTTTAATTTTATTATTTTCTAACAATTGTGAATACTTCAGTTGATGTGTAGAGCAAGCAGCGGTGGCGTTGGGAAGCACTGGGTGATAGCGTGTATTCAAGTTATTTAGAAGAAATTGTTATTTTTTATGGGCGCGCATCTTAGGCGTGGCACCAATATTTATTTTGACGCGCTTATTTATTGAAATGCATGATATTTATTTATTATTTTGTATATGTATGGACGTATAATTTAAATATTTATTATTGGACATTGTATTTGGACACAACCCAAATCTTTGGGTGCCCAATAGCTTTAATTCTTTAGTGAACACAAAAGCTAAAGCGTGTTAATTGTAAATTCGGCTATTTTTTTAGCTTGGAGATGAATAATGTATCAAATATATGCTTTGTGGAGCACTCACACAAGGCATGGGGAGAGATTGTACGCAATTAGTCTTTTGCTTCATGTCGTGCAAGTCTTCTCTCTTGTTTTTTGTGCAAAAGTAGAGTTCTTTTGTTCTTGGGGACCTTCCGGTGCTCGCTACGCATGCATACAGCATCTGATCTATGCACCACATACAAGAGAAATTATGTATCCCTTCTGTTCAACAGAAGTATCCCTTTTGCCCTACAGAAGTAACTGGTCCAAATCACATGGCACCACAAAATCAATTCTTTATCTAGAATAGGATCTCCCAACATGCTCAGACGTTGGGGGCCACGGACGTCTTCAACTCCATTCTAGGCCTAGCAAGGGGTGTCCAGAGCTCCAATCAACCGGCAAGCTGTCTAAGAGCGAAACATCATTCCCATGGTTGGCCTTTTCACCACTCGACCTTCGGCCCATGAATCGAGCAGTGCTCTTTTTGGGTTAATCTGCGGTGCGATCATGGAGGTGATCCACCCGTGCAAAATATCCTTCCTTAATTAAATCCTTTAAGAATCAAGCACAAACAAGGCATTCATCCCTAATATCCTTTTCCAAGAAAATATTCATTTATTCCCATGGCAACTTGTCATCACAGACCCTTGCCATGCATTTACCATAAATCACAAGCACTTGGAATAATCATCCAAACAACAACTAACAACTAGTTGAATGTAAAAGCATTTAGGATGTTATTAGATCAACAAAAAAAAACAATTGTATTATTACCAAACAATGCAAGAATAGTCACGATAACATTATCATCGCATATATGTTCTTCCACTTGGGATCAAAGAATGATTCTATGTATAATTTACTTAACACTTGTATGCATAATTTTTAATGTCATGATTATGCCATTCATAACCCTTGACCGATTCCTCCTTGTAATTGCTCTATCAACGAACAAGCCATATGCAACTAGGTGCAATTAACTTTCCTTAATACATGCACTTTGCAAGCTCAATCTTTTGAATCTGTGAGATAAAAATTATCCCTTCCGATGACCTATACTCATGCATCATAGTATGGGGCCTAACGTATCTCATATGAGGATCAAAACAAGCATCTATCAATTTGGAAATACATTACTTATAACCAAAACCGCAATTTGATTGACAGTGATGCCTTTGCCCGAAGCTTCATTGTTGGTTATGGGATTGCCATCCGCACATGACATTCTTCGCTTACGGGCCATCGTCCGCAAGTAGACTAAAAAGAGTAAGAAGACGGAATAGATTCGAGATGGTAGAGTGTAGAAGAAGATGGCTAAGTTGAGAATCGAGATAGAGGAAATTGTGCAGCCTCTCAAGGTAACTCTTCTCTCTCTCTCTCTCTCTCTCTCTCTCTCTCTCTCTCTCTCTCTCTCTCTCTCTCTCTCTCTCTCTCTCTCTCTCTCTCTCTCTCTCTCTCTCTCTCTCTCTCTCTCTCTCTCTCTCTCTCTCTCTCTCTCTCTCTCTCTCTCTCTCTCTCTCTCTCTCTTGGAGGGGTATCCTTCTCTCTACCTCTCTCTCGCAGCCTCTCAGGTCTCCTTATGCTTTCTTGTGCCTCCCCATGCCTCATATTTATAGTGAATTAGAGAAGAGGGCTTGTGGCTGAGAAGTGGAGCTCTTTGTGGAGGGGGATCTTGGAAAGACCAGTTATCTGATGCTCAGATCATAAAACTGATGGTTCCATTGCCTCTGAAAGGGGGGTAAAACCCTAAGACACTTGATTAGAAAGCTCTTGGTTCACTACTTCTTTTTTTCTCTGTTCGAAGTGTTGTTTTCTGTCTGTAGACTGCGATCGCAACGGCGCGATTTTGCAAATCCCTCCCTTTATTTTTCTTTTTATAAAAACTCCAAAAGTAACTAGAACATCACTTGCCTTTTCTTTTAAATGACATCTAGTTCTAGAAATCTCCATATCTTTTTTTGGATAATATCTAGAATATCTAAAATATACTAGTTTTGCCCAAAATCTAATATTTTTGGGCCATCCAAACTATGCACATTAATACTAGTGATTAATATAGCTCATAAGTCTCGTTCACATTGTAACTTACGTGAAGGGTGGCCACGGTTCTTGTCAATCCGAGAATAATATCAGATTTATGACGCTCAATTTTTTATATATATTTTTAATTAAATAAAAATACTTAATTATTAATGTTAGTTAGTTTTTTTTCTTTAGTTAGTCTTTAATTAGTAATATTACTAACTTATTAATTAACTAACTAACTTTCAAACTAACCAACTAACTTTTATTGTGTGGAAATATTACATCCTCCTCCCCTTAGAGAAATCGAGATGTCCTCATCTCGAGAGAAGCCGGGGGTATCATTTTGGAACTTGTGGGTTATGGGCCCACCAGGTTCCGTTGCGCTACTCTGATCACTCACAAGTATGCAGTCTTTTGAAACAACAATCTATTGTATTTGATATATCGAAGTCTTGATTACAATAGAAAATTTATTGTAGTTGCATCTCATGGATATCTTCTAGGTTTTTCCTAAGCACCTGGTATATTCTGGATAACTGGAGCTTGTACAACTTCATTTCTTGTAAGCTCAAGTTCTGTTGGGACAATTGATGTAGTTATGTCCAATGTTATGGCACTCAGAGCATCGGTGCTTAGGATGCTTTGGACATTCCCTTTTGAAATGGCCTAACTCCCTGCAATAGAAACATCACGGAACTTTATCACTTGTGGTCACAAGATTCTTGGTTGTCCTTGGTAGGATTTTCTTCTTTAGACCAAATTGTCCTAGGATCCTTTTAGCAGATTGGAGTGGTCCTTTATCTCGAAAACTATGTTCCCAGATCGTCCTCTTCTTAGTTCAAGACTGAGCTCCATGGACAATTGCCTTTGCTTGTAATACTAAAGAATACTTCTAAGCTTCGACATTCTGGTAAGACCCAATCTATATTAGTTGAGAAGGAACTACTAAATAAAAATTCATTGCAATTTATAACTGCCATTCCTTGCCATTGTATCACTAATCATTTACAAGTTCTAGGCTCAAAATAGATGCAACTCATATCACTCAAGTTAACCGTAGTTACAAGAGTAAAGTTTATTCCAATACAAGTTGTATTTCATGTCAGCAAAATTTCTAGGGTCTTTAGTCATCTTGAAGAGGTGCTGTCGGTTCTAGGTCTTCATTTTCATCTGATTCCTCTATATATCCATAGACTGCACCTGTGTAGCTTCATTTTCTTGGAGGCTCAATGTCTTCTAGACTTAGATCAAGGCAGTCTACTTGGATGTGTCCTAGCTCATTACAATGGAAGCATTGATGGTAGGGACATCTCCTATGGATGTGCCTATCTCTCCACATGTATGGCAGCTCTTACCCAGATCTCGGGAGCTATCTTTGCTATAATTTTCAGATTTAAGTTCTTGGACGATTGGATTCTCTCATTGTAATGCATCTTGCAAGTCCATTGGATGCATTGCTTCAAGATGGTGGTTCAGAGGAGTGTTTAGGCCATGGAAAAACTTCGATACTTGCTGTGCAATATCCATTGGTGGTGCATATTTTAGTAGGGTTATAAACTTTGAGTAGTAAGCTTCCAAGGTTAATTCCACCTGCTTGAGCTTGAAAAATTCATTCATCCTCAAAGTCTGGTAAGTTGGAAGAAGGTATCGTCCGCGTACAACATCTTTCAGTTGAGCCCAAGTGACACTGGCTTCAGAAACACCTTGATCTTTGCACCACAGCTTCCATCATAACCGAGCCTGGCCAACTAGCTTAAGTTTGGCTATCATTGCTTGATTGGTAGAAGCAGTTTTCGAAGCAAAGAAATAATCATCCATCAACTCAATCCATATCTCTGCCTCTGCTGTGACGTCTATTCCTTCTCCATGAAACTCGGGTGCCTTAATTTGCTTGAGAAGAAATTTCTTCTCTTGCATGTGAGCATTTGTGTGTGCAGGAGGTGCCTAACAATCAAGCCATACCATTTAGGTTATTCTGTTTAGGATATGTCTATGAACCATACATTTATCAATCACGCATCATTACGAAGTCTCGCTCTGATACCAATTGTGAGGTGCCCGCCCATCGACTGTCTAGGCATGCTTTTAGCGGTCTATTGAGAAACGAATCTAAGTGTCGTTGCCTGGCACTCCCATGGAATATTTCGAGTTCTGTCACCTAGGTTTTTCCAAATCTGCCTTGCAATGGAACGTTCACAGCCAAACCCAGTAGGATCGACCTGAAATTTGGACTCCTAGTGGCCAAGGTCTCCTAACAGCATTTTAGCAACGGATCTTAGACATCCTACTTTACGTAGAGATACCCAAGGCGAAGTAGACCCATGCCGCATTTGGCTCAAAGAGAATGGGAAATGAGAGGGATGCGCCGCTCAACCTCTCTACCCGTAGGGCATAGTCCCATTCCGGTCCCCTGAAACATCATGAATCAAGGTTCTATCCTAACAATTTCTAAGGTCAAAGATGGTAAACCTTGTGAGAAGCCTCCCAGTTCTCTGGGACCACCTTGCCATAGGACGGACCCATCGGGGGTTTCACCCACCCACTTCCCTCAATAGCTTTAGTTTTCTAATTAGGTCCTACCACATTTATGTGTGACACTTAAAGTCAGCATCATTAATTAAGCCTTTTAGGAAACATGGTTTGTTCGCATAACTTATAGCATGGACACGAAAACAGAGCAAAGCGATCTATTGAAAAACAAGTTCCTTAACTTATCTTCAAGTTAATCTTTGTCTCTCGCCCATACATGAGAAATTATATATCCCTTCTGTCAACAGAAGTATCCCTTCTGCCCTACAAAAGTAACTGGTCCAAATCACATGGCATCACAAAATCAATTCTTTATCTAGAATATGATCTCCCAACATGCCCAGACGTTGGGGGCCACGGAGGTCTTCAACTCCATTCTAGACCTAGCAAGGGGTGTCTAGAGCTCCAACTAACCCGCAAGCTGTCTAGGAGAGAAACATCATTCTTGTGATTTTCCTTTTTACCACTCGACCTTCGGCCCATGAATTGAGCAATGCCCTCTTTGGGTTAATCCGCGGTGCAATCATGGAGGTGATCCACCCATGCAAAATATCCTTCCTTAATTAAATCCTTTAAGAATCAAGCACAAACAAGGCATTCAGCTCTAATATCCTTTTCCAAGAAAACATTTCTTTATTCCCATGGCAACTTGTCATCACACACCTTTGCCATGCATTTACCATAAATCATAAGCACTTGGAATAATCATCCAAACAACAAATAACAACCAGTTGAATGTAAAAGCATTTAGGATGTTGTTGGATCAACAAAAAAAAAAACCAATTGTATTCTTGCCAAACAATGCAAGAATAGTCGCAATAACATTACCATCGCATATATGTTCTTCCCCTTGGGATCAAAGAGCCATTCTATGTATAATTTACTTAACACTTGTATGCATAATTTTTAATGTCATGATTATGCCATTCATAACCCTTGATCGATTCCTCCTTGTAATTGCTCTATCAACGAACAAGCCATATGTAACTAGGTGCAATTAACTTTCCTTAATACATGCACTTTGCAAGCTCGATCTTTTGAATATGTGAGATAAAATTTATCCCTTCCAATGACCTATACTCATGCATCATAGTGTGGGGCCTAACATATCTCATATGAGGATCAAAACAAGCATCTATCAATTTGGAAATACATTACTTACGATCGAAACCGCAGTTGGATTGACAGTGATGCCTTTACTCGAAGCTTCGTTGTTAGTTATAGGATTGCCATCCGCACGTGGTGACATTCTTCGCTTGGGGGTCATTGTCCGTAAGTAGACTAAAAAGAGTAAGAAGGCGGAACAAATTCGAGATGGGAGAGTGTAGGAGAAGATGGCTAAGTTGAGAATCGAGATAGAGGGAATTGTGCAATCTCTCGGGGTAACTCTTCTCCCCCCTCTCTCTCTCTCTCTCTCTCTCTCTCTCTCTCTCTCTCTCTCTCTCTCTCACAATCTCTTGGAGGGGTATCCTTCTCTCTACCTCTCTCTCGCAGCCTCTCGGGGTCTCCTTATACTTTCTTGTGCCTCCCCATGCCTCATATTTATAGTGAATTAGAGAAGAGGGCTTGTGGCTGAGAAGTGAAGCTCTTTGTGGAGGGGAATCTTGGAAAGATCAATGATTTGATGCTCATATCATAAATCTGATGGTTCCATTGCCTCCAAAAGGGGAGTAAAACTCCAAGACACTCAGTTAGAAAGCTCTTGGTTCACTACTGTTTTTCTCTGTTCAAAGCGTTGTTTTCTGTTTGTAGATTGCGATCGCAGCACGCGCGATTTTGCAAATCCCTCTCTTTTTTTTTTATAAAATCTCCAAAACTAATTAAAAAATCACTTGCCTTTTCTTTTAAATGACATCCAGTTCTAGAAATCTCCATATCTTTTTTTGGATAATATCTAAAATATCTAAAATATACTAGTTTTTTCCAAAATCTAATATTTTTGGACCATCCAAACTATACACATTAATACTAGTGATTAATATAGCTCATAAGTCTCCTTCACGTTGTAACTTATGTGAAGGGTGGCTACGGTTCTTGTCAATCCGAGAAAAATATCGGATTTATGACTCTCGATTTTTTTACATATATTTTTAATTAAATAAAAATACTTGCTTATTAACGTTAGTTAGTTTTTTTTTCTTTCGTTAGTCTTTAATTAGTAATCTTACTAACTTATTAATTGACTAACTAACTTTCAAACTAACCAACTAACTTTTATTGTGTCAAAACATTACAGCTGCCCTTTGCTATCTGTAGTAGGGTTTACTACAAGAGATGAGGACTACCAAGAAAGGGATTGAAGAAGTCCAAAGCTGGCTATGCAAGACACCATTTGCTTAGGGGATGGAGGCTTGAAGCATGACTAAGTAGGGAAGCTCAAATTGCAACAGAAATGGTAGTAAGCCCATCAATGCAAAATACAATGCATTTTGCAATTAGTCTTCCAAGGGGTCCATATGGCTCACAACAAGAAAATTGATTGCTCAAAATGCTCAAGAGAAACTGAGGAAGGCTCCTAAGGTGACTTTGATCCATAGGGAGTAAAGATCCAAGAGAGAAATCAAGATTTCTTACTAAAGATCCATAGTAGCTGAACAGGAAGAAAAGAGAGAATGTATTTAAGAAAAAAGTAACTATGGTTCCCTCCTTTTCTAGCTCTTGTGATGGTCTCCTTTACCAAGAACCTCTAAACGTTGCATGAAACTTAGTGAAAACATGGTAACATAGTTACATTACCTCTAGATACGTTCAAAGCTTTAGTCATAGCTCCTATGTGTCTCCTATAATGAGCGGGGATCACGGGAATATGGCATGGGAACATACCAGTCACACTAACGGTATATAAGGTGTAAGAGGGTATTTTGAGGCATCACGGAAATTATCAAGAAACTCTCTTTTCACCTTCTCAAGCTTCCATGGCTTCTTCTTCCTCTTCTCCTTCTTCTTCTTCCCTTTCCCCTCTTTCTCTCTCTTCCTCCTGTCTTTCTCTCTCCTCTCCCTCTTCTCCTGTAGTCCTTCTCTCTCGTCTCTCCCTTAGTTAGGACAAATAGGTCTCTTTCATTACAAGTGGTATCGGAGCTTTGTCCTTGATCCTTCTCTTTTCCCATAGATTTAGGGCTCTCACAGTTTTCCCACAGTTAGAAAACCCCAGTTACATCTCTGTCACAGGTACACAGGAGTACTCATGCAGGCTATCAGCCCTCTTGAAGACTATAGCAACCTTCCTTGGAGCTTTCCCAAGAACCATGGACACATCTAGAGGCGGGCAAACAAATTTGATAGGTTGTCAGTAATTTTTATGTAAGTTTCTTGAGGGTTTTGGACAAAAAGGAGTGTAGCACAGTTAGAGAAGACCAAAAGCACAGTTACTTTTCAAGAGGACCTTCTCTCTCCTCCTTCCTCCAAGCTGCCATGGAACCTTCTACCCAAGAACCTCAGAGATCTTGCTCCCTCCTCTTCCTCAGCAGGAATGGTTGGTCCTAGTGTTTCCCCTTCATCTTGGGCAACATCTAGAGCAGCATAGAGCCGGGCCTACCTTGTTTGGAGCCTCCAGGGAGCAGCCCGAAAATCACGGCGCATTTTGCGTTGGACTTCCTAGCCTACTCCCTCTGTTCCAGCTCAGTCTCAGCCCTCCCTTGCTTCACTCCTCAACTTTGGCACACCCTGGGCAAGCTTAAGCATGGGTATTGACCCCTCCCCATCAGTTCTTGGTAGCATCTCAAACCCTACTGTGGGCAGCAACCATGGCAACCATTGAATCTTCAGCCCAACTCATAACACTTTGATTTACTCTTCCCAAGAGCCTTGGGAGAAGCCACAAGCTTAAGTGAAGATATACAACATTGAAGACCCCCATACAACCATGGGCAGTAAGAAGAGGGGCAACCACAGAGCTCTTGAAGGAGGCAACCAATAACTCTTCCCCAGGCTTGAACAAGGTATGTCAATCAGTTCTTCCTCTCTCTTTTATATCCAATTGTTGAGCTCAGCCACTTGATGAGAGAGATGGAAGAAATGGTTGGGTTGAGATTGCCAATGGGATTCCCACCCTCAGCCCACACCCTGGGAATGCATGCATAGCTGGATAATCTTCAATTTCTTTCCCATTGATCAAGATTTTACTCTAATCCTTAACTGCACTCTTGTTTGATTCCTATTGATAAAAAAATTTGTAAGAAGGGTAAGTCATGCAATCAGTGAGTCACTGAATTGCAGAGGTAACCCCTTCCCCATCCCATTTCCTTATTGATCATGCATATCATGAAAAGCCCAATCCTCAATTTTTAATGCATATCATGCTGGTTGCTTAATAATAAATACATGCCATGTATATTTCAGGTGAGGAAAAGCCCGATGCTAGGCGAGGTGGCAAGACAAAAGAGGGGTGACCCCCCCTTGCCATCAAAGACCCTGAAGGGGTGCACAACCCGGCCCGAGGGGAACTTTGCCCAGCTCTCGATGATCCAAAGCCCAAATATTATTGCAGGTGCAAGTACATTTGATGGAATAGCCCGAGCCCTAATCATTTGAGTCTAAAGCCCTCTACATGCATTGGTAATGTCATGTATCACTTGGAAATGTATGGTGGATGCATGCAAGAAGGATAGGGTATGCAGTCATGGAAATGGTCTAAGCAATAGAACTATGGATGCAAAGGATATATGGCTCTATGCGGCATTGAGAAACACCGTTGAGGCCGTAGATGTCTCGAATAAGCTCCTCAACATTGGGATAAGGTATGCTCCTTGAGGGAGTCTTTGCAGGGTATTGCAGACAGTCAGCCTTACACAGTCAGCCCGCAAAAGTTAATTACAGCAAAGCCTTCTTTTATGACTGAGCGCAAGCTCTATAGCTTGATTCGAAGAGGGCATCCCCCCTTTGATCTGAACTAAAAACCTCCCCATTCTTCCCTACTGAGATACGCTCAGTTTTGTGCTCAGAGGTATTGTGGAACAAGCAGAAGTCCTACACAGTCAGCCCTCAAAAGTCTATTACAGCAAAGCCTTCTTGTGTACAGATCCCATAGCTCAATTCAAAGAGGGCATTCCCCGCTTCAATCTGAACTAAAAATCTCCCCATTCCGCCCTACAATTTGGGAGATAAGCTCAATTTTGTGCTCAGAGGTACTGTGGGACAGGCAGTAGTCCTACACAGTCAGCCCACAAAAAGTGGTTACAGCAAAGCCCTGATCATTTACTATTAGAGATATTTTTATGCAACCTCATAGAGGGGATCAAGGGCTTTCATTTGAATCAAAAAGTTTAGCGATGGGAGCTTCCTAGCTCAAGATATTGTCATTTCTGTAACAAGGGGTCTGGTGGACTGCACTTGGGATGGCAGGCCACAAGGGTAAATCAAAGGCCCAGGAGGACTTCCAGCATGAAATAAGGGACTCCCATGCCTCAATGAACGATCCTAGATCAGCCTAGGAGGATTGTAAAGACATGTTTGAAGAGGGTGCCCCCGAGATGGACCGCTTATCTATGCTCAACCAAACCCTATGCCGACATGAGACACGTCATGCTGAATGACATCGAGAGATGGAACAACGCCATAGGGAGATGGAAACCCGCCAAGATCACCGTCATTCTGAGATGATGGCCAAGATGGACTTACTCATAGAGCAAATGGGCGCCCTCATCCTCGCCATTGCCCCCCCCCCTTATCGACCCAAGGAGTATGTCCCTCCCCGTGAGGCTAACCGCCCTCCGCCCTTGGAGACTGGGTGTAGCCCACAAGGTCTTAGTGGTACCCATGGCGTTCCCCATAGCACTTATGAGACAGGTGAGCCTTCCACCCAACATGAAGAACCCCTCCTTCCCTCTCCCGTTACAAATCCTTCAAGCCCATCCTTGGCACCACAACTCCCTCGTAATGCAAGCTATTTGCACACTCAGGGGAATGGCTCCAATGCAAATCTTGGGCAGCATGTAATGCAAGGAGTACATGGGTAACATGCACATGGCAATGGGCAGCATGCATATGGCAATGGGCAGCATGTACATGGCAATGGGTAGCATGCACATGGCAATTTTGGGTTGCATGGCCATTTTGGACAGCAAGGTCCTAATGTGCAATTTGGTCCTCATGTAATGCATGGATAGCATGGCCCCCATGGAAATTTTGGACAACCAGGGATTGGACAGCAAGGCATGTATGGGTAGCATGTAGCACATGGCATTCATGGACAGCAAGGCCCAAATGAGCTGCGTGACAAGATTGTGTTTACTAAATTTAATGGGGGCAATCCTCATCCCCAGCTGAATTAAAAGAATGGACCTCTAAATTGGAAGCCTATTTTCTCATCTACCCCCATACCGATGAGGCAAAGATTATTTTTGCCTACCTTCATTTAGAAGGTTTTTCCCACACATGGTGGAGATTCATTCAAAGAGAAAATTAGCAGTTTCATGATTAGGAAGAGTTCAAGATGCATATGATCCAAGTTTTTATCTCCCCGGTAGAAAAAGAACGCTTGGCTAGGCAATGGTATCAGTTTGATCAGCGAAATCTCATCGTGAGGGAGTACACCAACCAGTTTATGAACCTATCCATGTATATTGAGGCAGTTAGTGATGAGACCAAATTGCATAAATACATTTATGGGCTAGATGCGCATCTCTCAACTGATGTAATGGCTCAAAAGCCACCCTGTTTACAGCCATAGAATTGGCTGAACGCTACGGTCGAAAATACCGTCGCAATGAGGGCATGCAGCCCATTGTGGGGTAGCAAAGATACCCTATCAGGCAACCCCCATATGCTGGTAATTATCGCAGCAACAATGCAGGGAATGGCAGCCCCAAAATCCCCACTTACCCCACTTTTAATGCTAAAAGAAAATATAGCAGTTTTGGGACAGCACCCCCCTCCAAAAGTGACCCAAAGTATGCTGAAAATAAGACATGGAATGGCTTTAGTCCTAACGGTCAAAAATTCATTCCTCCTAAAGTTGTCAAGGATCGAAAGGCTAAAGGCTTATGCTTTAAATGTGGGGATAAGTACATGACTAATCATTCATCCAAATGCCCCTTTAAGAACGCCATTGTCAAGTTAATAGTGTTGACTGTTGAAATGATTTGTTTTTTGGCTGATTTTTGTTGATTTTGAGAGCTGAATGGTTGATTTTATGAGATGATTGATTGGTTTGGAAGTGGTTTGAGAGTGTTTTGGATGATATTGATTGTGTTTTGGAAGTTCATGATGTTTATTAGTGGTTCTGTGATGTTCTGATAGGTTCTGATTGGTTCTGTATACCTTCTGTATAGCTTCTGTTTTGTTCTGATTGTCTTCTGTAAGGAGGGATGGAGTATTGATTGATGAAGATTGAGATCTTGTGAAAGCTTATTGAATGGTTTGTGAGAGTTTGGAATGGTTTGAGTATGAGTTAAGTGGTTTTGATGACCTTCTGTAACCTTCTGTAGGTCTTCTGTAATGCCTCTATTTCTGTTCTGTTCTGTTCTGTACTGTAGTTGTTCTGGTACTGTTCTGTGACTATTCTGTATGCTTCTGTATGTGTTCTGATGGATGAGAGTGTAGCTTGGGAAAGTTTTCTAGCCTTGGAAAGAGGTGAATACAAGTGCAAAAGAGCTGAAAGAAGTGAAAGAAGTAGTTGCTGAAGACTCAAGTGAAGACTGGAGTGAAGTGACAGTAGTGAGCTATGAAAAGACACTGTAGTGGCTTTGGTGACTCTTCATATCAGACATACCTCTTGGGAGGGGTATCCACGACCTAAGAAGGATTATTCAGAGTGATTTTTGAGAGATTGTAGTGAGAATATGATGTATTATTGATAGAGAGAGAGAGAGAGTCAGAGATAGCCAATTCTACTGAAACAGAGTGATTGTATGTGAGAGATTGAGAGAGAAGACTATGAAGATATTGAAGATGAATACTATGTGATGTATTTCCATTCAAAGATGGTGTATTCCTTTGCTTTCTTTGTTCTATTGATGGATTTTATGAAGATATTGAAAAATATGGTTGATTCTATCAAATCCGTGGGAGATCTACATGATGCTGTATGAAGATTTGTTGTGCCTGGTGTTCTTGTCTTCATTGTGATCATATGAAACATAATAAACAATCTTGTTGATGTTACAAGATAGATTTTCTTGCAAGAGAATTCCCTTTTCCTTGGTGTTCCTCTTGGGGCTCCATGTTTTTGGTGCGCAGCCGGGGAAACTTGCCATCAACAAGCACCAGAAGAGGCTGAAAATGAAGGAAATGGCATTGCCAAGAAGAGAAGAATTCAATGGATGTTTGTAAAGTTCCTTCTTCCACTGAAGAGTTGGAATTTCTCATAATCAAAGCCACTTTCCACAAGAAGTTCATCCCACAATGGCGGAAACACATCACCATCATGATGCATGCTCTATGTGGTGGACAGTTTCCTCTTCCTGTTGAAGCAGCAGAAACTTGCATCTTGGTGGCAAACTGTTTGGGGACAAACTGAAGAGCATAAACAGAGACAATGACCATCCATGGAAGATTTGGCATTCATTGAGAAGTTTCCAGACATCATCAAGTGGGAGATTGTGAAGAAGCTTCAGGAGTCTTGGGCTGTGGAAGTTCACAAAGACAAGAAGGAAAAGAGTTGGAATTTGTTTGTGAATGCTCAACAGCAAGATACATGGGATGCTTGGTGCACTGATAACCTTCTATTCGTTCAATTAGCAACCCACTGGAAGTTGGTAGACAGAGTGTTTTTCACAACATACACTGTTGAAACCATCAGAAGTTGGCATTACTATGATGATGGCACCACCACAATGCTTAGACAAATGCATTTTGACACCTTCAGAACCAAATACCTTCCTCTGTGCAGTGGCATGAAAGCAGAATTCAGAGACGTTGAAAAGGAAGAAGTAGAAGAAATGTTAGCAAGATAGTCCTCCAAAGACTGAAGCCTTCTGTTAACCCTCTGTGGAGCACTAACAACATAGTGGAGCCAACCCCTTGATGAATGACACAATAAAGAGACAAGCGTTAGAACGAGTCCAGAGGTACGTGACAAGAGAGAAAGCAAAAATCAGAGCCGAGAGCGAGCTCGCAGCAGAAGCCGCCTTTGACGCCCTTGCGGAACTCTTTACAGAAGTCCCAATGGCACATCAACCCCTTCCTCCTCCTGCTGGAGGTCCACTTCCAAGCCAGATCCGTCCTGGAAATATTGATGACAGGCCAGAGAATGTAGTTCCATTGCCAGTTTTTAAGGGAGAGTACAATGAAGACCCTGGTCTTCATGTAGCAGAGTTTATGGTAGCGTGTGTGGCTAACAATGCCAGAACCCCTGAGCATTGGTTAGCAATATTCCCCGCCACTTTCAAGGGCGCGGCATTTCAGTGGTATGAGAGACAAGCAAGAGGAACTTTTGGCACATGGGACGACCTGAAGTTGGCCTTCCTCACTAAATTCAGGCGTGAAGGTTTTGAAGAGCGGATGCGAGAGGAATTTATGAACCTAAGTCAGTCCTCTGGAGAAAGAGTAGAAGCTTATGTCTCACGAATGGAATCCATCCTGAAGAGATGGACTAACCATAATCTAGATGATGGTATTCAGAAGGGGGTGTTTCTCAGAGGATTACAACCAGAAGTCCATAAGTTTGTGGAGCTGCAAAGACCAACCACACTGCAAGCTGCAACAGAAGGTGCAAGACTATACGATGAAGTGGAAGCTAGATTAGCGATGAATACAGGAAGAGGAGTTCTACCTCCTCTTATGCCAGGAATGATGTACCCACCAAATGCAGTCCCAGGGACTGTCCCCTACCCTTACCAACAGATGCCCCGAGTATCACAGTACAATGCACCAAATCCACAGTGGCCACAATCAATGCCTCAAATGATGGTTCAACCACAACAACAATGGTCCCAACCAATTTCCTCAATGCCAAATCAGCAGCAACAGTGGAATCCTACCAACTGGAGCCAACAGCCAACAGTTCAAACAGGAGCTCTGAATCAGAACCAGAACAGAGATTCCTCTGCACCAGCCCAACCTGTCTCTGCAGTGATTACAGAGACTCCTCAAAACCCTCCTGCCAGTACCTCTGGAGAAGAAAGCTTGAAGGATTACTTATCCAACTCAGTTGCAAACATCAAAAAGGAGTTGATGGATGTGATTACAGAGCAGCTACAGATGCTGAAAGTTAATACCGCTAGCATATCCAACGTTGCAGGAGCAGGAAGAGATGTGATGCGGTCAAATACTTGGTGTGGTAAGTGTCATCAAGCAGGTCACTTAGCCACTGAATGTACACGAAAACCAACCATTCCTGGAGCTTTCTGTTCCTACTGTTTGCGGAAGAACCATACAGAGGACATTTGCTCTCTGAAGGAGATGCATGATAGGAGAAGGAAGGAAGAAGATGCAAGATTCAACTTGCTGGAATCCAAAATGACAACACAGGATATTGGACCCAAGCCTAGAGAGTTTGGTCCTAATTTTAGACCCAGAAGATTTCCCTCTCAAAGTTACAGAGGAAGACAGTCTGGCGGTGGTCAGAGAACAGAAGTGGAGTGTTACAGATGCGGAGAAAAGGGACACATCTCACCAAATTGTCCAAATCCCAGAAGGTCAGTGGATTACAAGCCCTTATGCAGTCGATGCAAAGGAGAAGGCCACACTACAAAAGATTGTCCAAGCCCAACCCCAGTGAAAAACAGTGCTACTAATAGTCCGGCCAAGGCCCAAGAGTCTACCTCCAATTTAGTGGAATTGGAAGTTGCTGCCATCACGGCTGCAAAGAAGAAGGAACCACCTATCCAGAAAGAAAACAATCCTCCTGCCAGAACAGTGAAGTTCAATCTTCCACTAGAAGAACAGAATAGAACAGAGCCTGACAGTCCCGTATAGAGCACTACAGTGCCACAGAGAGTTACAGAGATAGTTCCAGAGATAGGACCAGAGGTCCAGGAGATAGAAGAGGAGGAAGTGACACAAGTGGCAGAAGAAGTTCTCATGATGCCTCTGTTGGAAGAAAGAGGGAAAATGAAAATGGGTGTTGCCCCATTCCCTAACCGATTAGAGAAGCCAATGGATCCTATTAAGGAATACAATCTGGTCAGAGATCTAGATACCTTTAAACCAAACCTCACATTCCGACAATTATTGATGTTGTCTCCCAGTTGCCGAAAAAGGTTCAAAAGCATATTGACAAGACGACGTGGCTTAAGGATTGCTCCGTCAACAGCAGCAAAGTCCAACAAAGCTCCAGAGCCTGTCAAAGAAGTGGATGTGGCTAACGCCTTCCTAGATCCGGGTACCCCAGAGACTGGCGTGTGGATTGAAGGCTGCTTCATTGCAAATGCACTGATTGATGGAGGTTCATCAGTGAACATTATGACGGATGTGACAATGAAGGATCTAGGCCTACAAGGTGTGCAACCCACCCAATGGCTTATCAGACTGGCGGATCAGAGCAGAATCAAGCCTTTGGGTATTCTCCCATATGTGAAGACTACAGTGGCTGGGAAAGATTATTGGCTAACCTATCTGGTGGTGAAGCCAAACTCTTATGGTATATCCTACCCTCTGTTACTGGGCAGACCATGGCTTTTTGAAGCCAGAGCAAGGATGGATTGGTTCAAAGGAACCTTGACCTTGGGTAGAGGACCCAATAAAGTGGTGCTGAAGCTATATGGTTCTCAAAAAGGACATGGATCCACCTCCTTGGAATTATCTTCTGTCTCCCCTAATGAGGCTACAGATGGAACATCAGCATACGAAGATGTTGTCAAACAGATCCTTCCCAAGAAAATAGTGGCACGTTCCTTAACAGTGGATACTGTAAGCCGACTTCCAAAAGATGCAAAGCCATTATCAATGGGTGAATACTTCCTGCCTGAACCAGGAACGATTTCTGAAATCACTTCTGACAGTGAGATAGAAGCATGGATGTACTGCTCTCCTTGTTACATGGCCATAACAGAGCCAGAGACAGAGGCAGAAGAGAAAACAGAGAACCTGTTCTTCTCTTACAGAGCTCCTACAGAGCCAGAGACAGAAGCAGAGCTAGAGACAGAGACAGAAGCAGAAGCAGAGACAGAAGAGGATGGAGATCATATGGACGAAGAAGGTTATGAAAGTGAGCCAGAAGAATCTATCCCACCTGAAGAGAATATATGAAGAAGAAGTTCCAGAAGCATCAGAAGCAGACGAGCTCATGCTGTGGGACAGAATGGCGATGGTACCATTTGGTCTGGTAAATGGATCTTCTCATATGCAAAATCTTTATAAGACATGGGTTAAGAAGAACAAGCCGTCTTTTAGCAGTGACTCTTGCTGTCCTCACTCATCTCTGCCAAGAAAAGATGATGATGATGCACCGTGCCAACAAGCACCAGTCCCACCAACCCAACAGGCATCAGAGGGTCCCTGTTATGTGACGTTCCTAGACGTGTCATCAGAAGATGATTCTTCAAGCCAAGAGGTAATTAATCGTGAAACCAAACCCGAAACGGCTCTAATCCCATTTCAATATCTTAAGGAGCAACCTAAGTCTCCATCAAAAGAAGAAGTTGGTTCTAGTGGGACATCAGAAGATGACATCACTCCCTTAAAGGAGTCGGATCTGTACCCAGAAGTAGTCCGCGGGACCTTCATCCGTGAAGTAGAAGGTGAAAGGCATTTAACCTTTGTGGATGCAGATGGCATTGAACGCCACTTGAAGGTGGGTAGCAGCCTACCAGAAGAAGAGTTGTCAACCTTATACAACTTGTTGAAAGAAAATTTGGATGTGTTTGCGTGGTCCTACAAAGACCTAAAAGGGATTGATCCCACAATATGTCAACATTGTTAGAAATCAAGCTCACCTTCAGTGTGTCTTCATCTATGACCGACATCTATGACAGCTAGTGTGTACAACTGTCTACATGTGACTACATTAAATAAGTCGGGTTAGTAGTCAGTCAGTGACCTGACTAGAGTTAGTCAGTCTAGTCTACATTTACACTAGGTCACTTTATCTTGTAGTGTGTGTGTGTTTTTCAGTAGAGTGTGTGGAAATGAAGGAATGAGCTTAAGAGCCTAAAGGCTCATGGATATGGAGTTTTTCCCTTTCTCTCTCTCTACTCTTTGAACATGGTATCAGAGCCTTACTTGGTGGACCTCCTGGAGCATGAGGAAGAAGCTGGACACTTGCAAATGAAGCCATAGTCAAAGGAAGGAATCAGCGTGGACTGCCTTCTGAAAATCGTGGACTGCCTCCTGAAACCTGTGTTTGAAAATCGTGGATTGCCTCCTGAAACCTGTGTCCTGAAATCGTGGACTGCAACCTGTGTCTGAAAATCGTGGACTGTCTCCTGAAAAACAGCAACCTATATCTGAAAATCTGCGCATGCTGATCTAATTGGACAGCAACCTGTATCTGAAAATCTGCGCCTGCTGATCTGAATGGACAGCAACCTGTATCTGAAAATCTGCGCCTGCTGATCTGAGTGGATAGCAACCTGTCAATCTTCAGTGGGGCACCTGGACAAGGTTCATAGAGCATGTATGCTCACTATTGAAGGTATTTGAAGTGTGCAAGGAGTAAATGCTTGTGTGGGAGCTCTGTTATGAGCTGGAGTGACAGACATAGACCTGTAATCATTTCTGAACTACTATAAACATGAATGGACACCATGCATTCAATCATTACTGACACACAAGAGCCCTGTACTACACTCAGAAAGCATCTTTGGAGCACAAGAATGTGTCAAAGCATGTATACATTGGATCAAATGTCTTGAAGCTGAGATCTCTTGCTCAGAATACTCAGATCTGAAAATCAATGACAGGCTGAAAACTGTCATACACAGTTGCTCAAAATACTTAGATCTGAAAATCAATGACAGGCTGAAAACTGTCATATACAGTCAATGACAAGTACTGTGCATTACTGAAGCAATACAGGTCATCTTGGGGGTTCCATCATCTATATGAACTGGCCTATACATGCTGAATGCATGGAGAATTGAAGCAAGCAATGAGCATCATTGAAAACTGAATTTTGAAGCTGAAATAAATGCAGTTACACTGTCGTGGTTAATTACAAACAGCTCATGTATTGAACTTGCCACTACAAAGTAAATGTATGACATGGTCAAAAGACATTTTGGAGCTGCTTGGAGCTTGGTATGCTGAATTCTGGTTGATTGCAACCTGAAACTGAATTTGTTGACACACTCTGTTTTGGACTTGAAATTGCTACTGGTTACTCATAGTTTACAGTTTTCAGACTGCATGTATGTACCCTGGCAGTGAGGTTACATAAGCTTAAGCTGAAGCAAACACATAGCTTATATATTGACAGTTATATCTACAGTTGAGACCACTTGTTTGAGGGTTGTTTTGGGGTGTCAGTGGGCTGAAATACCCTGGTTTTTTTCTGCAATTTAGTGCAGAAAACTGTCATAAACTGTTACGAACTGAACTTAGTCAGTCATACTTATTGGACTGCAGGGAGTCAGGCACTTGATAGACAGTCTATTGCATCATGGCTAATGCACATGGGACTGACAATATCACTCAGATAGTTGGAGAGAAGTTGGATAATAAGAACTTTACATTATGGAAATTCAGAATGAAAAACTTTCTGGTTGGCAGAGGTTATTGGGATTTATGTACAGGAGATGAAGTTGCTCCTGAGTTGCCTGCACACAATCCAACAAATGAACAGAAAAGAGCCTACAGGCTATGGAATGAAAGAGCATGCAAGGTGCTGCATTGGTTTTCCTTATGTATATCTGATGCTATGGTAATTCAAATCACTGGATGTGAGACTCCGAAGGATGCTTAGGACATACTGATGAAAAATTATGGAACCATGACACATGCAAGAAAGATCCAGTTGAAACAGCAGTTCAACAACATGTCTAGGAATGGCAAGAGCATCCAAACGTATACCACGGAGATTAAGACCATAGCTGATCAACTTGCTACTATTGGCTCAAGTGTATCAGAAGATGATATGATTGTTGTTGCTTTGAATGGCTTAGGCAAAGAGTACAAAGCTTTTGACACTTCTATTTCTGTCAGAGAAGAGCCCCCTAGCTGGGAAGAGCTAGTTGCTTTGTTGCTGCATGAGAAAGTCAAACTTGGTTTGAATATAGGTTCTAGTGCATCTCAGAGTAGAGACATTGTGTTGTACTCTAGCCAGCGTGACACTCGTAATATTTATGGACAGCAGCAGTAGCAGAGTAATTGGCATGGTGCAAATACACAGGGCCAGCAAGGAACAGGTGGTTTTAGAGGCAGGGGGAGATCACCCCGAGGTAGAGATGGTGGTTCTGGTTTATGGCAGTCGTTTGATCAGTCCAACAGGGACAAGGATTGCCATTATTGTGGCCGGTATGGGCATATTGCAAAGGATTGTTACAAGAAGCAAGGAGATATGAAGGCAAAGGGCAGACAGCATGGGCACTATGCATCTTCTAGTGGTGCTCATGATGAGTCAGTTGATAGACTCTTTGCCATGCAGCATGTATCTAAAAATGCATCGAGACATGATAGAGATGACAGATGGTACATTGACTCTGGAGCGTCAAACCACATGACCCCGCATGGAGAGTGGTTTGATGAGATGGTTGCAGGTACACATGGTCATGTATGTACTGGGGATGATACCCAACATGACAAAAAGCATAAAGGGATTGTTCCATTGATGATGCCTGATGGCAAGAAGAAAGGCCTGCATGATGTCTTACATGTACCGACCATAACAAAGAATTTGTTGTCTGTGGGTCAAATGGTAGAACAGAATCTGCAAGTGAGGTTTAACAAGGATGGATGTTTCATTGAGGAGTATGGAAATGGCTGCAAGCTAATTGCCAAGGGCAGAAGGGATGGCAGGATGTTTACTTTGGAAGCGACTATTCCTGAACTTAAAGCAGCTATGTTTGCTCATGATGAGAGTGCCATCAGAGATGTAGAGATCTGGCACAAGAGAATCGGACATGTCAATGTACAAAAGCTGAAATCTATGCAGCAGAAAGAAGTAGTACTTGGATTACCTAAATTCAAGTATAATGATTTTGGTCATGTATGCCCTGCATGTCAGTTTGGGAAGCAGGCACGGTTTCCTTTCATGAGACATGTAAAAAACAGCACTAGGCCTTTACAGTTGGTACACTCTGATGTCTGGGGTCCTTCACATAATGCTTCCTTTGGCGGTGCACGATATTATGTCTCATTTATTGATGATTTCAGCAGGTACACTTGGCTTTATATCTTGAAACATAAGGATGATGTGTTTGATGCATTCAAAGACTTCAAGAAACATGCTGAAAATGAATTGGGCTGTTACATATCATGTTTGAGATCAGATGGAGGAGGTGAATATGTCTCAAACTACTTTGACAGATATCTTGCTAAACATGGGATCAGAAGACAGCTCACATGCAGTTATACACCGCATCAAAACGGTGTTGCAGAGAGGAAAAACAGGGTTTTGATGGAGTCAGCTAGAGCTATGCTGAATGAAAAATGTATGTCAAATGGTTATTGGGCTGAAGCAGTGGTGACTGATGTATATGTGATGAATCAAACCCCTACAACAGGGATTCATGATGTCACTCCGTATGAACGGCTGTATGGTCATAAACCTGATATTTCACACTTGAAGGTATTTGGCAGCATTGCATATGTGCATATACCGAATGAGAAGAGGAAGAAATTGGATCCTAAGGTAGTGAAAAGTGTGTTTATTGGATATGCACAGGAACGGAAAGCTTATAAGTGTTATGTACCTTCTACGCATGAGACACTCATAAGCAGAGATGTGGTATTTGATGAGTTAGCATCTTGGTATGGGAATCCTGTTGCAGTGCCTACTGATGGCTCACCCAGTATGAGTCATGCTGAAAATACTCCTGCAGAGAGTACTTCCATGACTGGTCAGACAGGTGATGTATCATCTACAGTGAGTCCTTGGACAGGTCGATTACGGAGTCGCACTACTGCATCCACTGACACGGATATGTCAGTGAGGGGGAGAACAGATAAGGGAAAAGAAAAGGTTTTTGAAGATGTAACAGGTCCACTCACTGCAGGTTATGATTCATCTAGCAGTGACAGCTTAGATAGTGAATTGGGGATTCCGTCTGTTATGACGCCAGGTGCTAGACAGAGCCGTTATGTGCCGCCTCATGAGAGGCAAGCTCACAGTGAGCCACAGCTCAGGAGATCAGAGAGGGTCAGATGACCTGTTGACAGGTATACTTACACTGGATATTCAGCCCGTCATTATGCTTATATGACGAAAGTAACAGGTTTTAGAGAACCAAGTAAGTTTGATGAGGCAGTTTCAGATGAGAATTGGCGTGCTGCTATGGATGAGGAATATTCAGCTTTGGCTGAAAATTGTACATGGGATTTGATACAATTGCCTGAGGGAAAAACACCTATTGGATGCAAGTGGATGTATAAGGTGAAATGTAAATCAGATGGATCATTGGAAAGATATAAGGCCAGGCTGGTTGCAAAAGGGTATGCGCAGTAGTATGGTCTTGATTATGAGGAGACTTTCAGCCCTGTAGCAAAGATGGCTACAGTTAGAACTGTGATTGCTTTGGCAGCAGCTAGAGGCTGGAAACTATGGCAGCAGCTAGAGGCTGGAAACTATGGCAGATGGATGTAAAGAATGCATTTCTCAATGAAGAATTACAGGAAGAGGTTTACATGGAACAGCCTGAAGGCTATGTACATCCAGAATTTCCAGCACATGTATGTCGGCTGAAAAAGGCATTATATGGGTTGAAACAGGCACCCAGAGCATGGAATGCTTGCATCAGCAGTTATTTACAGCAACATGGTTTCCGATTGGGAGATGCTGATCATAGTTTGTTTGCGAAGAAGACAGATAGTGGCTATGTTTTCCTAGTTGTCTATGTTGATGACTTAATCATTACAGGAGATGATGAAAATGGGATTGCTGAAATAAAGACGTGTTTACAAGCTGAGTTTAAGGTCAAGGATCTTGGAGAGCTGAAATATTTTTTGGGGATTGAGGTTGTCTCTACACCTCGAGGCATATGGCTGCTACAGAAGCAGTATGCTCATGACATGTTACAGAAATATGGTATGGCTGATTGCAAGCCTATGGATACGCCTTTGGAGCAGAATGTCAAGCTGCAGATTGATGTTGGGATAGAGATTGAGAATGTTACTATGTACAGACAGATGGTAGGCAACTTGATCTATCTCACGATCACTAGACCTGACTTGAGTTATGCTGTGGGGCTGATCAGTCAGTTCATGCAGAAGCCTCGCAAACCACACTTGGATGCAGTCAGAAGAATTCTGAGATATGTAAAGAGTACCACAGATCATGGGTTGTTTTATGCATATGGGAAAACCCTTGACTTGATGGGGTATACTGATGCTGACTGGGCTGGTTGCACGTATGACAGGAGGTCAACCAGCGGCTATGCATTTGGATTCGGTAGTAGCATGATCAGTTGGCAGAGTAAGAAACAGCATACAGTTGCATTGTCCAGTACGGAAGCAAAGTATCGTGGTGCGGCCTTAGCGGCCTGTGAAGCTAAGTGGTTACAGAAGTTACTGAATGACTTGGGAGTACACTTGGACAGCAAAGTCAAGTTGTACTGTGACAATTTGAGCAGTGTTATGTTAGCAAGCAATCCTGTTTATCATGCAAGATCAAAACACATTGAGGTTCACTACCATTTCATCAGGGAAATGGTTTTAGCAGATCAGATTGACTTGGAGCATGTGAAGACTGAAGACCAGGTAGTAGACATCTTTACCAAATCACTTGGTAAAGATAAGTTCATTCACTTTAGATAGCTACTTGGAGTGATGTAAATGATTTGAGTTTTGTTTTTGAGCTTGAGGGGGAGTGTTAGAAATCAAACTCACCTTCAGTGTGTCTTCATCTATGACCGACATCTATGACAGCTAGTGTGTACAGCTGTCTACATGTGACTACATTAAATAAGTCGGGTTAGTAGTCACTCAGTGACCTGACTAGAGTTAGTCAGTCTAGTCTACATTTATACTAGGTCACTTTATCTTGTAGTGTGTGTGTGTTTTTCAGTAGAGTGTGTGGAAATAAAGGAATGAGCTTGAGAGCCTAAAGGCTCATGGATATGGAGTTTTTCCCTTTCTCTCTCTCTACTCTTTGAACAAACATCATATTGACTTGGAGCCTGATGCCAAGCCAGTACGGCAACAACAGAGGCAAATGAACCCAAATTATTCCACATTGGTGAAAGCAGAGCTGCTGAAGCTTCTGGAAGCCGAGTTCATCTATCCAGTGGCAAATAGTGAATGGGTTTCACCCATCGTGGTCGTACCCAAGAAGAATGGCAAGCTTCGTATATGTGTGGATTTTCGCAAGCTCAATTCCAAGACAAAGAAGGATCACTTTCCTATCCCTTTCACAGACCAACTGTTGGACACAGTGGGGCAGGACATGAGCTTTATTCCCTTCTGGATGGGTTCAATGGATATAACCAAGTCCAAATCGCAGAAGAAGACCAATCCAAAACAACCTTCACCACAGAATGGGGGACCTATGCTTACCGAGTGATGCCGTTTGGGCTCTGCAATGCCCCTGCTACTTTCCAGCGAGTCATGATGGCCGCATTCCAAAATCATTTGCACGACTTCATTGAGGTATATTTGGATGACTTCTGTGTCTATAGTTTGATCCGTGAACACTGGGGACACCTAGAACAATGCTTTGACCGATGCCGAGAGTATGGGATTTCCCTCAACCCCGACAAATGCATCTTTGGGGTCTCTTCTGGAGTTCTGTTGGGCCACATTGTCTCTACACAGCACCCACCAACCTCAAACAGTTGAGGGGATTCCTAGGCCATGTGGGTTACTACAGAAGGTTCATAGCTCATTTTGAAACAAAGGCAACCTCCTTGCACAAGCTTCTGAGGAAAGATGCAGAGTTTACTTGGACAGAAGAATGTGACAAAGCCTTCAACACTCTGAAGCAGTGTTTGGTTGAGGCACCCATTCTGCAACCTCCTGATTGGACGAAAGAGTTCCATGTACACACTGATGCATCCATTGAAGGCTTAGGCGCTGTCCTATGCCAAAAGGGCTCCTCGAAGCTGGATCAACCGATCTATTACGCAAGCCGAAAAGTCACTGATAGAGAACGGAACTACACAGTGACCGAGCTGGAGTGCTTGGCAATGGTGTTTGCACTGGAAAAGTTCTGCCACTACCTCCTATCTACCCACTTTAAATTTTATGTGGATCACGAGGCCCTATCCTTCCTGATGAACAAAGCGGATGTGAAAGGTCGAATGATGAGATGGCTCCTTCTATTCCAGGAGTTCAACTTTGAGGTAATTACCAAACCTGGTCGTTCCCATGTTTTGGCTGATCATCTGTCGCGTATCCCACAAACTGCAGACGAGGATCAGGATGATCCAGACCTTCCTAATGCTTCCCTATTCTCGGTAGAAACTGTAACTCCCTGGTATGCAGACATTGCCAATCTGCTGGCAACTCAACAGTACCCTCCTGGCATTTCTAGTCGGGAAAGGAAGAAGCTCATGTTAGAATCAGCCCCCTACACCCTGTTAGGCGGTGCACTGTACAAGAAAGGCAAAGATAAAGTGCTCCGAAGATGTGTTGCAGGAGAGGAGATTGGGATTGTTTTGAAGGCTTGCCATGACGAGCCGTGTGGAGGCCACTTTGCAGGAGAAGCCACAGCCAGGAAGGCTCTGCTAGCAGGATACTGGTGGCCGACCATTCATAAGGATGCCTATGATTACTGTAACAGATGTGATGCTTGTCAGAGAATGGGGAAACCCACGAAGACAAGTGCCATGCCACTGCAATCTATCCTTCCTTTAAAGCCATTTGAGAAGTGGGGCATCGACTTCGTGGGCCCAATCGATCCTCCCACCAGAAGGAAGCAGAACCGATACATCCTCGTACGTACGGATTATGTCACAAAGTGGTGTGAGGCTAAAGCCCTAAAGCGGGACGATGGTAACAGCGTGGCCCTGTTCATGTACGAGAATATCATCACCCGTTTTGGTAGTCCCTTAGAGCTGGTAAGTGACAGAGGCACTCATTTCATTAATAAAGTCATGGAAGAGTTGATAGAGCTGTATAAGATCCGCCATCGCAAGTCCACTCCTTATTACCCCAGAGCTAACGGCCAAGTCGAAGTCACCAATCACATCCTCTGCTCGATTCTGACAAGAACGATTGCCGCACATCATCGTGATTGGGACAATCGACTTACAGAAGCCCTCTGGGCGTACAGAACCTCCTATACACCTTTCCAGCTGGTGTATGGTACAGAAGTTGTTTTCCCTGTTGAACTGGAATTACCCTCTTTGAGAGTGGCTATCAAAGAGCGTTTGGGGGATGATGATTCACTACAACGCCGTCTCCTGCACCTGGAATGTTTGGACGAAACTCGTAGGATGGCTCTACAGTGCATGGAAGCCACGCAAGCTCGACGCAAGGCTTACCATGACAGCTTCATCAAGCACAAGGAGTTCAAAGAAGGTGATTTGGTCCTAGCCTATGATTCACGATTTGGCAAGTTTCCTGGCAAGCTTCAACAGCGGTGGATGGGCCCATATAAGGTACTTGCTGTCAACCCTAATGGCTTTGTCCAAGTGCAGACCGTTGATGCCTCTGATGATCCCTTCCTGATCAATGGATATCGTCTGAAGAAGTACTTTCCTCCTTGGGGATCTTGACAATCATGGTCACCAGATCCTTTCCCTCATTGGCGCGGCACTGTACTTCTTATGATACTAATTTTGATAGCTGTTCTTCAACCACTCCTGATGAAGTGGACGCAACCCTCTGTCCCCTCAAACCCCCCTTCCAGCCTTGATCTCTTATCCTCTATTTTCCACCAGTGACAGTGGCGAGGTTGGTTTTGATACATGGTCTTTCTACCATTCCCTTGATTAATTCGAAGAGAAAGAAAAGAAAAAGAAAAAAAAGGAAAAAATACATATCGATCATGGAAGAAAAGGACTTAGGTCCCTGTCATGCCGACCTATTCTTCGAGAAAAGGTGGAAACACCCTCAGGAATAGGGGAAAACAAACAAAAAAATTTAAAAAAAAGAAAAAAAAGGAAAAAAAATAAGAAAAACAAAACTGTTATGGGAGAAAAGGAAATAATTCCCTGTCATAGCAGGCCTCGTTCCAAGAAAAGGTGGCAAACACCCTTGGGCGAGAAGCTAGCTGTGGAAAAGGTGGCAACACCCAGCCGTCTAGAAAGCGGACTCATTAATTGATATCCCCAGGATCCAATTCCGAAGCTGTCTCCCTTGGTACGCTGTGTCCTGGGTCTCTCTGCAGAGCGTCTAACTGTCCTCTAGCAGATGACATGTCCTATCCAACACAATGTTCGATTTGATGGCTACCTCCCTGGGTGTGCCTCTTCAACAACTGACGACACGATCTTCATCGACAAACAATCGAGTGACGTGAGCTTTCATCCTAACCGGATGGGGAAGTGAGTATGGTTGCCCTCTATATTTTTCAACAGAGTGTGAGACAGAGGGTGGGCCGAGTGACCAGTCTTTTCCCTTCAAATCAAATGAGAGATGAATAGTGTGAATGAAGTGTTGCACGCACGGGATGGGCCTCTCTATGCACAAAGCACAATTTGTTCTGTGCACTGCACTATAAGGCTCCCTGGCCTTCCTTCTCGCACCGTATGCCAGCATAGGGCGGGATGCACAATTGCACCATTAAATACGCACAAGGCATACAACCTTTGCACAAGTGACCGTGAGGATTACATCAATGGGTTTCAGGAAAAGGCTGCCCTCCTGTATCTATCAACCGAGCGTGAGACAGAGGGTGGGTTGAGTGTGACTGGAGTTTCTTCAATCAATTACCGAGAGGTGAGATTGAGGGATGTTATGACACTTGGAGTCAGGTATGTTCCCGTTTCCCTATGCACCCATGGGATGGGTCTCTACCATCATCATCACACGACACATCACCCTGTTCTGTACACTGCACTGTAAGGTTCCCTTGCCTTCCTCCTTGCACCTATGCCAGACGGGTTGGACGCACTAATGCACCATCAACTGTGCATCCTGGCATACTCCTTCTGCACCATTCCCCCTTGTCGATTCCTCAACCGGGTATGAGATATGGGTTTCAATCATTTTTCCTCGAGTGATATTAGTCATGGGGTGAGTGACTGTTCTTTCATTCCATATGAGTGACTGTGAGTTGAGTGCAATATCCCTCATCATCGACGAATTTCCTGCGATTCCTTCAACCAGCTACCTTCCTGGGTGCTGCCGCGTGGTCCCTGCCATGATGGACATGTGCCGAGAAGATGCCTTGGTACCTCCAGCAGCCGACAACAACACAGGACATGCCATCGACAATCAACCTTGATTCCTGACAACATGGGCCAAGTTTTTCTAACCCTACAACTTCTGTTTCTCGGTGACGTTCATGTTTTAAGTGTGGGGACGTTAGTGGATGGTCTGTGGCGTGGTCCTAGGTCCCTGTTGCTCGGTTAACCCTATCCATTAAGGTCTTAAGTGTGGGGACGTGTCCCTGCGCGTCTACATTGCATATGCCTTAACCTGCTCATGCATGTATGCCATGCCTTGCTGTTACCCTAATGGGGTCCCTTCCCACCCATCCGTTCATGTTCCACCCACCCTTGGGGCTGTTCCCTTGCAGTTTTCCGTTATTCCTTGATTTTGAGGTCCTGCCATGTGAATGCATCCTACGTTCACCGAAGTCCAAATCCAAGCTTATAGCCCTGTTACTCCCTCTGAACTGACCATTTTTCCTTTTTACAAACCCCTATTCTGGTGCACGGTCTTTGAGTTATTAATTTTTGAAGTATTTTGCGTAAATTAGTTGGTTTTCCATATGAACATGCTTTTCTTGCTTCGGAATCGTGATTTGACATCATAGCCCCAACAACCACTTTCTCCCTGACATTTTTCCTTTTTACTCCGAGTCATTCCGATGCACGGTTTGTCCAATATTAATTTTTCGATTTTCTAAGACTTTTTCGTGCGTCTTTTTGACATTTTTCCATGTGAACCTGCCCTGTTTGCATTGGAATTCCAATTTGATTTGACAGCCGTGTCCCCTGTGTCTTCCCCCACCTTTTTCCTTTTTCCTCCCCCCTCTTTCGACTCCTGGATTTTTACTTATTAATTTTTAAATGAGTTTTCGGGTGTATTTTTAGAGTTTTTTGCATGTGAACCCCTCCTACTTCCACCGGAACTGTGGCTTAACATGACAACCCTGTGCCACTCCTTCTGCGGAGATTTTTCCTTCTTACTGCATGTCATTCCGGCGCACGGTTCGTTCAGTATTAATTTCTAATCCCATTTTCGAGTTTTTTTTTGGATTTTTTCCACGTGAACATGTCTTATCTCAGTCGGAACTATGTTTTGATGTGATAGGATTGTCGGGCACATCTTTCTGCATAGTTTTCCTTTTTCCTCCACTTTGTTCCGATGCACGGATCTTCCGATATTAATTTTTACTTGTGTTTTTTGGTCCTTTTTTGTGTTTTTTGCACGTGACTGCCCTTTACCCCTCCCGGAACCGCCGTCGCATATTTTCCTTGTCTTCCCCCTGCCGTCCTGCCCACTTTTTGTTTTTACGCCCTTTCATTTTGATGTCCGAATTGGGAGATATTAATTTTTCTTTATTTTTATGTGTTTTCGCGCGCCCCGTGTCGCGCGTGAACGCGCCCTTTTTTGATTCTACGCGTTTTAACGCACCCCGGTTGCATCCGGTGTCTCGTCCCTGTATCCAGGCGCCCTTTCACTCCGTCACAGTAATTTTTTTTTACCCCGCCCCGCGCACACGCGCGGGATGGGGAGGGTACGCCTCTTCTTTATGGGACCCCCCGCCCATTTTCCCCCTTTGGGCCCCTGCCCATCTTCCTACCCTACCCCCCTTCCCACCCCCTGGGCACCCCGCTCATTCCCAACCCCTGGGCACCCCCCCTATGGACCCTGCCCATATCCCTTTCCACCCCCCCATGTCCTTCTCTCTCCCCGACCCCTCCCCAATCCTAACTGCCTCCCCTCCCCTCTCTCCCTCTCCCGCTGCTCCTGCTGCGTGCCTCCATCTCCACCCTCCCTACCTTCATCTCCACCCCCCACCTCCCTCCAACTCCACCTCCCTCTCTTTCTTTTCTTCTTCCCTCCCTGTTCTTCTCCACCTCCTCCTCTTCCCCTCTCTTTCCCTTCTTCTTCTCTTCCTTCTTCTCCCTTCTTCCTCCCCGCCATTCCTTCTCTCCTCCTTCTCTCCTCCTTCCTCCCCTCTCCTTCCCCTCCTTCCTCTCCCTCCTGCCTCGTACTCCCTCCCTAGGCCGCCTTGCAGCAGGCCCCGGCCGCCTGCTCCGCCGTCCGGCCCGCCTCCTGGACGCCGTCCCGGCCGCCCCCTCGTCACTAGTCGCCGCCCTGCCCATCGTCCACCGCCCGCGCCCTCGCAGCACCCGCGCCTCCTGCCGCTTCGCCCATCGGCCGCCGCCCGCGCCCTCGCAGCGCCCGTGCCTCCTGCCGCCCCGCCAGTCACGCCTCCTGCTGTTTCCCGCCTGTCCACGCTTTCCCACCCCTTCAAACCCACTAAACCCACTACCCCCCACTAGCCCCCCTTCCCACCCACCACACTACACCCCCTTCCCACCACCCCCATACCCTACCCCCCTCCACTACTCCTTATTCCCACCACAACCCCACCCCCTCCCCTAATCCCTGTTCCTACCCCCAGCACCCACAACCTCCCCCACACCACTAATCCCCTTTCACACCCCATCCCCACACGCACACCCACCACCACTAACCAGGCCCTCTTTCCCCCCACCTTTGCACACACCCACCTCCGCCGTACCCCTTCCCACACCCGTGTTCCCGCACAGACACCTCACCAGCCGAACCCACCGTCCCCCTTCCTCCGCCACTGTTCCCCCCACACACGCAGCTACCTTTTTCCGTTCTTCGACACACGCACGAGTGTGTACGTGCGCGTGGGAGTTTGTGGTTGATCGTGCGATTGTTCGTGCGCGGCTGCGGGACTTTGATCGTTGGTTGCTGACACGCAGCTGCCACGCAGCCTCTTGCTGGGTATTTTCCCAGATTTTTAATTCACACACCCGCAAACCCTTTTACAATTTTTAAAAAACAAAAAACAAACAAAAACATTGAAAAATACAAAACAAATCATTAAAAACCACTTTAAATTCTGAAAAAATTACATAAAAATCTAGGACAATTTCCTTTTATTTTTGCAACCCATGGCCATATTTTTCTAAACCTGTAAATTTCAGAAAAAAATATTTTTGCCCATTTTAAAATTCCAAAATCTTTCAAAATACCCAAAAATATGATTAAAAATCATTAAAAATGCTTACAAATTCCAAATTAATTTCTGAAAAATTCCTAACATTTTCTTTAATATTTTTATTTATCTTTGGCATATTTTTCTCAGTTGTCATAATCTTTCCTTTCACACCTAAATTCCTTGAAAATTAAAAAAAATAAATTTAAAAAAAAAACCTTTTTCATCCAACACCCCAACTAAACGTCTAGAAAAAATCCAGATATTTTTGGATTGAGGAGAGCGCATTCTTTGCATTTCCATACACCCACTACCAGGCATTCTCCTTGATTGTCTGTGTTTGTGGTGTATGTGTAACCATCTGAATGGCGCCTTCTCATGCTCCTCCCCCTATCCAGTACATCCCACTAGTTAGTAGGGATTACTCTTCCCTACTCACTTTTGAGCCTCTCACGAAGGCGGGACTCGCTGCTTTTGTGGCTACTTCCTTTCCATTGTTTCCCGAGGATCCATCGTTATGTGATGAGTTTTTGGCCTCCTACAGCAAAAAGACGGGACTAGTCCAGGGAATTTCTATGACTTTGACACCTCAAGGCCTAGGGAAGGCTCTGTCTCTTCCCTCCAAAGGTGAACCTTTTGTTACCACTCGTCAACTTTTCTTTAATGAAGAGATTCTGAAGCTGTTGCAAAAGCAAACAAGGGAAATGCTAGATGTTAAGAAGGTGATCAACTCTTCAAGAGTTTCCTTTTCCATGATCACTGATCCCGTATGGAAGATGGTCTGTCAGTTTCTCCAGGACAGGTTTATGCCTCCCAAAATGCCATCCCAGTACTTGTCCAAAGAGCTTTTCACAACTTCAAGGATGGTATTGAAAGGAGTCGCTATTGATTGGAGCACTTACCTCCTCACTAAAATGGATCAACATTTCGTCAAAGTCACCAGGGGCAATGTTACCAATGTCACCTATGGATCGTATTTGTCTGCCTTCTTAACCTATTCAGGTTTACAGAAGAGTGTGCCTCCACCTCCTCCATCAGATCCAATACCTCCTCCTCCACCTTCAGATGAGTCAGAACCTATTGACATAGAGGATGATGATTCTCCACCTCCCCTGGTCATCCAGCGCAAACGCTTGAAGCGGGTAGCGAATAAAGCTCCTTCAGTACTTCCTTCAGTGCCCATTCCTACTACCTCTGGCAGTGATCTCCTTGGGTATCTCACTTGTAATAACCTGTTCAGAGCACATCGCGAAGGATCATTGGACATATCAGCTCCCTCACTGAACAGTCTAGTCTCAGGAGATGCAATTCCTTTCCTCTGTAAAGACATTCAGAGTTCCATTGAATTGTCAGTGACAACCTATGTTCAACAGTTGTACGCGTCCTTTTATGAAGAACTCATGCAGCCTAAGGACCAGTTGCATAAGGCAACATCTGAGTTAGCCTTTGCTAAGGATACCCTAGCAGATTTGTTTAAGCAGATGGAACAACAAACCCACCTGGTTGCCACCCAAAGAGATGAGATCTCTTCTTTGAAGATCCAGTTACTAGAGGCTCAATCAGAGGTTACTAGCCTTTCAGAGGAGAAGGAGAGGATGTCCAGAGAAGCGCAGGAGTTCCAAACTCTCTTAGATGACAAACTTTCAGGTTTACAGACTGCTAATGACACAGTGGCATCCCAAGCCTCCCAAATCAAGCAGTTGCAAGATCAACTGGCAAAGTCACGCTCTGTTCCTCCAAGCCCTAATGTTCCCGTGATCCCTTTTCTTTCACAGCAGGACTTGGCTGCTCTTCAGAGATAGGCTACCTTGTGTCCTCTATTCCAACATAAAGTGGAAAGATTGCAGTTCAGAATGGACTTGTTATGGTCTACATTTGAGCAGTTTCAGGAATATGTTCCACCAGACCATTCTTTCTTTGTCCACTACCAATTACAGAAGTTGGTCTTTTACATGAAGCTTTCCACGATGGATTTATCTCTTCCACAGGATGGATGGAGTGGGGCTTGATCTGCTGAGTTGTTGACAGAGGTAGTCCGGATGGTGTTTGAAGATTCTGTCACGACAGATACCATGTTGATGTCCTACATGTATCTACGAGGAGACTTGTTAATTCCAGATGAGGTGGATATGGCATGGTATGTGGGGGATGTGGTTATACAAGCTGTTTTGTATGTCAACCATTTGGAGTTGCACATAGCTGACATGTTCCAGAGTTACTCCTCCAAAGTGGCTGATTGTCATGATAATTCCTGGCATACCATGATTGATTCTGTGGTCCTGAATCAAAGACAAAACACAGCTCCTACTTATGCCTAGAGTACTAATCAACTGAGGATGGATCTCTTAGCCTATCTTTCAAAACATAATCCGTTTGATTCTACCTTCTTTGATGCCTATCATAGACGATCTCTCTTAGGACCTTCTATTCCTACCCTCCTATATTACCAACAAATGGCTCATCGATATGATCTATATCTTTCCCTTTGTCAATCTAATTCCACCACTATTTTACCCCTTCTTTTCCAACCTTCATCTTTCCCTCAAATTTCCATTTTCACATACTGTTCCTTTATTGAGGATAGGGTATTTTCCCCTTCTCCACCCTGTCCTTCTCCATCCATTCATGTACCCTCCACATTTCCTATTTATCAGTTAACACCCTTCCTTCGTGATTCCCTACACATTTCTGCCACTCCTTCTTTAAACTTTTCTTCCTTTTATGATTTTGCCTATCCCTCACTTCATCCACTTTTCCTTATTCCACTTCCCTCTCCTAACACTTCTATATCTCAACCACCTTAGTTGGTTAGTGACTATGACGGGTTTGATACTCAGATTTCCAGAAGAAGAGGGTGGAGCTCGAATGATTCCCTTACAGGACCTCAGATCAATTGGCCAGTAATTCCAGGAGAATGGACAACTGCCAGTCAAGCTTATCAAAACTATGTTCATTTTGCTCAGCAGTATTCACAGTCTGCAGATCCTTCAGTTCGATTAACTGCTCACTTTGCTTGGTACCTGGCGTATATGCATAGGCACTCCCATAATGATTCCAAGCCTATTCCAAAGTTGTGCATGAATGTCAATGTGAGCATTGATTCCCAGCAGCTGGATATATTGTATTTTCATGCCCTTTGTTTGCCTAGCAGATACCTGGTCCTGTTGGAAAGGATGTGTTGTCTTCAGTTTTTTCAAAATCCTCCCAAAACCTTTGTAGATGAATCCTTGTCTATGGATCGTTTCCGACAACATCAATCTTTCAAGAGGGATCATCTTCATTGATACCTTTCCAATGTATGGTGGATGCTTTTTAATACAAATCTCTCTTTTTGGAGGAGTCATTCAGATGGTTGTGTTGTGTGTAGTGTTTGTGTTGTGAGTTCATTTATGTAAAAAGATCGTGGTAATTTCCTATTGGATTGGATTTCATGTGCGAGCTACATTTTGGAGAATTGTGGTGATGGGGTCGTGGTTGGAGAGTTGAAGCTGATGCTGATGAAGAAGAAGAAAACTCTTATATCCTTTATAAATTTGTTGTGATTTTTAGTTTGATAAGAAGTGTTAATGTATCAAGGGTTTTCCTTTCTTTGTATTTTTATATATCAGATACAGGTTATAAGTTGGGGTCGTGGTGGATGGATTGTTTTTGAAGAGATATTGAAGATTAAAGTTGAGCTTTTACCTGAACTTGTATTCCCTTTTTCCTGGGTCGCAAGGACGCTTCTTTATTAAGTGTGGAGATATGTTGAGTGTTGAAATGATTTGTTTTTTGGCTGATTTTTGTTGATTTTGAGAGCTGAATGGTTGATTTTATGAGATGATTGATTGGTTTGGAAGTGGTTTGAGAGTGTTTTGGATGATATTGATTGTGTTTTGGAAGTTCATGATGTTTATTAGTGGTTTTGTGATGTTCTGATAGGTTTTGATTGGTTCTGTATACCTTCTATATAGCTTCTGTTTTGTTCTATTTTGTCTTGATTGTCTTCTGTAAGGAGGGATGGAGTATTGATTGATAAAGATTGAGATCTTGTGAAAGCTTATTGAATGGTTTGTGAGAGTTTGGAATGGTTTGAGTATGAGTTAAGTGGTTTTGATGACCTTCTGTAACCTTCTGTAGGTCTTCTGTAATGCCTCTGTTTCTGTTCTGTACTGTAGCTGTTCTGGTACTGTTCTGTGACTGTTATGTATGCTTCTGTATGTGTTCTCATGGATGAGAGTGTAGCTTGGGAAAGTTTTCTAGCCTTGGAAAGAGGTGAATACAAGTTCAAAAGAGCTGAAAGAAGTGAAAGAAGTAGCTGCTGAAGACTCAAGTGAAGACTGGAGTGAAGTGACAGTAGTGAGCTATGAAAAGACACTGTAGTGGCTCTGGTGACTCTTCATATCAGACATACCACTTGGGAGGGGTATCCACGACCTAAGAAGGATTATTCAAAGTGATTTTTGAGAGATTGTAGTGAGGATATGATGTATTATTGATAGAGAGAGAGAGAGAGTCAGAGATAGCCAATTCTACTGAAACAGAGTGATTGTATGTGAGAGATTGAGAGAGAAGACTATGAAGATATTGAAGATGAATACTATGTGATGTATTTCCATTCAAAGATGGTGTATTCCTTTGCTTTCTTTGTTCTATTGATGGATTTTGTGAAGATATTGAAGAATATGGTTGATTCTATCAAATCCGTGGGAGATCTACATGATGCTATATGAAGATTTGTTGTGCCTGGTGTTCTTTTCTTCATTGTGATCATATGAAACATAATAAACAAGCTTGTTGATGTTACAAGATAGATTTTCTTGCAAGAGAATTCCCTTTTCCTTGGTGTTCCTCTTGGGGCTCCAAATAGTATGTATGTGCTAGAAGATAGTGACAAGTTGGAAGAGGACTTGCATGACAACTCTCCCATGATGACACTTGCTGAAAATGTTGAATATGAAGAGGATCTTGATACAGATCAGTTTTATGACTCACCAAACGGGTTCCTTTTGACCCTGGTGGCTGTCCCATAGATGACATGCTTGGGAATGACCCTTGGCACCCCTCATTCACCACTATATCAGCTTTCTCGATCTCCATGGATGCATGGACTGGCTCTAGGAGCCCGAACACCCTACGAGTACATGGTAACATTGATGGCAAGAGTGTATACATTCTCATAGATAGTGGCAGCACGCACAGTTTTGTGAATACGTTTGAAATGTGTTCCTACTGAATTACAGCAACCTCAGGGTTCAAGTGGCCAATGGAAATGAGGAAGTGAGCTCCCATGTATGCACACAAGTGTCTCTTATGCTGGCCGAAAATTATACATCAAAGGTGGACTTAATTACCCTTGATATGGGCCCCGTGGATGTTGTTTTGGGATGTGATTGGCTTCAACATTTGGGAAAAATCTCTATGGACTTCTCTCAGCTGTATATGGAGTTTGTAATGCATGGGCAGCTTGTACATTTGGAGGGAATCAAAGAAATTGCAGATTTTCAGCTTATAATAGCAAGACAACTCAAAAAGGAATTCAAGAAACGCTCCCAGATCTTTGTCTTGCATTTGTATAAGGATAATGATGACCAACACACCTTGAGGAAGCAAAATGCAGCACTACAAGTGCTTTTGGCTGAATATGAGGACCTATTTCAGCCCCCCACCACCCTCCCTCCTCAGAGATCGGTGGATCACCCGATTGACTTGGAGCCCCATGCCAAGCCCATCGATAAACCCCCATATCGGCTCTCTAAATGTGAGAGAGAGGAAGTAGCTAAGCAAGTCAAGGAGCTCACTGAAATGGGATTCATAGAGCCTAGCTCTTCCCATTATGCTTCCCCGATTCTATTGGTTAAGAAAAAGGACGAATCCTTCCGGTTGTGCATTGACTACCGTGATCTCAATAAGATCACTGTCAAAAATAGATACCCCATCCCTCGAATTGATGACTTGCTTGATGAACTCAAGGGAGCACGCTACTTCACCAAGATTGATTTGCGATCCGGTTACCACCAAATCAGAATGAGGGTGGGTGATGAAGTCAAAACAGCTTTTCGGATTGACCGTGGCTTGTACCATTTCCTTGTCATGCCATTTGGGCTCACTAATGCACCCGCCACATTTCAGAGCTTAATGAACAAAATATTGCAGCCATGGCTTTTCCAGTTTGTGTTGGTATTCTTTGATGATATACTCATTTACAGCAAGTCACTGCATGAGCATTTGAAGCATGCCAGACAAATTTTTGATGTACTAAGAGAGCACCGGTTATTTGCCAAAGAAAGCAAGTGTGTCTTCATGCAAACAGAGGTTGAGTACTTGGGACATATTGTTAGTGAAAAAGGCATCCAAGCTGATCCTAAGAAAATGCAATGTGTCCGGGAGTAGCCCACCCCCACTACCACTACCTCCTTGCGTGGTTTTCTTGGCCTCTTCTCTTTTTATCGGAGATTTATTCGCCATTATGCCACAATTGCAGTCCTGTTAACAAACAGGCTGAAAAAAGAGGCTTTCCTATGGGATGATTTGGCTGAGCGCAGTTTTCAGCAGCTAAAAGACTTGCTTACTTCAGCCCCCATCCTCATATGCCCTGACTTTTCAAAGGATTTTACCATCCAGTGCGATGCTAGTGGACGGGGTATTGGTACAATCTTGCTGCAAGAACACAGGAAAATTGCATTTGAGAGCCGAAAATTGGACAATAAAGAGAGAGGGTTGCATGTCTATGATCAGGAGATGTTGGCAGTCATTCATGATATCAAAAAGTGGCATCACTACTTGTATGGCCGTAGATTTAAGGTGAAAAGTGACCACCGTGTGCTCAAATACTTCTTGACTCAGCCCAACCTCACTCCCAAACAACATAGATGGGTGGCTACCCTACAAAACTATGACTTTGAGATTACCCACACCCGTGGCAAGGACAATGTAGTGGCTGATGCACTCTCTCGCATGTGGGCATGCAAGGTTTCATCCATCACTGAACTCCACCACGATTGGATTGAAGAGCTCCAAGAGGCATACTTGCTTGATGCTGAATTCAGCCCTTTTTTCTAGAAATTACAGCAAGGTGTCATGGATGACAAATCTCAATATCAGCTCCACAACTGGATCCGTGGCCGTATTATCATTCCCCATGCCTCTCCTTTCACCCAAAGGATCCTTGAAGAGATGCATTCTTTACCAATTACTAGCCACTTAGGGGTCTTCAAAACATATGACCGAGTTTCAAAAAGTTTCCATTGGAAAGGCCTATGGCGGGATGTTAAAGACTTTGTGTCTAGATGTGTGCCTTGTCAGCAAAATAAAGATAGCACTCTTAAACCAGGTGGTTTGTTGCAGCCCTTACCTATCCCCGAAGGAAAATGGACCCACATTACCATGGATTTCATCACGGGTTTACCTACAACCAAGAAGGGTTGGGATAGCATCTATGTGGTAGTTGACTGACTCACTAAAGCAGTCCATTTCATCCCTACAAAATCTCAGTTTACAGCATCTCAAGTTGCCACTCAGTTTCTGGAGCATGTTTTTAAGTTGCATGGCTTATCCCACGTCATAGTACATGACCAGGACACCAAATTTATGAGTCAGTTTTGGCAGACAATTTTCAGCTCCATGGGGACCAAATTGGCTCCATCTATAGCCTATCATCCCCAAACGGATGGGCAGACCGAGCGAGTCAATAAGTGGCATGAAACTTATTTGCGACATTTTTGTCATGATGTGCAGAATTCTTGGGATGTATGGCTGCACTTTGCTGAATTTTCTTACAATAACTCCACTCATTCGAGCATTGGAGTCTCTCCCTTCGAAGCATTGTATGGTTATCGAGTGCCCCTTCCTACAGTAATCTTCAATGAAAAGTTCAACCACCTTGGAAAAGAAGAGTTGGACCGCATGCAACCTTTACTTTAACAATGTAAGGTAAACCTCAAAAGGGCTCAAGAGCACATGAAGCTCCATGTTGATGCAAAAAGAAGACCCCTTGACTCTCAAGAGGGTGAATTGGTACTCCTCAAGGTCCCCAAGTCCCGTTATGCTACACTAAAGGATGATTCTTGCAACAAGTTGGCACACCGTTACTATGGGCCCTACACAATCATTAAGAAGATCGGGGACTTGGCTTACCGTCTCCCTCCCACTACTAAGATCCATAATGTCTTCCATGTGAGCCAATTGAAACCTTTCATTGGCACTCCCAAAGATCATGTAGAGGAGCTATCCCCCATAGATGAGGAGGGCCTTATCCAGTATATTCCTGAAGCGGTCATTGGGCAACATGAAAAGCAACTCCACACCCGTTCCATACATGAATACCTGATCAAATGGGCCTACCAACAGAGGAAGCTTCTTGGCACCCAGCATCTATCTTGGATGAATTTCCACACCTCAAGGAGGGCGTATTGGCTGGAACTTAACCATGACACCTGTTTTGGGCTGCAGTCTACGTCTAGACAACCACCTGTTTTGTACCAGTTTTGGTCATGTTCCATTTTCAGCCCCATCCCCCATACATGGACTGAAATTACACCTCGAGGGCTCCGCGCCAACACCTCACTTGCCCCGATCGGAGTTTCTTAGAGGAAGTTATGGCTATTTTTCTCCAGCCATACCATCTGGGACAGCACACTAGTAACTCCTGGACAGCCCTCTATTTTGCAACAGTTTTGGTCCTGACCTAATTGCAGCCCTACCCCACCCACATGGGCTGAAATAATCTCATGGCTCCATAACGACACCTCAATTGTCCCATTCGGAGTTTCTCACACAAAGTTATGGCTGATTTCCTACAGCACACCCTTACAGGACATGACCACATCCCTTGTTTTTTAGGACAAAAACTTTATGAGACGGGATGGTTTGTAATGAGCAGGGATCAGAGAACATGGCATGGGAACATACCAGTCACATTGATGGTATATAAGGTGTAAGAGGGTATTTTGAGGCATCATGGAAATTATCAAAAAACTCTCTTTTCACCTTCTCAAGCTTCCATGGCTTCTTCTTCCTCTTCCTCTTCTTCTTCTTCCCTTTCCCCTCTTTCTCTCTCTTCCTCTTGTCTTTCTCTCTCCTCTCCCTCTTCTCCTACAGTCCTTCTCTCTCTTCTCTCCCTTAGTTAGGACAGTTAGGTCTCTTTCATTACATCTCCCAAGAAAGCTGCCAACAAACTATAGTCCTCCTTGATGTACTAGCACTTTTTGTCATGAGTAACTAGGATTTCCTATTTTGAAAAGAGATCTGGTTTGAAGAAAAAGAAAGGGGAAATGGACCAAAGTACTGAGCTCTAATACCAATTGTAAAGAAGAGGATTGGAGAGGGCGAAGAGAAAAGAGAGAAGATTGCATAGAGGAGAGATATTAGGAGAGAGAAAGATTAGGGAAGGGAGAGGAGAGACAATATGAGAGATAATAAGAGAGAGAAAGACTAGGGAAGGGAGAGAAAGATAGGAAGTAAGAGAAAGAAGGGGAAGAAGCCATAGAAGCTTGGAGAAAGTGAAGAGACTAGTCAATTGATAATTTTCTATATGCTAGTCCCTTTACACCTTTTATACCCCTTCAGTGTGACATGGTATTTTCCCTTGGTTCCCATGTGATGTCACTCTTTACACTACTCAATCTACCTTCTAATAGCTAGGGCTAGATTTTTTGCTTCTTTCCTCCTTAGGTCCTTCTCTTCCTCTTATCTTCTTCACTTTCATTCCTTATCTTCCTTTCGCCATTCCTCTTTAGCTTTTTCTATAGCCTTCTTCTCTTTAGTTCCATTCCTTCTCTTCCCTTTGTCATTCCTTTTTAGCTCTTTCTATAGCCTTTTGCTCTTCTAATACATCATTTTCCTATTTAGTGGTTATTTTAATAATGATATTTTTCCTTCCTCCTTTAGAGAGGTGGCTGATCTAGTATCTTTGGCTATGCTTCCTACTACAATTGTCATTGTGTCCTAAGTCCAATAGCTTGTGGATCCTAGAATCTTTTTCTTCTCATCTCTGGTAGTCAATCTAGTACTTGAGTCTGGGAGCTTTTTGTTGGCATTATGGCTAATTTTGAGGAAAATAAGGCCTTTTAATTAGTGTTCACTAATGAAGAGGTTAGTGAATAGGCTAATGGGATACTGACATGCATGGTTTAATGTAACTTTTGACTCTCTACTACTTGAGCTAAACTTCATCTACCTCTAGCAAAAATGTGAAAAGGGTCCTCTAAACTTATCCTCATGAGGCAATTCTAGCTAGAGGGCTTGTTTTTTATAATGATATTTTTCAATTCTCTTTTCTTGCTTTCAACACCTTGATGTGAATTTTTGAAAAGTGAGATTCTTTTAAATGTCTTCAAAATTAAAGAAATTAAAAACTTTTATATTGATTTAAGAGATATTTTTAAATGTTTTGTAGTTTGTTCCCATTTTATGTGCATTTATCTCATAGGTCTCACTCTTGTGGCACCTCATCTCCTCTAAAATGTTCTTTGTTTTTCTTTTAGACCCATGCAAAAACCCATGTTTTACCCCAAAAATGGATTCTCACATCTTGATCTTGTTCATCCCTTTGAACATGACAATTTTCATTTTTATAATAATTAAGTGCATGAGGTTAGATGGAGAAAGAAGGAGAGTATCTCTCCAATAAATTTCGTAATTTTTTCAGACATCATGGAATTGAGAGATAGCTTACATGTAGATATACTCCATAACAAAATGATATTGCTGAAAGAAAGAACATGCACATTGCAAAAATTGCACGAGCCTTGATAGCTAAACTAAAAATGTCTTATTATTATTGGGCTAAAGTTATCTCTATAACTATGTATATTATGAACATGACTCCCACTACTACAATGTATAATGTGATACTAGAGGAGACTTTTATTGGCAACAAAAAACTAGATCTATTACATGTTAAAGTATTTGGATGAATCGCATATGTACATATGCTTGATGAGCTAAGAAAAAAGTTGGATTGAAAAGCTGAAAAGTGTGTATCTGAGTCACCAACAATGGGCACTAGATCCCTCCCTTCAACATCTACAAATATAGTGATGATTGAATTGAATGAAGATAGAGATTCCTACCTATAAATAGGCTCGCTAGACCAAGAATATAGTTTGGCTAGGAAAATGTTGGCATTGTAAAATGGGCGGCTAGTCTAAAATACATAAAAACCACTGTAATGCATAAACTCGCACTTGGGATGCCTATTCTATTGACACTACTTTGTACGTGCTAGATAGCCCCTCTCTAGCTCTAAAAGATAGCTAGCTTAGAGTTTCTTTGCTCATTTACTGAAGAACTTTAACGTGGAAAAGGTGACAAATTTTCAAGTTTTCTTTGAAAGGCTCAAAATGCAAATTTTTTCACAATTTTAAAGCTATGATTGCACAAACAAACATCAAATAATCCTCCTTTTACACAAATCTTTGCTCATTCTAGCCATATGTTGATGTGCACATATCCCACTTGCACTCATATATTAAAAACATAGCCTTTGTGTTACATCAAATCCTTCTCTTTAGATATATCTACACTTGATCAGCCTCGAACTTGCTCTAATTTCATGTTGCAATGCAATGATGCGAAAGTGTATACATGTATTGATTGTAGATGCTGAACAATGCATATTCTCTTTGAATTTTAGATTTACAAAAGGGATATAACTATTGCCTCTGAAATTCATAGAAGGGATATATAAAATGGTGCAAAATTTTTAAAAATGGGTTTTTAAAGTATCCTTTAAACACATGTTATATAGAGGGCTTCTATAAGGTGCCCCCCCCCCCCCCCCCAATAGGATCTTGCATATGTCAATAAAGAGGAGCAAGTTGCAAGTACTTTCACCAAGGCCTTAGGAGCAAAAAAGCTTCAATGGTTTGGAAGCTTAATTGGAGTATAAGTCATGGTGTCCACCTACCATAGTTAGGGATATCTATCTAGTCATATTTCTAGTTGGGATATTCTATATTGGCCTACTTGCATATTATGTGTGTTGTGCTTTCTCATTGTTCTTGTAGACTAATATAGTGGAGAAGGAGAAGGATTAGGATTTTTAGCTTCTTATCTTGTGTGCACTCTTAGGGATCCCTTCCCTTCCAATTGGAGAATCTTACAGAGTTGGAAGAGGACCGGATTTGGAGTTCGTATCTCCTATCCAAAGTCCAATTCTGGTAGAAACACCAAGTGGATTTCCTCTCTAAGAAGTGGCTCTTTGAGCAAGGACAAGGAGTGCTTTTCTTTAGAACTCGAATGGGCAAGATTCTAGGAAAATTGAAGATGAGATGGAGTAGCCTATTTTGGATTTTTCACACAATCCCATCTAATTCCTTCCACTTGATTGATTTAAAGGGAAATCTGCTTCCACACCTAGTCAACAGATTCCAATTATGGCACTACCATGTGGATAGGTGTTAAGAAACACAAGAAACACAAATCTAGAGCTAGATTGGCTATGGTGAATGTAAGTCATAAACACGATACATGATTGGAATGAGATATTGTAAGTCACGTGATTTAGGTTCCAAGATTGATTACCTTGGACTCATAAACACAGTCTTGAGTTGACACAAAAGAGAAGTACTGTATATTGCTTTGAAATGAGAGCCAAGTACATGTTTTTATAGCCTTTGGGTAGTTCCACTTTCCTCATTATGCTTATGGGATTATGAGCATTTCTCCTAGAGCATATATCATTTGTTCTATCTTCCAACACCCCCCGTCAAATGATGAGTTCCTACGCTTGCTAGCTTTTTCCTCCTCTACATGAATACATGGCCCGGGAGACTAGCTCATAGGTAGCCTAGTCAAGTTAAAGCTTGAAACTTTACATCTTTGGCAAGGGTTTTTACAAAGAAACATCCACTATGGAAAACAAAGATCCACTATGGGAGATACAATGGAAAATTCTTCAAAACAATCTGTCTAAGTTATTGTCGATAGCGGAAGCATCTTCTTCATTCATGAACTGATTTTGATGGTTTCCATTTTGCACCTATTGTGCTCTTTTATAGTGGAAACATTCATTGGCTATGTGGCCAACCTTACCGCAATAATGGCATGTCATCCGACCTTTGTTGTCGATGTTAAATCCTCGGCCTTTGCCTTTTGCTTCATAAGCTCTTTAGTATACAATAGATTATCTCTAGGTGTTGAGACAACTCCCTTTGCATCCTTGTTTTTATGCTTGTTTTCTTCATCCAATAAAGATTACTCAATGTCCTTAAATGAGAGATTTTGAACATTACTCAAGGTCGATACAATATTCTCATATGGCTCTTGCTTTACACTTGCTAGTAATAGTACTGGTATGGATTCATCTTCATCAATGTTCTTCTTTAGAGTGGCAAGTTGAGTTTTTTTGCTCTTAAACTTATTAATATGCATGGTCATAGAAGAACTATCTTTTACATCCAATTTGTAGAATTGCATGAGCAGTTTTACCTTAGCGTTTCTAGCTTGTGTCCCAAAGATTTTATCAAGTTCATCCCACGCAGCTTTGGCATCCTTGATGCTAGAGATATGATGCAAAACATCATCGATCAATCCCCATGCAATGATGCTTAGAGCCTTGTTGTTCATTATCTTCCATTCTTTTGTCTTTAGTTGGACTTTGTCAAAGGTCGCACCTCCTGCATCTTCTTTCCCGCCATCTCCATCTCCTACATCATCTTCAAATAGATCCCATAGGTCTTTGCACATGAGATGATACATGGTCTTCTCTTTCCATACATGGAAACCTTCACCATTAAATTTGGTTATTTTCTCAAGATCTATCATTTTTAGATAAGGAGGTCTTACCATGAGTTTATGGTACACTCGAATAGTGTCTATCCTTTTACAACAAAATTGAGAGTTTACAAAGGTTTAACCAATGGAGCATTCCGCACACAATAGCTTTCTACACTAATGTGAATCGCTTTTGGGATCAGTATCAATTACATCCAATTTTCGAGGAGGAAGAGAATTTAATTGGCAATGTGAACAAGGTTTTGAGTGTGAGGGAGAGGGAGAGGGTGTGAATGGGGTTTAAGCTGAACTAGATTGAGAAGTGAGTAAGTATAAAAGAGGCTTGAATGAAAGGATCAATTAGATCAGGCTTTACCTTAGCTTAGGTAAAGAAAAGCTTTTAAATACTTTCATGAGCTAAAAGGCGTGAACCTGGTGGCACAAAATTTATGTGTCTCTTGGTATGAACTCGTTGTACTTGATCCATGTAGGGGCGTCCTCTTGGTAGTAGGCAATGGATTTGTGGAGGCTACACAATATGCTCAAACTCTCTTTCTTTCTCTCTGTCTCGGTGTGACAGAAATAGAAGCACACCCCTTGCTTAGCACCTCCACCAATACGAGCTTCAAACCAAGCTTCTTGGCTAAACTAGAAATCACCACATGTAGCTTGGGAGATTGAGATGGGGAATAGATGGTTTGATGAGTTGAGCAGAGAAGACGATAAGAGAGGAAATGGTTGAGAGAGTATGCCCACTAGCCACCTAGCTCAGTGGACTCTGATATCATGTTAAGAAACATGAATCTAGAGCTAGATTGGCTATGTTGCATGCAAGTCATAAACACGATGCTTGACTGGAATGATAGATTGTAACTCAAGTGAATTAGGTTCCAAGATTGATTAGCATAAACATAGTCTTAAGTTGACACAAAAGAGAAGTACTATATATTGCTTTGAAATGAGAGCCAAGTACATGTTTTTATAGCCTTTGGGTAGTTCAACTTTCCTCATTGTGCTTATGGAATTCTGAGCCTTTCTCCTAGAGCATATATCATTTATTCTATCTTCCAACAACAGGTTGCTCTGCCCTTTCCCTATCACTCCAAAGAGCCCTTTTGACCCAGAAGTGACTTCTTCCACATGCAATCTAGATTATCCCTAGCCCAATCTTGGCATCCCGACGATGATTGTGGAATCCAAAAGGAATGTGATACCAAATCCACCACTGACATGGTGATGTGGCCCTTATTAAATATCCTTCATCATATTTTAGCCCAATCTCTATAGATTTCAAGCAGCAGTATGATGCATCATGAGGTGCATGGCACTCATTATTCTACATGGTCGCATAGGCTCACGTGGCAAGCATACATTGACCAATTCAAACCCCTCAACCCTCATGCACCCAATGCCCTTAAAAGTAAAATTTTCATTATGTTTCTTTTCATTGTGCTCACTATCATCACCACTATGTGCACACGACGCACTTTAACTCTCATCTTCTCCCTACCATTACTCATCTCTTACCAATGACAACCATGTGTAGCTCTATCCTTTGCCCTGACAAGGTACCCCCTTATAGTCCCAAACCTTAAGGAGGCTATGAGCTTGTGGGTGTGCACCAAGGCTTTCAAATCATAGTGGGAGGGCATATCTACAATCTTATCTGAAGCACCTCCACCTCCCTATGGGTGATGCATTAGAGGCCCCCTCTCTACTCCTCATTTATGACATGGAAGCCATCTTCAATCTTGCTACCAAGAATGAGAATTTCCTCAATGGCCCACTGTGGGAGACTACAAGCTCAAACACAAGGTACTAAAACTCTTTTTTTAGAGGCTTTGAATTTGTAGGCCAATGCATTCAGCATCTTGCACAAGGTAGTCTCCATGTTTTTCCTATCATACGCCCCACTAGCCATTGCTTCGCAGGCATTTTTCTTGACTTCCCCCATGATGTGGAGTGCAAGCACATGGTGACCTACTCCTCATATTTGAAGTCTTTGAAGGTCATGCATGGCTAACACTTCACATTCCTCTTTTTCCCTACCATAGTGAATTATTTGGACCCCTCTATTCCCACCATTGGTGCTGCCCATCCCTCATCTTACATCCCCACATGCTACTACTCATATTGCAATGGATAGACAACCAAATGCAGTATACAAGAAGGATGCAAGTACTTCTATAGGATATCCCAAAAAGGACACCTATTGTGAAGACAAATTAGCGATGGACACCCCCCAAGATATCCCCTAGCCTACCCCTGCAGCAACAGAACCCTCCAGTTTTGATCAAGGCAATGTAGACTTTAAGACTCATTGTGCTCTATTGGTTTAGTCCTCCTAGGGCCAAAACCATAGTAGGGAGGAAGACTTGCAAGCTGCCAACTAGTCTACTAGCACTGTCACTGGGACTAACATCTAGATCATTCCAACACCAACCTTGACAATGCAACCCACCTCTGCCACCAAAGTGATTATCTTGGTAGAGTTCTACCTTAAAGTTTCCCAACATAGCTTGAATTATGTGGTAAGAAGAATCCACCAATACCAATAAGTGCAACAACAGGTTGTGATGCTCGAGATGGAAATGGAGTAGGTGTGGCAGGAGAACAAGGCTCTCCGGTCCCAAGTAGTAGTAGTAAGCCAAGATCAAGGAGTAGCAATGGTGTATTCTAGGGCTTGCCATGTGGCTCACCTAGACTTTGTGGATTCCATCTAGGACCAAATCCAATGGGAGAAAATGGACTCCATATTCCTACACAGACAGATGGCAATGGTCACCAATCCTACTGGTGTCTTTGTATGCATCGACCTAGAGGTTTTGCAAGAGCTATAGGGCATCTTCCAAACCAAAGTGTGCGACACCTAAGATGAAGAAGTGCAAACATTTTGGGCTACATTCGTAGATCCTATTCCAAGATATTTCCCTTGCCACGTCTAGAGGATGACCAAGTTGTGGATGGCCAATCTGAGCCTCTAGCCAAGGTCACTCTGGCAACCCCTACATATGCTAACCTCAAAGTAGGTTCCCCCTCTTGTTCTACCCATGTTGCATCTCCATTTGCCACAAGCTCAGTAGGCACGCTCTAGTAAGTAGAAGGGTGTTCCTCCCCCCCAACTTGTGTTCCCCAATGATAGCTCTGTCTCCCCACCCCGACTACCACAAATGTTGCAACTCGTGGTAGAGGAGGTCTTAGACCCCTTCTAATCCACAAATATTCGAATCAAGAGGAGAGGGAGCATGCCTTGCAAACACCCAAGACACATCCTGGAATCACCCTGGTGCCAACCTTGGCTAGTAAAGGTAAGAATGTAATCAAGGAAGAGCCCATTCCCCTCAATTGACAATGAATCATCCCAAAGAAGCCCTACCCAAGACTTCTTTGATTTCTCAACTGGCACTTCCTTTGAAGACCATGAATGTCTTTTGCTCCTGGAACATTGCCAGGCCCTTGAGCAACAGTGAGATGAGGCTCTAGAGCAAGTCAAAGTGCTCCAAAATGATCATCACCAACTATTGGAGAATGTGAATGTGGAATCCAAGTACTTGTATAAGCACATCCCACCATCAGTTTGGAAAGCCTTAGACCGGATGATGTAGCAAAGTGTTGTCTCTTCTTTTGACCTAGTCCCAATAACAACCATAGCAACAACAAGGCCTTGATGCTTAAGGCCCTACACAAAAGAAGCATAGCCTACAAAAAAAGTCCATGAAAGAGTCCAAAGCTTAGTAGCACATGGAGGAGAAGTCATCTAAGCCTCACATCAAGTTATGCACCAAGGTGGAGCAACTCAAAGGAAGGCTGACGCATGTGGCAGCTACCTCCTCAAAGCATGTCATGCACATTTACTCCTTGGAGGAGGGTGATGCTAACCGCCACATAGCATAGGTCAAATATCTATAGCAGCACCTTGCAATAGCAAGAGTGGAGTGGGATCAGCATCACTAGGCTATTTGGACAAGCTCTTACTATCTAGAGATCTTGGCTACAAAACTCTTTGTGCAATGCATTCCTGAGTGGCTGCATTGGAACCACATGGACCTCTAGCTCTAGCAGCACCATTTGAACTATAACTTGCTTTTTCCCTTACCACCATCCCCTTCCTACCTACATTCAGTGACCCTTGTGACCTTCCCCTCTAGTTATATCCCTCTCTCCAAATCTGCCACTATTGGCTCCACACAATGCTAGTCCAAGCCCTAGAGCACCAGCATAGCTAGTTGCACCCCCAGGATGATGCGCCCAATTTGGAAGATGCTAGAGACATTGAAGAGTGACTCGTGTGGGTTTGAGTCCTCTATGCATGCCATGTGCTAGGCATCGATACAAGATGGTCCCAATTGGTGGCCAAAAGTAGCATTCATAGTGGCAATCAATGCAAATGGGAGTGACTCAGTAATGGAAGGTGATAGTTTAGCAACAAATTGTGGTAAAAGGGCTCCAAGACACTATGGGTAGCCAAAGGCTATATTAAAAAGGATCAGAGAGGAAGTGATGAGGCTTTTACATCTATAGTTGTGACTAGTATCCCATATTCTTCCATTTGTTCCCATTGTATTGCTATGCAACCCTAGTGATTTGATCTACGCCTTGTACTTCTCTAAGGGAATTAACCCTTGTGAATATATTTCATTGCATGAGTCTATCTATTCTTGGAAACCTCTCCTTGTAAGACCATGATACTTTGTATACATTGCATCGACTATGCTATTTGAATATATGAGCATTCCTTCTTTGGTTAAGTATTATCTCTCGTAGTGCATTTGGTAGTCTTTTTTTCAATATGATGTACTATTGAACGTGTGACGTGTGATGCCAGCATACCCATGTGTCGAATCCAAGTATGTTAAGACTCTACTGTCTCATAGAGTTGGCGCAACCTACTTGCACCTAGAGACCACAATTGAAACTTGTACTTGATTACACAATCATACCAAGAAGTAGAACAAGAAGTGGAAATGTCTGCAAATGGTGTTTGACAAAATTTTCAAGTGTGTGCTATGTAGCAAGTCTCTTGTCTAAAGATGTTGCCAATGGAAAATGAGGGATGGGCTTGCTCTTGTGCACATTTTAGTTATTAATCAAAAAATTGAGTTAGCTTCATGTGAATATCTAAAGTGCATGGAAGAGTGATTGGCTAAGAGGCCACTAGTGTTGGTTCAATGCCCAAAAGGGTAACAGACCCTAAAGTTTTGTACAACAGATATAAGAGATAATGGAAAGGCTATTCATATGTATGCAAACTTGTCGTGTACATGCTTGTGCTATCTTGAGAGAGAGAGAGAGAGAGAGAGAGAGAGAGAGAGAGAGAGAGAGAGAGAGAGAGAGAGAGAGAGAGAGAGAGAGAGAGAGAGAGAAAGGTTGAAAGAGAGTGAGAGACATCAAGTGATAAGCTCTTAGACCATTCTTTTAGGCTTCTTCTTCTTTACTTGGAGAAACATAAGTGGCAATGAAAGCATGCAAGGGAGTAGGTGTGAGGAAATGAGAAATGTGGCAAGGGAAGTTTCTCCCATCTATCTTCTCCTTCTTCTATTATTGAGCAATACCATCCATTGTAGTGGTCTTATCTTGTATTGCTACAATCTATTGTCCTCAATAGTGATAGATATGTAATGTATTGCCTGATGGGTCCTTTTCACCCATGCTTTCATTGCAGTGACTATGTGATCTTATTTTCTCTGCACCATTAGCCCCATCTCATAGGTGCTTATCAATTATGTAATTCCTTGTGTCAAACTTCCATGTGAGATAATTGTTCTTGCCTAGCTTCTCACCTATGGTCACACTTGCACTCATGCTTTTAAGGACAGTATTCCTAATTGAATTCTAGTAGAGTGACCTTAAAAAATCAAGTAAAAAAACTAAATGCACACTTGTAAGTCAAATGTGCACCTATTACATAAGCATCTACTAATCTCAATGGTAATACAATTGCTCAATAATGAGCATCAAAGACACCCATAATATGCATTTCCAAACAATAATGCTCCCTATTTGTGTCCACAACATGGACAATTACTAGAGATATCGAAAAATACCCAAATGTAAAGGTCCAATGAGTAAGTAATGCTCAAGCTATAACCAAAATGAGTTTTATAGTATAGATGCATACAATATCCATAGATGTCAACATAGAAAATCTAAATAAACTAACCTCATGACATAAATATGAAAATCCTTCTACTATAACTAACTCATAGCATAACTGAAAACCATGTCATCAAGAGCTTGTAGCTCTAGTTTTCCTAAAACTTGGAAACATGCACTACATGTTTTAGCATTCTACCATTCTAGGATAATCTTAGTAATCTACATTTGCATTATTATTCTTCTCCCTGATTTCATTCAACAACTTCTTCTACATTGTTCTAGATCTTAAATTGAGATTTGGAGATATTTTATGTTCCTCATTTTAATTTTTCTATCAAAAGCTATGACTGAAGAGTGATTGAGGCACTATAGCCCTATCCATTAGTCTAACATGAACATGACTTCACCTTTGTAATGACTTTAAAGCCTTAGACTTGACTCAAGTTCCTTAAAAACTACTTTCACAAGCTTATTTTATATCTATTAAACTCCGATGATCAGAATATAGATGTATGACCTATTCTGTATGTTTTTCCCTTGTCCACTCCAAAGTAAGTTATATGTGATTTTTTTTCCTTTTCAATGAAGGAAAGAGCTTCGACATGCCATTTAAGGCCTCTTATTGGCAATGGATTGCATCTTGCTCTCCAATAGTTGGATCCTTCACTTGCACAATTTCTCAATCATTATGAGCATAAAATAGGATTGTTCTAACCACATGCTTTACACATTCACATATCCATTTGGCCCCTTGATGGGTTTTAATACCATCTCACAAAATTGATAGGCACCACACATGCACACACATTGACAAGAGATGGTTAAGGAAGCTTTGTGGCCCCTTTATATGTCACCCTTTTGTATGTAAAGAAGTGTAAAATTGGTATTTTAAAAATCCCTTACATATTTATAAGTGACCCATTTCCCCTCCTCTCCTCTGTGTGTGTGTGTGTGTGTGTGTGTGTGTGTGTGTGTGTGTGTGTGTGTGTGTGTGTGTGTGTGTGTGTGTGTGTGTGTGTGTGTGTGTGTGTGTGTGTGTGTGTGTGTGTGTGTGTGTGTGTGTGTGTGTGTGTGTGTGTGTGTGTGTGTGTGTGTGTGTGTGTGTGTGTGTGTGTGTGTGTGTGTGTGTGTGTGTGTGTGTGTGTGTGTGTGTGTGTGTGTGTGTGTGTGTGTGTGTGTGTGTGTGTGTGTGTGTGTGTGTGTGTGTGTGTGTGTGTGTGTGTGTGTGTGTGTGTGTGTGTGTGTGTGTGTGTGTGTGTGTGTGTGTGTGTGTGTGTGTGTGTGTGTGATATTACCAAAAAAAGTATGTGTGTGTGTGTGCGCGCACGCGCGTGCGCGTGCGTGCGAGATTCATATTATCATTCTTATTCAATGCACACATGTGATCCATCTATCTATTAGTTGGAGGATATAGCCTAGCATAATGGGTACCATATATGTGAACAAGGACGAGGCCTCTAGAGCAGATATGCTATTGGCATTGCAATCAACTTGAGCATGTAGCTCTCAATTCCCCAAAAAGTAGAAGAAAAACAAAGACAACAGGGAAGACCAAAGATGCCACAAATGTGGTGTATGCTTATTTTTAGAATAGGAAATCTCCCAGTAGCAACATTCTTGCGCTTTGGATACCCTTAATCTTTTTAGAGTTGAAATATTAGCTCAAGATTCTAGATCCACTACATTTAATGTCATGACATTAGCCCAAACAAAGAATGTTGGAATTCGCATTCAAAAACTTTTGATGCTCTTCCATTGTGAAAAAGAATAAAGAGAAGATAATAAAAAGAAAATTTTCTACCAAAATCATTTTAAAGAGCAACATTAGGAGAATGTTGTAGCCCAAATCATCAATTAAATGTAATAAATAAAGTCAATGATAGGGACAAGGATTCCCAATAACAATTCCAAGATCATGACAAGGCATCAAATAAGGACTAGCAAAGCATAGTACCTCAATCAATATTAATAGGACCAGATTCCTCTAGGATGTTACCATCCAAACCATTTGATGTGGAATAAGAGGAATTATTGGCAATGTCCTCTCAAGGACAAAGCAAAATGTCTAAGAGAGTGAGAATGTATAGATTCAAAGCAACAAACTTAGGAATGATTTCCACTCTACCTTCTATTGATATCATAGTATCCTTAGGATTTTTATTGAGAGGAACCTTGCAATATGCAGATATTCCAAGGCTTGGTTAGAATAACTAGAATAGGTAGTAGTAGGAGTTAACTTGCAATAGCTAAGACCAAACATGCAACTAGTTGGACACTTAGCAAGCAAGTGAAAGATTGTGTGTCAAAGAAAGAGCCAATGTTAGACAAGCTAAAATAGAGAGCATACTATCAATAACCATTTACGTGATGAGTAGACATAGGTGTCAAACAAGGACCCTAGTGAGGATGCACAGAGTGTTCTACAAGAACTACTCAAGACACGAGAGGAAAAGAGGGAATCACTCTGTAAGAATCGTCTTAGAATCAAAGGAAAGACCAAAGTTGTAAGGAACAAAACAACAACTTCTATGGTTACAAAGACACAAATTGCATGTAATAAAAAGAGGAGACTTAGGGCATACAATCCAAAGCATCAATGGAGAAAACCAGCATAAAGACATAATGGATTCTAAAAGTGGTGTTACATGATCAAGGATATTATGCATGGCATCAATGGATCTAGTTGTCTAAACCACCTACACAACCACCTCCACTAAGCATAGCCTAGGGTTTCTCAAAGTCAAAAAGAAAGAGAAGGAGACCTTGGATAGATCTTGGTCAAGGACCAAGTCAAATGAGGAGGCAAAACTAGACATTATAAAGACCAAGAGGCTAGTCGTTGAGATTGAAAAGCTAATGCTTACCTATCAAGAAAAGATACCTAGGCCTAGAATCATAGAAGGATGATACCATGATGCACTTTCTACTCCACTACATACACTAGTGGTGTTTGTGAAGTTATCAACTTAAGAGGAGGAGATCAAGCAACTGCTCCCATGTGATTTTGTTCAAGGTGAAAGGGAAAGTTCAAAGACAAATGTGACGCAACCATCTAGTGTCAACTATCAACAACCCAATGTAGCTTTTGGCCCATCAAAATGCCCAATGTCCCCCAAAATCAAAAGTTCCAATTATAGAGAAATAAAAAACACAATAGCTATAGCCTAATGCAACTGCCTAGTTCCCAAAAAAAAACATCCACAAGGGATACCCAAGGAAACATTACATGATTAATTCCCAAAACACCAAGAAAATGGGAAAAGAGCTACAAGAAAATCTATAGTGTCACACCAACAAGCATTTTCTTAATCTTATATACTACCACATAAGGAAATAGAAACAAAATCTTTCACAAAGCACATAATCTTCTTCACACTCACAAACCACAAAGAAAAGTAACTCATCCACAATCCAAGTTTGAATGGAAAATAATCTCATAATAATGAAATAATTTTCTTCAAAATTTTATTGATTGTTCTCTTCTCTCACAGTCTCTCAATCTCTTATAAATACAATAGGTTGATCATAAAAATCTCTCTCTCTCTCTCTCTCTCTCTCTCTCTCTCTCTCTCTCTCTCTCTCTCTCTCTCTCTCTCTCTCTCTCTCTCTCTCTCTCTCTCTCTCTCTCTCTCTCTCTCTCTCTCTCTCTCTCTCTCTCTCTCTCTCTCTCTCTCTCTCTCTCTCTCTCTCTCTCTCTCTCTCTCTCTCTCTCTCTCTCTCTCTCTCTCTCTCTCTCTCTCTCTCTCTCTCTCTCTCTCTCTCTCTCTCTCTCATATAACAATACAATAGAATCATGCTCCATAATCCTCTCTTGGTCATGGAGCACCCTCCAAAGGGTACATCTAATTTGAAGAGGCATTAGAGCCACTACAATGTCCTTGCACAATGAACTATTGTTCCCATGCCAATTCAAGTCTTCAACTCCAATCTTTAGCTATTGTTTTATTTGATCAAACTAGATAAGAAGAGCTTATATTCCCATATTTTCAAATAAGGAAAAAAATCCCAATCTTCTAACCCCACATATAGAATCATATAACACATACCTACGGTTATAGAAGCATATAGGAGCTCACAACAGCTATAGAATAAACCACATAGTTAATACAAAACCCATATCAACCAATCAAAATCCATCTAAAGAGTATCAAATCATACTCAAATACATTCTTCCATAATCACAAAGATTCAAACAAAAGGAAAATAGTGCTCAATAGAGCCTTGCAGAAGAAATCAGAACCCAACAAATATATCATACAAAACACATCTGAATATTCTAAACCAAACAAAAACCTCAACGAGCTATCAAAATATACTCAACCAATATAAAATCATCCCAACACTCTCAATCCTTGGGACCTCCTAGGAGTCTTCACATCGACTTGACTCGTTAACTCATCCCTCATATTGTGTCTTATCAAATGGACACCAAGCATGGCCTTTTTATCCCATTTACTTTGGGCTTCACTACCAACTTCAAGTCTTTTGTCTATGTCTTCCACCATATTCCCACAGCCATGAAGAAAGAGGATTTGTCTTCATATGGTTCTTCCAAGTTCCATAGTGTCTCTCAATGAGCTTTGCTAAAGATTCAAGGTTGATATTGGTCAAGGAAGTCATCTCTCCTAGCACTCAAAATATGTACAATATCAATCAAGAAGGAAACTCTCACATTTTTATATGCTTTTCGTCTCTCCCAGATCATCAACATCTAAATTGAGCCATAGATAAAAAATTGAAACACCAACAATAAATAACCAATATAATAAATGGATATTTTTTTATTTTCCATTCCTAAGCTAGCCAAAAATGTTTTGAACCACCTCCATCATCGATGAGTCTCCTATTTGTTACAGCATAAGAGTGTATAGAGCTCAATAATTGATTTTGTCTTGTCCCAATAACAGAACCAAAATGTAGGGCTTTTCGCTCAATGGCAAGAATTTGATAATTTCAATTATTTCAAGAGCTTAGACTATTTTGGTTGTGCTATCTCTCACCTAGCTACAGACACTCTTCCTCTATCCAACTAGGCACTCATTGATCTAAGGAAAATACAAATACATGACTAGATTCAAGATGTAGCAAGCTCACCTAGTTACCTATCTCGCTACAATCCTCGTTTCTTGATGGCTTGCAAGTGGCTCCAAAATCCAACTATTTTCTATTGGTATACTACTCCATGGCTTCAACTCAATCCATACATAGTTCAAGTGATTGTGAATGAAGAGAGGAAGAAGGGAATGGCACAAGAAGTGGAGAAAAGCTTCTCTAATTCTCCCTCACACACACACTCTCTCTCTCTCTCTCTCTCTCTCTCTCTCTCTCTCTCTCTCTCTCTCTCTCTCTCTCTCTCTCTCTCTCTCTCTCTCTCTCTCTCTCTCTCTCTCTCTCTCTCTCTCTCTCTCTCTCTCTCTCTCTCTCTCTCTCTCTCTCTCTCTCTCTCTCTCTCTCTCTCTCTCTCTCTCTCTCTCTCTCTCTCTCTCTCTCTCTCTCACACACATTGATGCTCGTATGATGAAAAGACAGAGGAAAGAGGAAGAGGTTTCAAAGTTTCCATACATAAGAATAACTTCTTCTATTTGATTTTCAACCTTTTATAACATGGATTCAAATTTTAGGGTTTCTACCCAAAGTTTGACACCCTATCTCTCTCTTGGATTCTTGCTAGTCCTTTTATTGCATGTATACATTTAGAGATTTAATGTTGGACTTTCTCCTAACTAGGAAGTGATACAATTTGCACATGAGTGAGCTTGAATCTCAAGTTATATAGCTCAAACATAATATTTCTCAAAACTTGCAAGTATTTGAAATTCAATTTTATGAAGATCTTATCACATCCATCCATGGAATTGACTCCTAAAAATTTTTAACTTCTTTTCTCCTTTAGCTTTGTTCTCCAAAAATAAGAATTATACCTATTCCCATAGGAACTTGGCCATTGTTCTAACATCACTCTTCTATATTACCCTTGCTTCTACACATTTTATCATGTAGTCCATTATTGTGACTATGATGTACCATACTTGATATTGCATTGTAGGATTGATCAATTCCATGAAGTCAATTTCTTATTTTTCAAGGGGTGGATGAGACAAGACAAGAACAAGATCCATTGTATCCTTCTTAATGGGAATGTTTGTGTATTGGCACTCATGGCACAGTGCCTAAAAAATTGTGTTGAATTCTTGAATAGAAACAACCACTAAAGTTGTGATTATAACACATTTTGAGCCATGCTCATGTGTCGAAGTGGCCTTCAGCTATTCCACCATATGCCTCCTTCAATACCTCTTCAAATTTATGCTTGCATATGTATCTTCTTAACATATTGTCTTGTCTGAGCACGTGTAACTATCTTGCTTGCTGATAGGGCCTCACTTTTTATGAGTAGATACATCAGGTGAGCCATCTCTATTCAACATTCAAGTAGTCCATGCTATAGGATATCTATAACATCATCAATTCAATAGGGAGTTAGGTTAGCCTTGAAGGGCTTGAGCCTCTTTCTAAATTGTGAAAAATTGGGAATTTAGAAAGTTATCATCGATGTTGATTACATTTTCGTCACTTTTCACTCTTTACATATGGTTGGCCATGTAGTGATACTTCCTTTTTCTCACAACTACATTTAAGTCAATTATAGAGCACTAATAGCCATCTTAGAGTATGGCCAATAGTGCAAGGTTTATTCATGCTAAATATAGCAGGGTTTGATGGTCTTCAAACAAGGTAAATGGGGTGGCTAGTAAATAATGGCAAAACTTCTTTATAGCATATATTATGAGCTTTCGACTAGCGAAACTCATTGAAAGGTCCATGTTATGCTTGCTAGTTTGGCAAAATACTACTCTAGTTGCAATCTTAGATGCATCAATATTTGTAAATGGAACTGTATCTCCAATCTCGAACTCATAAGATAGGTGTGTTGATAAGATCCTTTTTAGGGATTCATATGATTACAAGGACTTCTTCCACTCTTGGTTTACAAAGAGCTTGTATAGTGGTCTAGCAATTGCTACATAGTTAAGCACACCTATAGTAACCAGTGTAATCGAAGAAGCATTCCATATGCCCTTGGCTTTTTTTTTGGGTGGGAGCTCCAAAATGACTTGGGTTTTAGATGTGTATGTAACAATACCATTCTTATCAACCATGTGATCTAGAATGATACCATGTTTTATCCAAATTGTGAGAAAAGTGAATGGGATATATTTATATCGAAACTAAGTACTACTTTAGAGAAAAATCACTATAATAATCATAATTAGATCCAAGATAGAAGAGATAATACAAACATTATTGATGTATAATTAAAGTATCAAATTGCAATGATAATGATCCTAATCAAATTAATGCTTAGGTTGATGGAGAATCAATCAATCCACTCATGCAATGTTAAGCTGAATCTCATAGATATCCTACACTTAGTTCTTTATATTTTGTTCTCTTTATAGAGCTTCTTATAGCCATAGCATAGTCCAATAAACTATGTTGTCATTAAGATTTGATTGTCAGTGCTATATCAAGGATAATCTCATAAAACCTTTTTTTAGCTAGTTGGTTCATGATGTAAGGAACAACTCTTCTTCATATTGCATTCTTAGATTATGGTTGCAACTCAAGTTATTCGACTACTCAAGTAGGTAATAGGTGTAGTCTTGATTTCTTGCAGTTTTTAGCTAGCAATAATGCAACCTAGATTTCTACAGATCTAAGTTTAATCTATCCAATCCCAACGCTCAACTTATAGATCAATTTATGGGGAGAATTTTGTATTCTTACATCAAAGAACCTTAACTGTCAGATCTTGAGATATTAGCCTTGCAAAGCTGCCTTTTGAAAAGGTAGCTGCCTGAAATTTTTAATTAAATGTGGGAGAAACTTTTGGCAAGTGGACTAGTAATTTTTTTTTCCTTTTCCATAAAGTACACATGATTTTTTGTTATCTTGGAAAGTATTTTTAAATATCATGTCACCTTTGTAGCATCATCCTCAAAATTATCCTCATCAAGTATATTCCTTTGTATGCTAAATAGCAGCGGCATGTATGCTAATTAGCAATGTCATGCATGGTAATTTGCATTGTCATATTTATATGCTAATCAAAAAATGTATGCATGTATACTAATTAGCACTAGTATGTTGTATGCTAATTAGTAGTTCTTTACATGTATGTTAATTAGTATATGGCACACTACTAATTAGTAATGTGCTAATTAGCACTATGCTAATTGATAGTGTGCTAATTAGCAATATGCTAATTAACAATGCTGATTTTGCATCTTCAACACCTTCCCTCAAGTATAACATATGTTCCCTTTTCTCCTACATGTTAATTAATAGTTTTTTGTATGCTAAAAGTGTTAGTTAGTAGTGCTACTTCACTTGAAATAGTGCTAGTTAACTGTTGCAAGTTAATAGTAACTAGTATGCTTATTAAACTGATCCTAATTTGCTAGTAACAATGCATCCTTTGAGCCAAGGAGCCTTTCCTTACTCTCGATTCATCCTTCCCTTAAGTGAAACTCTTTCATTCCAAGATGAGCTTTATGTTTGATGAGGAGTTCTCCACCCAAGGTTTTGGTGAAGATATCACAACTACATTCTATTTTGTATTGTAATGTTGTAATACATCCTCTCCATCATGTATCTTTTCCCTAATGGAATGCTCTTTGATAAAAATATGCTCTTTTCCTTAATGATGAGTTGGATTCTTTATAAGCCTCTAGTAAAGTATTGTCACATGAGATAGGGGTACCTGTAGACTCATCACAAAATCCAATCTTAAGTAGAAATCTTCTCGACCAAATAGCCTCACAAGCTAAAGTTGCAAGAGCTTTATATTCATCCCTTGTTGGAGAAACACTAATAGTAGTTTGCTTCTTAGAAACCCATGAAATTGCTCCATTTCCTAGGAAGAAAGTATACCCTATAATGGACTTACAATTATCCAAGTTTGAGGAATAATCAAAATTTGTGAAGAAATGTGTGAGTGCGATGTGTTGGAGATTCTAATACAGATGGATGGATGGCTTGATAAGGATGGTGATAGGTGGGTGGTATATGATAGAAATGGGGGTAACTAGATGCTACATGAGGCATAGAAGTGCCTGGCATGGTGACTCCAGAGGTGTGCCCCAAAGGAGGTGACTAATTAATGTGTGGCCCTAATGCTAAAAAACATGGAGAGCAGGTTGGGGCTTGAGACATGTGGTTGGGATATCCTTGGATATAGGTCCCCATGAATGGTTGGGGTGAATCCCCACCACTGGTGCACCTCCACCACCTAGTTGTGCAAAAGTAGAGGACCTAAAGGGATAGGATGTGCAATGTTTCAAGATCCCCCTAGTGTGGTGTGTGGTTGTACAAGTGGAATGGTGAATAGTGATGTGATGTGAATGTAGATGTGGGTGTAGTGGAAGAGAAGGATGGATGAGTGGGATTAGAAATTGGGGTGTAGAAGGAATGAGAGTGAATGGAAATTCATTTTTAGGAAATTAAAAATGAGATCATGATAGTTGAAATGATAATCCACCAACTTAATTCTAAATTAAAAATGAGATCATGATAGTTGAAATGATAATGCACCAACTTAATTCTAAATTTGAGAAATAAAACTTAAGGGAAAACTTGAAGAATGAAAATTTGAGTTTTTCTTATATACACCTCTTCTCATGTTTACATAAAAGTATTTATCCTCCTATCTATTCTATATGTATTCCATTTGTTTATGGTAGCAAAAGGAATGAGAATTCTGAATGATTTCATTTTGGCAACTAGAGCATATGTTTCATCATAATCTATTCCATGCTTTTGAGAGAATCCTTTTACAACTAGCCTAGCTTTATGCCTTTCCAGCTTCCTTTCTTTGTTATACTTGATCCTATAAACCCATTTAATACCAATTGCATTCTTTCCTTTGGGAAGCTCACACAAATCCCAAGTTTTATTTTCACATAAATCATGCATTTCCTCCTCCTCCATGGCTTTCTTCCACTCATGTTTTCTATATGTATTTCCATACAAAGTAGACTCCTCTTGTTACATAATATTTGTAGATCCACAATAAAATCTATAGATGCAGACACACTTCTTTTGTTATGGTCATAAAACTTGTATGCCTTGCTAACATTACTATAACCCATGAGAACACATTTGATAGATTTTGAATCCAATATCTTCCTATGCTTATCACCTATATGACCATAAGCAATGCTTCCAAACATTTTCAAATGACTTACTATTAGCTTATGACCGGTAAAGGCTTCCAAAGACTTTCAAATGACTTACTACTAGCCTCTTGCAGGCTAATCGATTATGACTAGTAAAGGCTTCAAAAGAAGTTATCTCTTTTAAAGCTTTAGTAGGAGACTTGTTCATTAGATAGCAAGCTATATTAACAACTTTATCCCACAGCATATTGGGCACATCTTTCTCTTTGATCATACATTTAGCTGCTTCTACAAATACTCCATTCTCCCTCTTAGCAATACCATTTTGCTAAGGTGTTGCACTATAAGTTAGTTGTCTCTTCATTCCATTTTTTAGCAAAAAGACATCAAGATTGAGAGGTGCAACTACCCGCCAAATCTGAACCAAAAAATGAAGCATTTGCGATAAAAATGAAGAGGTGCTAGAGTTTTCTAACGAGAAAACCACATATTCAAGAATTTGGAAATTTTCAGAAAGTTTGGGAATTCCTAATGTGATTAATATTTGGACACATGGTCAAATCTTATCCCCTTACTTGAAGGTGAAATTTTCCCTAGATACTATATAAGCAGTCCCCCCAAGTCCCACTCTCAAATATGGGGTTAGGATTTAGCCACTTGGTCAAATCTTTACTTCTTATTTGAAAGTGGAACTTGGGAGATTCCCAAAATCTCTAATATGGTATTAAAAGTGGATGAGCCAAAACACGTTGGAAGCATCCGTTTGTCAATCAAAGCTCATTAGATAGCCTTTTTAAAGAGGCAAAACTTTAGCATTACAAAGCAACTTCTTGATCTAGAGCACTAAAACAACATCCAAGAGGCCAACCCAATAGAAAATGACACCACGAATGCAATTGTACTTTCAGATCTTGAATTCGAGCTTGTTTGCCCCTCCAATTTTAACAAAACCACTTATTAATAGTATGAATGCACATGACAAGAACTAGATATTTGCTAATTAGGTGGCTAGAAGAGCTTTAAAAGCTCAAAACGACAAAAAACTACATGTGAAGGGGGGGGTTGCATTTTTTCAGTGCACCCCCTCCATTTAAAAATTTTTGGTTTTCCTACTATTGATCATTCAGAGAACACTCTATGCCATGGGTTCCCCAGTTTAAATGCTCTTGATGATCCCAAGAAGCCCACAAAATGATGTATTCTATCAAAAAATTAGTTCGTAGTCTTTCTCTCTCCTCCTCCTCTCTCACCATAGTGGGGGTTCACACGAGCTAAGAGAGAGAGGGGAGAAAGGGGTGCCAAAACATGATATGATGCAAGCAATGGAGTGAGGGAGAATGAAGGTGGTTTTTAGTAGCTATATAGAGCATCAACGTGTTGCCTAAGCGATCCCAAAATCATAAAAAATAAAGCCGTTTTATGGAATATCTTACGATAAGTCTCTTTTTATTTGAAAATGAGAAAAAAAGAATGGTGTATGTGCATATAAAGTACTCTTGCTGAGAAAAAGTTCAAAATGTATTTTTTAGATGCTTGATCAACATACTTTCTATAATAATAATTGGTTTTTAAAAGGCGTTCATATGAGTAAAATTACGAAAAATGGTGTTTTGAGGGGAATTGAATGATTAGATGGATCCCAATGTTATGGAATAATAAATATATCTTTGTGCAATGTTTATATGGGTTCCACAGCATGGAGATTGCTTCAACATGGCCTCATATGGTGTGTTAAGGTGCATTCTTATACGGGTTTTTTCATTCCACTACATATCTAAGAATATCATAACGCTTACAAAATTTGTCAATAGGGGATGGTGAGAAGGGGGAAATGAGATTAAATGTGCTGATTTTTTTATCTTTTTCATATGCATATAGGTTAGTTTTTTACTGTAAGGAAGATAGTACACGGATTTACTCAGTACTATCTTCTACATTGCCACAATAGCATAGTGAAAAGCATGAAAATATATGATTGTACACATGGAACATAATGTTTTTTTCCTCTATTTGTGCAATATAGAGCATTCCACCTTGCATGGAAAGAGAATAATAGTATGGTATCAAAATAAACCTCTTGGATGCATAGCAATTGTATGAAAAACTAGTTCATCCACATGGAGTAGAAGAGGATCCCTAGCCATAGGCCAACGTATTTATTCGTGGGAAAAAGGTTACATGAGGTTATGAAAAGTCTCCTGGAACAAAAAATATCAAGAGAGGAGTATGTATAATGTCCCCCCCATTACTTAGTTTGTTTTAATAAACGATGTACATATACATTCTAAAAATTGATTTATGTTGAAAACATTTTTAAAAATAGCACTAACTATAAAGACAATTATTATTATTAATGAGGTATTATATGCCAGTTCATGGAAGGAAGACTTGGAAAATCCTCCCAATACAAGCTTATTAAAACTATGTTTGTAGTATAGAACAACAAAAAGAACTAGCCTAGTGGATAGTCACTTGGCAGTTAAGTGCACTTAGGTGACGACACTACTGGGATGGGTAACCTCCAGATAAGATTTTCCTATAAGCTAGTGGGAGCTTCTCACGCACAGCCAAAAGCACCAACAAAGCCTTCGTAGCACGTTACCAAGTATGCCAAGGTCTATGCCTTGGTCGCCACCTTAGTCGTGACTCTTGGAGTGACGACTAACCAGTGACGCAACAAGCGGTTCTCACACATATATTCGTAAATTTTTATCTTCTCGCTACAAAAACAGAGCCCCCTCTCTGAGATCATCAATGATGTCATTAAAAACACTAAAAGAAAGCATTCTCTCCTTGTCATCGATGATGTCATCAAAAATGCTAAAAAGCAAACGTCCTCTCTTTAACCCCCCAATTACTATATAAATAGGGGTAGAGCATCACGTCAAAAATACAACGACATGTACAGAAGTCTCTATGTTGTTGATGCAACGAAGCTCTGTTGCAAATAGCCGAGCTTCTCTCTCTCTCTCTCTCCACACCTACGCGGAAGCCTTGCTCAAATCCATCAAGCTCCTCCCATGGCTCCCAAGAGATGTCAAGATGTTGAGTGAGGTCATCCTCGAAGAGCTCCCCAACACGAGGAAGTACCCGCTCTACTGAGGGAACTCAACACAAAGTTGAAGTGCAAGCGAAAGTTACCCCCGAATCCATTCAACCCAAAGAACCGGTCATTCTACAACAGACCGAGGTTGTGGCCATAACCCGTAATCATGATGGATGGCTGAACGGAGATAATTAGGTTTAGTACATAAGAAAAAGATTACTTTTAAGCTAATAACTCTACAACTTCCTACTGAGAGATAAGTTAGTCTGTTACATAGATTATGATCAGTAGAACGTACTTAAACTTACAAAAATATACTAGTATTATCAATTGCTTTTTAGGAAGGAACGTGGAATTGATGGAGGGGATAGATTCTATGCATCACATACGTTGACAAGTGTGTTAAAAATGCCTTATGGTTATGACTGCTTTTGGATTTGTGAATGATGATTTATGGCTCTTATGATTCCGTGCTTGCACAGACGAATGAGTTGTGGATTATGGTGGTTCAGGACGTTGGGGTCCCTAACCCAATGCTCCCTAACACTCTGTGGAGGAGTGTGAAAAAACTCACCTGCGGGTGGGTGCTCTACACTCCTGAGGAAGGTAGGTGTTTTTGGTTTTTGATCACTTGAGCACCTAAGAGGGCCAAGGGATGAGTGATAAGTGCCCATGTTATGTAGAACGGCTACTGAGACTCAGGGAAGCTTAGAGGGGCTCTCAGCTAGTAACTTCCATGTTGGCCGTGGACAGAGTGTGATCATATACAACCCAATCCCGAGGGATTGGAAGGTCCTATCCTAGGTTGGATGGTGTCTTTCAACGCAAAAAGATGCTTTGTACCACTCTGCGGAGTGATGGTTTTGGATGTTACTATAAAATAAAGTATCTGATTTTTGAATTGTTTGTTATGTGCCAAAGATTGAGTTTAACAAACCCAATTTAACGCAACAATAAAAGGAAGTTGATTTTATATGTCCAAACAGCGTGGTAGTTTGCTTTGCTAATTAGAAAACTAAGCAAACCCAATCAAGGAAAGTGGGAGGCTTCGATCCTGACAAACGAAAACCTATGGATGGGTGGACCCGATAAGTGCCAATACTAGATAGATCTTACTTTGTAAATGTACCATTACACAAAGTTCATGACTGATCTCCATTGTATTTCTTCTTTTGATAAATAAAGATTACGTTATTTTCTAAAGTTGCCTAAGAAAGAGTAGGTACTTTAAAACTTGGAAAATCAAATCTAACATTTAGCTTGTGTGGTAATCAGAATCGCCAACTAGTGCGAATTGATGAAACATACAAGGAATTCCAAGAGAATAAGTTTCTTCTCAAGCAGACACCACCACCTAGGTTTAGCGGTGAAGGACCCAAGGTGGAGCAAGATGCTCAACCTTTGATTGAGGCTTTGGATGACTATTTCCTAGTCGCTAAAACTACTATTGCGAATCAGTCCATGACTGCTCGTGTTCATCTTATTGGTAAAGCGCTTTGGTGGAAACCATTTTGCTGAGATAAAGGGGTAATCGAAGCTTCCCAAACTTAGGAGCAAATCAAAGAAGCTGTGAAAGGATATTATCTTCCCCCATCTTTTGAATCAATCAAGATGAATGAATTTTATAACTTACGACAATTAAGGCTAACTTTGGAAGGATACTATTCTAAGTTTGTGAGTCTGCACAAATATGCACCCCCAATGATAGTGTCTCAACAGATTGTAAGGTTCTGCCAAGGACTAAATCCACCTTTAGACACATGCCTTGAATCAATGAGAGCAATGACTCGGGAAGATGTCGCGAGAAAAACCTATAGCCACGCAAATTGCTCAAAATGGAAAAAGGAACCATCCAATAAACAACTACGAAAGGGGCTACCCAAACTGTGGTGTCGACATGGCCAATGCTAAAGGGAATGATAGAGCTAATGCAAATACCCAATGACCAAATGGGATAGGAATCGTACAATGCTACCAATGCGGAAGGATTGGATACCTAAGGGCAAATTGTCCTAAATCGTCCTCAAAATCCTATCCCAAACCAGGTTGGTGGAAGAGGCCGAGGGAATGGCAACAACAACCTACGTCCTGGACATGAAAGAATAGCTGGTGCTGGGGTAAATACCATGATTGGACAGCCCGAGGAATGCACATTAGGTGAAAAAATTGAAACATGATCCATTCATGATGCCATGGAAAGAAAAGGAGTGAACCACCAATGTTCAGTAATTCAATCTCTAGCTACTTGCAAGGGTACATTGTTTATAATCTTGATTGATTGTGGTAGCACACATTCCTTTCTTGCACCCAAAACAATTAAAAGATTGCATCTCGAATCTAGGGGGACAAGGAAAATAATAGTAGAATTGGCTAGTGGGAAGGTAATCGCCTCAACTGAAGCTATAGGGGAACTGAGATAGACAGTTATACAACTGAAGCAAAATTCCGAATCCTACCACGAGGATCTTACGATTGCATTCTAGGAATGGATTGGCTCAAGAATAACAAAGCCCAAATTCTATGTGATGAAGAGGAAATAATCTTTCAAGACTTGGAAGGAGAACCAATAAAGCCATATGGGAAAGCTAGAAGAACAAGAGTCCCAACCAGCCAAGGCAAGCCGACTCAAGAAAGAATTGAAGAAAGGTCAACCAATCTACATGATTCAGTTAAATAAGGTTGAAAGACTAATGAAGGCACTCTACCTTCTTGGATCAATGACTTCGAGGATGTCTTTCTAGAAGAACTAACTCAGCTGCCTCCAAATCTTGAGGTTGATCATGAAATAAAATTGGCTCCTGGAGCCAAACCAATATCAAAACGACCATACAAAATGTTTATTCCTGAAGCTATTGAGCTTAAGGAGCAATTGAAGCAACTGATAGAGCAAGGATTTATCTACCCAAGTAATTCACCTTTGGGAGCGCTTGTCCTTTTTCAGAAAAAGAGGGATGGAACACTAAGATTCTGCATTGACTTCAAAGGACTAAACCAGGTTACGGTCAAGAACAACAAGTACCCCATACCTAGGATAGATGAACTTTTAGATCACCTACACGCAGCCAAGGTTTTTTCCAAGATTGATCTAAGGTCCGGATACTATCATATCCAAATCAAGGAATAAGATATCCCAAAGACTGCCTTCAACACTAGGTATGGTCTTATGAATTTTTGGTCATGCCATTCGGATTGACTAATCTCTCAGTCGCATTCAACCATCTAATGCAAGACATCTTTCGACCATATTTAGATGACGTTGTGCTAGTTTTTCTTTGATGACATACTGGTGTACTCCAAATCAATAGAGGAACATGAAGGTCACTTAAAAATCACCCTAGTAACACTCCGTGAAAATCAGCTCTATGCCAATATGAGTGAATGCATATTTCTCACTAACAGAGTGAATATCTTGGATACATTGTTTCTGCCAATGGAATCTTAGTAGACCCTACTAAAGTAAAAGATATTCTAGAATGGCTAATACCTAAGATAGTAAAAGAAATCTAAGGATTTTTGGGTACAATAATCATTTGGACCATTGAGCATCAAGAAAGCTTTGATAAGCTTAAAAAAGCTATAACCACTGCATCTATACTAAAACTCCCTGACTTCAGTCAACCATTTGAGGTGATCACACTGATGCAAGTGGACTTGCAATCGGTGGGGTGTTAGTACAAGAAGGAAGACCAATGGCCTATACTTCCAAAAAATTGAAACCCTATGAATCCAACTATGCCACTCATGCCTTGAGTTACTCGCAGTAATCCATGCCTTGAAACTATGGAGACACGATCTATTGGAAAGGAAATTCACTTTAGTGACAGATCATAAAAGTCTTAAGTGGATCTTCACCCAAGCTAACCTAAACATGAGGCAAAAAAGATGGATAGAGATAATGCAAGAGTTTGATTTTGAAATCAAATATTGTCCAGGGAAGGACAACGTTGTTGCAGATGACTTAAGCTGAAAAGCTTTTCTTAACAACATTGTCGAATTTTGAAGCTTAAGAACCATATCCACACCTGATAACCCTGTACTTGAGCTTGTACACCATGCTATTTCTCAGGATAAGGAATATGAAGGACTCATGGCTAAGGTACTTCAAGGAGGAAGCTCTAACAAAGAAAGGTCTAAGATTAAGTATTATTGTACTAGCAATGGTTGTCTATATTACCATGATTGCCTTTGTATCCCAAAAGGACTAAAAGTGAAGGCCAAAATCTTATGGGAAGCACATGATAGCCCCGTTGCAAGACATCTAGGGTATGCCGAGACACTCAATGCAGTTCGTAAAAGCTATCACTGGCCAAGATTGAAAAGGGATGTATTAAAGTATGTAACTCAGTGCTTGACTTATCAAAGAGTCATGATAGCCCCGTTGCAAGACATCTAGGGTATGCCGAGACACTCAATGCAGTTCGTAAAAGCTATCACTGGCCAAGATTGAAAAGGGATGTATTAAAGTATGTAACTTAGTGCTTGACTTATCAAAGAGTCAAGGCAGAAAGGATCGAGATGCCTAGAGAGTTACAACCCTTGGACATTCCAAAAATGAAATGGGAATCAATAAGTATGGACTTTGTTGTTGGATTACCTACTATTGCTGGTGGTTATGATTCCATCATGGTAGTGGTTGATAGATTGACAAAAGTTACACACTTGGCCCAATCAAAATGACCTATAAGTCATCTGACATTACTCAAGTCTTTATCAAAGAAGTATTTAGGTTACATGGATTGCCAAAGAGCATAATTAGTGTTGACCGAGACTCCAAGTTTTAGACTTGCCTATTCTAAGCAATTGGAACGCATTTATGCTTCAGTACTGCTTATTATTCTCAAATTGATGACCAAACTGAGAGGGTGAGCCATACCATTGAAGATATTCTAAAGTCTTCGTATGGCAAAGAACCAAGATAGTGGATTGAATATCTACCTTTGAAGGAGTTTGCTTATAACACTGCCTTTCAACAAACAATCAAGATGTCACCATTTCAAGCCTTGTATGGGCAAGAATGTCGTACACCTCTAAACTTCTCAAATCCCACTCTCAGGTAGAGACTTCTAAGGCTATGCTTGAAGAGATGGACCAACAAATCCAATTGATCTCACATGACATTCAAGCTGCTCAAGATCGAAAAAAGTCCTATGTAGATCTTAAAAGATCCATAAGAACATTCAAGGAAGGTGACATGGTGTTTCTAAAGGTAAGGCCCAAAAAGAGCTCATTATCCTTGGGGAAATATAAAAAGCTTAGTCCAAGGTACTCTGGACCATATTGTTTCGGGTTTTTTACAAACCGGATTTCTAGCACAAAATTTTGCCAAAACCCCTATCAAGAGCCTTACCATATCACTTTGGGTTTACTCTTCAAACACTAGGTATGCTACATTATTGCTTTTCGATTATGATAACTCTAGCAAGTGGGGGAACAAGTTCTTGGGAGGATGTCAATGTAAAGGGTAAAAGGGATGGGTTATCTTAGTGAAGGTGGAAATGGATTACACCTAGGGATTGAGTGAGTACATAGATTTTTTTCAAATGACTAACCTCCAACTACACGTGGGTTTCCACCTGCATCACCAAGATTTTGGATCTATCACCATCATTAGAGGACACCTCACCCTTGTACACAAGTCAATGTCCATATCATGGTGTCATTTGGATCTTACAAAAAAGCTTACAAGCATGGACCCCCTCTGTCACATGCTTATATGTATTTATATGTATATAAGGAGCTAAAGTCAAAGCAACTTTTGAAAGCTGTTTTTTATCATTTCAATAAATCCCAAGGAAAAAGAAAATTCTCACATTTCCCAACCAGTTTCGACTTGGTCTACAAAGTTGCAGAAGAAACTTTTTTCAGATTCTTCACCTATTTGAAGTTACGAAGGCGCTGACTATTGGTTGCATGCAATTTTCTTCTCTCTTTCACCCTTATCACATCAACTTCTCATTTATCCTTCTTGTAAATATATTATAATAATGTGCTTTTGGCACCCACTTCTTGTAATCTAGCTCCCTTTCTCTAGCTTGTCTACAACCATCCTTGGCTTCTTGCATGATGACCAAGGTGGGTACTTGTCCCATCCACTATTCTCCATATTTTCAAAGATGCCATACATAATTTAGGATTAAGTTAATCAAGAAGATTAGCTTAATCTAATCCCTTATGGAGGCTATATAAGGTGCCCATGGAGATGTAAAGAAACACAATGACAAGCACATGAGAGCACTCTAGAACACCCTCATACTAGTCCATCTCTTTGAGGTAAGCTATGAGTGAGTCTCTTTTATTATGTAGCATTCCATATATACATAATGGCAAGCTTCCTCTACCTCTTCTCCTCTCTCTCTCTCTCTCTCTCTCTCTCTCTCTCTCTCTCTCTCTCATATTCTAATATGGTGTCTAGATCATATGTACTCTCTTCTAATTCTCCCTCTACATTCATACTTAAACTTATTAAGTAAGACTTGTCATATGCTCTATTGGTGGGAAATCCTTATTTCCTCATGTTATATATATGTTCATGGGAGAATTTAGGAGCCATCACCTCTCTTAACCTTCCATCATCTTTATTTTCAATAAGATGGGCTACAAGTTCTCTCTCGTGAAGTTGTGTTTTAGTTATTTCCATTCTCTTTGAGGAAAGGGATGTCCTAGACTATCCTCCCTTTGGCTAGGTGGTGCCCTTCTTTAGCTCTCTTAGTGAGGATTGGAGACTAGATGGGTAAGAGGCAATCCACTCATCATTTCAACTCTCAATATGAAGTTATCAGAGTAATGGGAAGGCAAGCCTACAAACTTAAATTGCCACCCCATCTCAAGATTCACAATGTATTTCATGTAAGCCTACTGAAATCTTATGTACCAAACCTCGATCATGTGCTTAATGACAAATAAATAGTCATGCATACCCAAGGAGTTCTGGAACTGTAACCCGAGAAGATTCTAAATACAAGTGAGAAACCTCTAAGAAGCCGAATCTTGAGAGAACACCTAGTACAATGGAAAGATTATCCTGAAGAGGATGCCACTTGGATCGATGAGGCAACCCTTATGAAAGAACACCCAGTTCTCTCGAGATGAGGACATCTCGAGTTCTCTAAGAAGGAAAGAATGTAATGTCCCCATTACTTAGTTTATTTTAATAAAAAATGTGTGTATATATTCCAAAAGTTGATTTATGTTGAAAATATTTTTAAAACTAGCTCTAACTATGAAGTTAATAATTATTATTAACGAGATATTATATGCTAATTTATGGAAGGAAGGCTTGGGAAACCCTCCCAAGACAAGCTTATTAAAATTATGTTTGTAGTATAGAACAACAAAAAGAACTAGCCTAGTAGATAGTCACTTGGCAGTTAAGTGCACTAGGGTGACGACACTGTCGGGATGGGTGACCTCCCAGGAAGATTTTCCTACAAGCTTGTGGGAGCTTATCATGTGCAGCCAATGGTACCAATGAAGCCTTTGTAGCCTGTTTTGCCAAGTATGCCAAGGTCTATGCATTGGTCGCTGCCTTGATCATGAGCCTTGGAGTAACGCCACTGCCCGACGATATGACACGCAATGCTCACATATATATTCATAAATTTTTATCTTCTCGCTACAAAAACGGAGTGCCCTCTCTGATGTCATCAATGATGTCATCAAAAACGCCAAAAGAAAGTGTTCTCTCCTTATCATTGATGATGTCATCACAAAAACACTAAAAAGCAAGGGTCCTCTCTTTAACCCCCCCAATTACTATATAAACAGGGATAGAACGTTACGTCTAAAAACACGACCCGTGCAGAAGTCTCTCTACTGTTGACACAAAAAAGCTCTGCTACAATCAGTCGAGCCTCTCTCTCTCTCCACACCTACGCAGAAGCGTTCCTCAAATCCATTAAGCTTCTTCCATAGCTCCCAAGAGACATCGAGATGCTGGGCAAGGTCGTGCTCGGAGAGCTCCCCAATGCGAGGAAGTAACCGTTGTTGTGCTGTTGAGGGAACTCAACACGAAGCTAAAGCGCAAGTAGAAGTTACCCCCGAATTCATTCAACCTGAAGGAGTGGTTATTCCACAACAAACCGAGGTTGCGGCCATAACTCGTAATCACGATGGATGACCAAATGGAGATAATCATGTTTAGTACATAAGAAAATGATTGCTTTTAAGCTATTAACTCTACAACTTCCTAATGAGGGATAAGTTAGTCCGTTACATAGATTACAATCAGTTAGAACGTACTTAAACTTACAAAAACATGTTAGTATTATCAATTACTTTTTAGGAAGGAACACGGGAATTGATGGAGGGGATAGATTCTATACATTGCATACATTGACAAGTGTCTTAAAATTTCTTATGGTTATGACTGCTTTTAGATTTGTGAATAGTGAATTATGGCTCTTATGATTTCGTGCTTGCACAGGATGGACGAGTTGTGGATTATGGTGGTTCAGGATGTTGAGGTCCCCAACCCAATGTTGCTCCCTAACTGTAATGTACCCACCTTGATTACATGACGAGTATCGTTTTAGTAGTCGCCCAAAGTTACCTTCCAGCCATCACCATCCCTACTCTAACCAGAATGATCGGATTTTGTCCGGCTAGTTAACCCTAGGTCTACCTCGTAGGGGAAGCGTCCTGCCATTACCCATGGAGGACCGACCTGAAGGTTTCTAATTGATCTAACAGTCACCTATGAACAACTAGCTCACATCTGGAGGTATCCTTCGAGAGGCTTCTTGTTCGGAAAGAGCTATTGCCATTACCCTTGGTTCATGGAGTACAACGCTTTTTTCCAGTAGCAGACTAAGGATTTATGAAATCCCTCGCAGTGCTCTAGCACAGCCATTATACCTTTCCCTTAAGATAAATTACAGCACAGGTTCTAAGACTAAACCCTAGGTAAGTCTGTGAATCGGCCCTTCCTAGAGTTTCTTCCTATCATTTATTTTTTGGCAAACCTCTTGGCTAACTGAGACCACCCTGCCATAGGACTGGATTCGTCGGGAATCCATCCACCTACTTCTCTCTATGGAAGTTCTTAGTTATCTAATTACCTACCACATTATGTGAAACATATAAAAACAACTTCATTAATTAAAATCCCTTTATGCACAATTGTTCGTTTGTGTAATTTACTCATGGACATACAATCAGAATAAAACAAATTCATTGATTATGTTCCATAATGTGTATTCTCCTGCCCATACAGGAGAAAAATTACAATTTCACGTGCTACCTCATTCGGTGCATTTGCATGTCACCAAGATCAAATCCACCTATAGCTAGCGTTTATAGGTGTCCCAAGTAGAACTTAGGCCATACAGGGGACCAAGTAGTTTTTAGGTGCGAAAAGGATTTACTAGCTAGAACCCCCTGGCACCCTAACCACCTCCTACTTGGGGGAGGTATAGGGCTCCTCAATTTTTATCTTGTTTCAATACTTAATTCAATCAGGATGTAATCTAGAAAATCACAAGCAAGATTGATGTCTTCAATAGTTATGACTTCAATCAATCATGCAACTTTCAAGTGATGATTAATCTAGTAGCAATCGACACTTGAGTTTCACCTAATAAACTCTTTCCCTTGGAATTGAACTAAATTTTAGAAAAATCTATGATATCGCAATTGGTAAAGGGTTGTTATCCGTAGCCATGACTCTGTTAGTCACTCCTGTGCTCACAACTCCAACTGTTGCTTCCATGTTAGTAGGGTCATTCATGATTTGGGCTTTTGAAATTTTTTTCTTCGGGGCCATGATGGAAATATGATTTGTAAAAGAAGAAGAACACGACAATAATACCGGCCAGCAAAGGTATAAGACTCACGATGATGATGATGGTTATTGCAGGATTCAATGATGTAGGCCTCGCAAATGGTTCTTCTTGCTTCATGGAGAGCAATACTTCTCTCTCTCACACCTTGGAAAGCAAGGGTAAGAACAAAGATAGCTCTTTCTCTAGTATAGAGAAAGAGCAAGAGAATAGGTATGCTCTCTCTCTCTAGTAGATGGAATAGGGACGAGAGTAGAGGTATGACTTCTAACCGGATTGATAGAATAGGATAAAGTTCTTTAGTGTCCTCTCTTCTCGGATTAGAGTAGAAGAGGATGAGAGATCTTCAGTGTATCCCCTTCCTTGGGTTGAATGGAATAATATCTCTTCGTCTCGCGGAATAGAGTCTCCTCCTTCTCAATCAGTGTCTCGTCCTCGTCAAGATTGCTCTTGTCTCCCTCTCTTGGTATGGAGTCAGATGTCGTACAGAATTCGTGCGAGGGTTTGTGAAGTCACTCACCGCACGGACGAGACTTTGTTGTCAATCTTCAAAAATAGGTAAGAAGCTTTAACCTCAACTCAAGCCAATCTCCATAGCGACTTGTGATGTTGAAACTTTGATGTAGGCGAGGAGCTTAAAGCATGTCCTCAAACCTTCTCTCCGAAATTTGATGGCAAGATCGAAGAAGGCGGGGATAAAATCTAAACCTCAAGCCTTACACACACTTGTGATTTTTTAATGGACCTTCTCCCCTCCTTGTCCTCCCTTTTATAGTTTTTCTCAACTCCCTCTCACATGTGTTTTTTCTTTGCTTTTTCATAAAATCTTAAGACGTTTAGCTTTAAAGCTTATGCTTTTTTCACTATTTTTGTTTTTTCTGCCATCTGCCTATTTGCAACTTATTTGGATCATAACTTCGTCATATGAACTTCGAATATAGTCCTCCAGATACTCAAAACGATTGGAACACATCTGATTGACAAGGTTACGTGGATAGAATTGCGAAAATCCATCAAAAATAGGTAAAAATAATGATTTTTGTAAATCGTATAAATTTTCTCCTTCTTTTGTCTTGGATAACTTATTCCCTTCAAAATAAGTCACAGTATATGTTTGGATCCATCTAAAGTGGGAATTGCGTCATCTAAACATGATATTAGAGATTTCAGACTATTCTAGTAAGCCAGTCCTACTTCCTATAAATCCTATAGAGATTTTGTAATTTTTCCATGTGTAGAGGTGCAACACCACGTATACGCACATTAATATAAATTAAGTAATGGGGATATTATACTAACACTCTGCAAAGTGTGGAAAAACTCACCTGCGGGTGGAGGCCCTACGTTCCTGAGAGAGGTAGCTATTTTTGGTTTTTGATCACTCGAGTACTTGAGAGGGCAAAGGGCTGAGTGATAAGTACCCATATTATGTAGGACGGCTTCTGAGGCTCAAGGAAGCTTAGAGGGGCTTTGAGCCAGTAAATTCCTTGTTGACCGCGGATGGAGTGCAATCACATATAGCCCAATCCCAAGGGATTGCAAGGTCCGACGATGTCTTTCTGCAAAAAGACGGTTTTATACCACTCTGCAGAGTGATGGTTCTGGATCTTACTATGAAATAAAGTTTCTGATTTCTGAATTGTTTGTTATGTGCTAAAGATTGAGTTTAACGAACCTAGTTTAACGAAGTAATAAAAGGAAGTTGATTTTGTATGTCCAAATAGTGTGGTAGTATGCTTTGTTAATTAGAAAACTAAGCAAACCCAATTGAGGAAAGTGGGAGGCTTCGATCCTGACAAACAAATGCCTATGGGCTGAGTGGACCTGATAAGTCGAGTAACTTTCCAAAACTAAATAGAGCTGATTAAATTGTTACCCTCCCAATATTGGTAAGATTATTTACCAGGTTTAACACCATTTTAGGGAGTCGGAGCTAAGATTTTACCTTATGGGTAGGGGGATCGAGTTACACTCTCCCCTGTCTCTCACTCTCTTTGAACCAAGTGTGGTGTTAACCTCACTCCTGGCTTTGATTGATTACAAAGTGGTCTTTCTTAAGTGGGCGTTAGATTGCTGTTAGGGCTGACTTGTCCACGCTTCCCCTGTGAAGTAGAACCGAGATTCCATGTTCAACTAAGTCCTAATTTTCCCATAGGGAGACTAGATGGTAATGTGCATGGATATGAATTTCGGCCAACTACTAAGAGGACTCCTCCGATCCTGTTGGAGGAGGTGCTTCACAGTATGTTACGATGTTTTATATGTTTCAAACAGTGCATATTGGGGCCAATCCCTAGGATGTAGGAGAGATGTAGGGGCCACAACAATTGGATGGGGAGTGCCCTTTGTATATGTGATTTGAGGTAAGATAAACACCTACATGTGGGAAAACTCCTTTGCTTGGAGTCGAGAAGGGTAATTAGTTAGATTACAATCTAGAATTGCATCTACAAATGTAATAGTTAGAAGAATCATTTATAGTACCCAGAAGCCTCTAGTAACGAGGCCATGTGGGGTCGTTTGGTGTGTTTAGGAGCCTTAGCTAGAGCCATCAAAGCCAGCGTAAGGCTTATTTTAGGTCCTGACAAGTGGTATGTTTTCCAAGAGTCCATTAGGATTCCCAATTGTATCTAAGTCTTGGTTATTGAGTGTATGACTCTTGCTCAAAAGTAGAAAGAAAACTTTTAAGGCAAGAATGAAAGAGAGAGCTAGAGATCTCTCGAATTCAACAAGAGAAACATAAAGAACAACTAAGAAAACATGCAAAAAAAATTGTAAATACTCCTTTGACCGTACTAGTTTTATATTCCTTAAAGTTAGGGGTATTAGAGCCTCTCATACTAAGAGCAATCCCAGTACACTCAAAAGTGGTAGTTTACCCTTAATACCTAAAGTTGGGTGATCAGCTCCTTCTAGGACCAGCCAAAGTGGTGGATCAAAACCACCATCTAGTGGTGCAATTAGCAGCACCATAGTTGTCCCTCCTAAGCCTATTTCTAAATCTATAGGGATGGCACAACCACCCTTTCATACCCCCTCAAGCAATACAAATCCTATCGGGCACGATAGCTCTACCTGCTTTAGGGTACCTGACATTGCCTATCTTTAACAAAAGTCCAAACAAAGATGCAAAGTTACACATCAAAGAATTTCAAAAAATTATGTTCAATTATCAAGTCAACAAGAAAGCACGTCACATGATGTTTTTAAGCATGACTTTGAAGAGAAGTGTTGCCTAGTGGTACTACCATCTTGTAGTCAATTCAAATTTTACTAACATGCAAGGGTTCTACACTATATCTCGTAGAGAGTTCTCCCATGAAAGCATATGCCTAGAAGCTACATGAGGCCTTCCAGTGTTTGGATAATACCATCCAATTACCCCCAACTACTTAGTTGCAATTCTTCTTAAGACGGTTGGATTTTACAATCCAACTACACTTGAGTAACATTGCACTAAATGATCTTGATGTGGCTAGAACAACAATAGAGGGAGTCGAGTCAAGAATTCAGGCAGCCTATGCAGTAAGAGTCAAGCCCTCTCAATGACTTGAATGGTGCGAAATGCAATGCTAATAGGATATAACTCAATACCACCACCACTACCTATACCTATAGGGCCAACCAAGATCCACGATGTCTATGAGTAGTGGGTAAGATCCCATCATAAACCAAGAATCTATGTAGCCACCAACCCCTTTACAAATCATAAAACCTAGTGTGGGGTGGCTCCTAATGCCATTGGTTACAAATCCTCTACATCAAATATTGTTGAGGAAGTTAAAGACATGATGAAACATTACATTGACATGATTACTAAGCAATATCAGTAGATCACTATGGATGCCAATTTTCTAAAGCATCAATAAAATTTGATGGACACTAGAAGCCTGATGATACGGGTCCATCAAGATTTAGACGTAAGTGGTGTGGTGGTCAATATTTTCCTCGAAACTATCCCAATGCTAAATGTGGCTTATATGAAAAGTTCAACCACTTGGCCAACACTTGTGGATCAAGGTTAGTTCCCTTCAGCAAGGAAATAGATAGCTAAAATCACTGAGGATAAGGGAGCAAAATCTTCAACAAGATGAGAGACCGAAGCAGATTTTTTAGAGAGAAAAGGCTGTTGTGGAAGAATTGTCTAGTGGCAGTGGTGTAAGTTTGATTGAAGCAATGTGTGTTAATGCAACTGATGCTTCTAATTTATGAGCAATTATGAGAGGTCAAAAGGCCAAAGATGGAGATAAAGATAATGCAAAACCTCTTGAGAAAAGTCCTAAACAAGATGATAAGAGCAAGCAAATCCTTGGCCCTAACGTACAAGGTGATCCTTCGAAGGCTACTACGGGCAAAGTAGATCTAAATAAGGAGCTGACAAAAAAAAAAGTGAAGACCAAGAAAGAGGTGCCTAAGCCTATGAAGCAACCAAGAGAGTGGATGGTTTGGCAGGAGAAGAGAGCTATAGCTAGCTTTTAGGAATTTGATCTAGCAAGTTCTCTTTGTGAGGTCAAGCCTAATGTTAATCTCCTGCAACTAATTAAATTATATGTGGGTCATTAGGCTTGCAAGGTGGCCAAGCTATCAAGTGCTACTAGGAAGGCTGTGGATCTTACAATCCGATTATCAAATTGACATACCAGCTAGTCATTTGATCTTTGGCAGAGGTGCCAGTCAAGCTATAATTGATGTTTACCCAGAATCACCTCAAAGCGAGAGAGCATCCATATCCTCAACGAAATTGTATGTGTTAGAGGGGCCTTCTGGTAGTGAGACATCATTGAGTGATGAATCAAGAGAGGAGTCTACTACGAAACATGTTTACCATGTAACTCTAAACAAGCCTATAGAAGATCGGGAGAAGATCAGATGGAATCAAAGATGCAGA